>NC_041217.1:125809474-125851664 GCF_002837175.3 Physeter macrocephalus | reverse complement strand
GACTTCAGACTATATTACAAGGCTACAGTAATCAAGACAGTATGGTACTGGCACAAAAACAGAAATATAGATCAGTGGAACAGGATAGAAAGCCCAGAGATAAACCCACACACATATGGTCACCTTTTCTTTGATAAAGGAGGGAAGGATATACAGTGGAGAAAAGACAGCCTCTTCAATAAGTGGTGCTGGGAAAACTGGACAGCTACATGTAAAAGTATGAAATTAGAACACTCCCTAACACCACACACAAGAATAAACTCAAAATGGGTTAAAGACCTACATGTAAGGCCAGACACTATCAAACTCTTAGAGGAAAACATAGGCAGAACACTCTATGACATAAATCACAGCAAGATCCTTTTTTGACCTTCCTCCTAGAGAAATGGAAGTAAAAACAAAAATAAACAAATGGGACCTAATGAAACTTAAAAGCTTTTGCACAGCAAAGGAAACCATAAACAAGATGAAAAGACAACCCTCAGAATGGGAGAAAATATTTGCAAATGAAGCAACTGACAAAGGATTAATCTCCAAAATTTATAAGCAGCTTGTGCAGCTCACTATCAAAAAACAAACAACCCAACGATAAATGGGCAGAAGACCTAAATAGTCATTTATCCAAAGAAGATATACAGATTGCCAACAAACACATGAAAGAATGCTCAACATCATTAATCATTAGAGGCTGTCATACAGAGTGAAGTAAGTCAGAAAGAGAAAAACAAATACCGTATGCTAACACATATATATGGAATCTAAAAAAAAAAAATGGTCATGAAGAACCTAGGGGAAACACGGGAATAAAGATACAGACCTACTAGAGAATGGACTTGAGGACATGGTGAGGGGGAAGGGTAAGCTGGGACAAAGTGAAAGAGTGGCATGGACATATATACACTACCGAACGTAAAATAGATAGCTAGTGGGAAGTAGCCGCATAGCACAGGGAGATCAGCTCGGTGCTTTGTGACAACATAGAGGGGTGGGATAGGGAGGGTGGGAGGGAGGGAGACGCAAGAGGGAAGAGATATGAGGACATATGTATATTTATAACTGATTCACTTGGTTATAAAGCAGAAACTAACACACCATTGTAAAGCAATTATACTCCAATAAAGCTGTAAAAATAAAATAGTAGGAGGAGAAAATTTTTTTTAAAAAGGAGTTATTATATTTAGAATAAAAATTTTAAAATGTGATATTGTAAACAGAGAAAAGTGGAAAACTTTTGGAGGCAGAATAGACAGGATTTGGACCAATACCGTAGTTGACAGTAGCAGAGACTGGCAGGATGCTCACCAAAGCCATCTCTTCTTCCTAGGCACACAGCTGGACTCCATTCCCGGCCTCCATTCTATTAGCTGGCAGCATGTGACTGAGTTCCAGGTGGACAGAAGGTTACGGATGAAAGTCAGGGATGACACTTCCAGGCCCATCTCACTCTCTCTCTTTCTCTTTTTCCTTCCCCATCATACTGGAATGGAGTGAACTCCCAAGTTCCCAACTCTGAGAGCCATGCATTGTAGATGGTAGAACCACCGGGTAGACAGAGCCGTGTTTCCTGAATCACTGCTTCGAAAAGAATGATCCAACCTGCTAGACCTTGAGACAAGTGAGAAGTAAACTGCTTTCCTGTTGAGCCATGACATGCTTGGGCCTGTCTGCAATCACAGCATTGCTTAGACTACCCTAACCAAATTAGAAATTGGTGCTTTGAAGTGCGTGCTCCCATAACAGAAGACTAAAGCATGTGACCCTGACTGTGTGAGGAAACAGGTATTGGAAACGGGCAGGCTGGGGAGTCCTGTTTTGCTATGGCAAAATATTTGATAAAACTGTTGCCTGAGTCACCGTGCAAGGGATTGCGGTGTGCACTGGTGAAACTTCACAGGAAGCCTGCAGGCATCAGTGGCTCCTGAACCCCTGATTTAAGGGGCTAAGGGGCAGTCCTTGGGTTGGAGTGAAGCCTGAACTGCATACATACAGTACTTCATATCAGATGTTGAAAATGCCAATTGTCTTCATCCAAGAACGGGGTGCAGAAGGCGGCAGAATTATGAGGACCTAAAGCCCTCACTGCTTCCCACACGCCTGCGGAGGTGGTCTTCTCGGCTTTCCGCCCTCACAGAGCTAACCTCAGAAATGCCTCACCTGGACCTTACCTTCAAGGGCAACTTGCCCACGAGCTGGGAGGTGGCAGATGGGTGCTGAAAGAGGAAAACAGTCCCACTTCTAACACTCCATAGGTCTGGGGGACCCAGAAACACTTTTCAGCTAGGAGGTGTGCACTATTCTGTTTGGGGTCCTAGACAAGTTAAGCAGGAGTGATGGCTGGAGACATCAAGTCACCTATTCAGGGTCATTTAGCTGCTTCTCCATTTAAATGGTTTGCCAGCATAATGCAGCAAATTAGAAGCAGAGTTTAGACTTTCCAAGAACTCATGAAATCTAAGAGGAGAGCAGAAACGGATGTTATGGTGGCTGTACTGTGGACGATCTGATCCAACTCACATTTAGAGGCCCAAACAGAGAAGAAGAGGAAGAGCCCACGCTCTCACAGGACCTACTGTGTGCCTGGCACCCTGCAGAAAGCTTCCCACATATTAACTCATTTCATCCTCACAACAGCACTACAAGATAAGTACTATCATCTCCATTTTGCAGATTAAAAAAAAAAACAGGCGCAGAGTGGACAAGTGACTTCAGAGAGGGCGAGTAACTTACCTAAAGTCGTACATCTAATAAGTGATGGAGCCAGGATTCAAATCCATTCAGTCTGGCTCTAGAGTCTATACTTGCAGCCGCTGTACTACACCAACTCTGAAACTAGTGAGGATCTACCGGATCTGTATTTCCAGGCAGCTCACTGAAGCCTTCGTACTCACACGCACTGTCTTCCTGCTGCTTGTTGGACAGGGCTCCAGATTAGCATGCACTGATTTGAGATGGCCCAAACATGGTCAGGCCCAGACTCATCTCTCCCAGCTTCTCTCCATAATGCTGCCTCAGCCTCCTACACCCTGCACCCCTGCCCTCTCCACATCTATGAACAGCTCTGTGGCAGGGTGGGGAGCATATCCTGACGAGTCAGTTCTGGGTTTGAGTTCTGGCTCTGCAGTTCATTGTCTCTAGAATAACCTAGGGAAGATATATAATAATATCTATCAACTAGGATTATCACGAGGATTCAATGAAATAATGTAGATGAAGTGTTTCATATAGTGCCTGGCACATGATATATACTTTAACAGCAGGAAAAAATTTATTGATGTGAAATTCCATTATTCCCAGCTTCAAATGTCTCATAGATGGCTGTTCATACCCATAAATGGTTGACAAGTCCCCTGCAGACTATGCATTCTGATTTAGGGTATGGAAAATAGGGTCAGTTAAATAGCCATTAGAGTGAGCAGGAAAGAGCACTCACAGGGGCTGGGAATGGTCAGTGAACGCTTCTGGTGGAAGCTGCATTGAATTCAGCCTTGAAGGCGGAATTGATTCATCTAAGTAGAAATGAGTGGGGAAAGTATGGAACAATGCTTAAAAGCAAGAAGCACACAGTATTTTGCAGTAGTGACTTTTGTTCAGTTAATATAGGCACCATCCAGGGGATCAGTGGGAGATATGTTTGAAAAGGTAGCTTGGGGAACCATTATAAGGGTCTTGAAATCCAGGCAAGAGAATATGTGATGTCTCCCTCCCTCCTTCCCTTTCTCTTATAACAACAGTAATAACAATGGCAACAGCAAATACAAAACCTCACAGAGGAAAACAGCCCAGATACCAATCTGTGCTCTCGGATTAAAATTTAAAACCCAAATCTCAGCATCCCACATGTAGACGAGGGAGGTTGTGGCCATACAGAAGGGTTTTGGCAAGTGTGTTCCACTTACAATAAAGCTCTCCAAGGGCTGCATGCACTCAGGATGAATCATAGCAATTTGCAGCTTTGTGTTATTGGAAACATTTCAGTGCTATGAACCAGTCAGTGCTCAAAGAGTTCTGTCCTCATCTGGTCCAAGATAATACAAAAGACTCACTGGGACCAGAGGAGGTGTAAGTTGGGTATTAACCAGCAAGAGCCTCATAGGCCAGGACAGAGTGTGCTTGAATGCCAGCAGGGCCCAAAGTCTTGAGTCAAGCAAGAAGCCTTTTTCTAAGGTGCCTGATCTTTGTTGAACTTCCTTCTTCAAAATCTTCAGGTTACATTCTGTGTGCAGCTTTCCTTCCATAAGTCAACTTTATTTTTTATTAGCAGTTATTAACCATAGATAATTTCTCACTTTTGTTTCATCAATGTCACTTATAAATTTTCACATCAACTATTATGTTATTATAACTGATAGTGTAAACAAATAATTCCGTAAGATTAATCTGATTAGGGCATTGCTGAATTTTTTTTTTAATTATTGAAAGGTACCTCACTAAATAAGAATGTACAAATCATAAGCATACAACTTGATATAATCCATCATCATAACCAACAGGACATTTTTAGCACCTCCAAAAGCCAAGCTCAGGTCCCCTTTCCAAAACTACTTTCTCCCTATTTAGTTACTCTACAGACTTCCAAAGCTATAGTTAAGTTTTGCTTGTTTTTGACCTTATATAAGTGGAGTCATACAGTGTATATTCTTTTGTGTTGGATTTCTGTTCTCAAAATAATGTTCATGAGATTTGCTCATGTTTTATGTTTCCATGGTTTTTTTCACCATAATTGCTGAAGAATATTTCACTGAATGAGTATACCACAGTTTCTATTATGAATGGGCTTTTGGGTTGCTTCCAGTTTGGGACTGTTTCAAATAATGCTGCAATGAACATTCTCGTAAATGTCTTGGTACACATATGCTTCCACTTCTGTTGGGTATATGCCTAGTAGTGGAGTTGCTGGTCACAGGGTAGGTGTGTTTCAGTTTGTATTTCCTTGATTACTAATAAGGTTGAGTACCTTTTGTAGATATATCAGCTATTTGGATATCCTCTTTTGTAAAGAAGATATATTGAATTATCTGTATTACTTACTGATTTATAAAAAGTTTTTCACGTATTTTGGACATAAGTCCTTTGTCAATTATGTGTCACAAGTATCTTCTCCTACTATGTGGCTTACTTTTTCACTCTTTTAGTGATATCGTCTGATAAAAAAAGTTCTTAATTTAATGTAGTCCAATTTATCAATATTTCCTTTATTGTTGGTGAGTATATGTGTCATTTAATAAATACTTTTCTCTATCTTCACATCATGAAGATATTTTCTTATTTTATCTTAAAGAAATTTCACATTTAGAGCTACCATCAATTGAGAATTGATTTTTATGTATGCTGTGACATAATAATCAAGTTTCTTTTCTTTTTCCCATACAGTTACCCAATAGACAAAACATTGATTGAACTGTCCTCTCCCCAACTTGTATGATCAAATGTCCAAATATGTGTGGACCTGTTTGAGGACTTTTTTCGTAGCCTATTTGTCTACCTTTACACAAATACCACACGGTCTTAATTACTATAGCATTTAATAAGTACTGATATCTAGTGTGTAAGTTCTTTGACCTTACTCTTTCATAGTATTCCTTCTTATTTCCATATATATTTTAAAAGCGGCTCTTGAGTATTTTTTCTTTTTTTTAATTGGAGTATAATTGCTTTACAATGCTGTGTTAGTTTCTGCTGTACAGTGAAGTGAATCAGCCATATGTATACATATAGCCCCTCTCTCTTGGACCTCCCTTCCCTCATCCCACACATCTAGGTCATCACAGAGCACCGAGCTGAGCACCCTGTGATTTTTATCACGATTATAAACCATGCAGTTTATGTCTTACAGGGTTTTTCAATCCATAAACATGAGATATTTCTCTACTTATATAGGTCTTCATTAATTTCTCTCAATATTGTGTTATTTTTGTGCAGAAATCTTGCAGGTATTTTGTAAGATTTATTCATAGGTGTTTGGTGCTTTGTTGCTACTATAAATGGTATCTGCTTAAAATGTGTATTTTCTAATTTTTGCTGCTTTAATTGATTTTGTACCTTGACCTTGTATCCACAAACTTTGCTAAACTCACTTATTATTTCTGATAATTTAATTGTAAATGAATTTTTTATGCATACAACACTATTTGTAAACAATAATAGTTTTTTTAAACAATAATAGTTTTATTTCTTACTTTACATTCATTATATCTTTTGTTTATTTTCTGTTCTCATTGTACTTGCTAGGATTTTCTGTAAAATGCTACATGGAAGTGGTGATGCTGGGCATAGTTGTCTTATCCCTAGTCGCAGAGAAAAAGCTTTCAACATTGCACCATTTAGTATGATGTTGTGTTTTTTTTAGCAACCCCTTATGAAACTAAGGAAATTCTTTTCTGTTTATAATTTTTAAGAAGTTTTTTTCTCATAAATAGATGTTGAATTTAATTAAATATTTCTTCATCTATTGAAATGTCCAAAAGATTTATAGTTTTCTTAATGTTAATATGGTGAATTACACTGCCTGTTTTTTTCCAATGTTAAACTAGTCTTGCATTCCTAGAAAATATCCAACTTGATTTTGATGCATTGCTGGATTGAGTTTGCTAATATTTTCTTTAGGGTATTTGCACCTAAGTTCATGAATAATATTGGCCTATGATTTTTGATAACAAGGTTATTGTATCAAGGTTATAGGACCTCATAAAACAAATTGGAAGCTTTTCCTCTTTATCCTCTGGGATAGTTTTTGTGGAATTAGAATTATTCTTTCTTAAATGTTTGGTACAATTCACCAGTGAAGCCCAACTTTTCTTTCTATGAAAGAAACTTGGAATTAAATTTTAAAAAATATTTATAGGACTAATTCATATATTCTATATCTTCTTGGGTCAGTTTCAGTAAGTAATGACTTTTAAGGAATTTATCCATGTCATGTAAAATTTCAAGTTGATTGGCAAAAATTATTTATATTATTCTCTTGTTAATTTTCTAGCATCTGTTGAGTTTAAGCAAACTGTCCTTCTAGCACGTAGCACAGTGTCTATCAGCTGGTAGCATTCAATAAATTACTTGAGGAATGAATGAATAAATTTGAGTGAAACAGAAACACATGAAGACACAGTGACAAATACTACTTACTGTCACATTAAGCTGGGAAGCACACAGTTGAAGAAGACCCTTGCGCATGCCGGGAGCCTGTATATTTGAGGCCTTAGTCAATGGTTCCCAAACCTATCAGACACAACACCATCATTGTAAATATATGTTTGTAACTCCCCCCTTTGATATCTTGAAAAGAAACTCACAAATAGTCTAAATTTTTAGAAAATAATACAATATCCTCTTGAATAGAAAATCAAAAAATGAAAAGTAATTTATAATAAAAAGAGTGTGTATTTCAACCTGGAGATGTTTAGGCATGATTACACTAGAGACATGTTGAAGTTGGCAGATGCTTGCTCCTAGTTATAATGAGCAAATTTGGATGTATGAGAAGTAAGACAATACTCAAATAATGTTTATTGTTGACACTTTTTCTTTATATTGAACATTTTGAGAAAAAGCTAAATGAGCATATTTGTGTGTGTATATATATAAGTAGTACTAATATGAATGTGACAGCTACAGGTGTAAACTGATATGGTATATCGCATTGTTGACGCAGATACCAGAAGTGCTGTTGTTGATGATGGACTATTTCCAAGTGGTGAACAATTCTTGGTAAAATTCCGAAACAAAGTTCAATCTTCTCTTGATTTACATGGGAGTTGCATTCCTGGAAAATTCAGTGTATGTCAAAACCATGTAAAATATCCTTTTAAACATGTGTAAAATGGAGTTAGGTGTTAGGCTCTGGTAACCATAGAGATTTTTACCTACATATATTTCCAATGGGGCATTTGTAATTTGTGTGGGGCTGTCTCCCTCACTGTAGGACTTTAGTGGATTTGTCCCTCACCCAGTTTATCCCAATAGCATCCCCCCCAATTATGGCAATAATCAATCCCCTCCCACAATAAATTTTCCAACAACCCCTGCCCACACCCCAGGAAGCACTGTCATCCTTGCTGAGAACCTGAACCTTGTTCCCCTGAGGTAGACCTGCCTCCTCACCCCAACTCTCTCTCCCAAACTCTGTGAAAGCACCACACAGACGCTGGAGGATACAGCAAGCCCCTTAGAAGGATTCCAAACTTGCATCATTGAATCATCTTCATTTTTATTATTCTTCTTAAAATTTCTTATCATCTTCCCAAAAGGATGTTTTGGTGAGTGGCAAAGAGGTATACCCATAAACAGGGGGAAAAAAATCTGGTGGGGTGAAGAATGAGAGGAAAACAGGCAGGCAGAATGAAGCTGGGGGTGAACCTAGTGCCTAAAGCACACACTCCCAGGGCTTGTGCATTTGCTAAAGGTAAGAGGTAGCCTGGGTTGTCAAGTTAAAGAGGGGCACTGGATCAGTTACACAATTCCACTGTCCAGGAGATAAAAACAAGGTAAGAACGTGGACTCTGGAGCCAGACTGCTTCGATTCAACTTGGATCCATGCTTACTAGTTTTGGGACCTTGAGTAAATCTCTGTGTGCTTCAGTCCCCTTGCTTATCAACAGGATAATAATAATAATACCTGGAATACCTACCACGTGGACTGTTGGGAGGATTAGTTAAGTTGATATTCATAAAGTGCCTAAAACAGTACACAGTAATTACTTGTACATGTTATATAAGCATTTGCCAAACAAACAAGCTAAAACAGTTGCTCAGAGAAAACACAGCTTTCCTAGCAGTTTCTCTCACTGAGTGATGTGAGATTGAATTACTTAGCTCCGATGCTCAGGGGAAACTCAACATTCATCAGTCCCAACCTGCTTGTGCTACAGTGCAGGAAACTGTAAGCGAGAGTGGAAATCTAGTGGCCGAACTCATGTAGCTAAGGTAGTGGAAGAGCCAGGTCACCGGCTCCAGTCTGCTGCTCTTCCCAGCACTCCATGGCTGGAGCTGGCCCAGGGAGAGGATGCAGAGAATGGGCCTGTGATCTTTGCACCCAGAGTGTCTGCAGCTTTCAAAATCCCACCTTCCCCCAACTGTCCTCTTACTCTCCAAACTCCCATTTGTCCCTAAGTACAGAGAACAAAGAGTGAAACAAATCAAGTGTGAGTGACCCATAAACTCAAACACTCAAGGCACATGCACATTCAAAGTGGATTTCCTTTGAATAAATCTCCAACTTTGGGGAGGAGGAGGAATGGATAGGGAGAGGGTAAAGGTTCTGGCAAGAATTTAAAATGAAATTGTCTAAGCTGGCAAAGTTCCACCACTTTCTAGCGAGACTGCACAGAAAGTTACCGAAGGGTCTCCAAGCCTCCTTTTCCTCATCTGTAACGTGAGAATGATAATCACTGCTCATGGGATTGCTGTGAAGATTAAATGAAATAACATAAATTGCCCAGCACCATGCCTGGCACAGGGTCGGGAGCCGATAAATATTATCGGGCATCAGCAACCTACCAGAAGAGAGAGATTTTTCCTTCATGCTCCGAAGAAAGGAGGCCACATGCTATTCCACCCCAGAAAGATTTTATTTAGGTGTTTTCCTCCTCCACGAACCCAGTTATCTAGTGGAGGGGGATGGGAGGCGGGGCGGTGTCTGGAAAGAAAGCACCTGAAAGCCCAGTCACTCTAGGCCCATGAGAAGCAGTGCAAGGCAGCATGGATGTGGGGTGGAACCCAACTTAATCACTCACTGTAGTGAGTTCCTGAGCATGTTCTCTTCCCCCTCTGACCCTTAGACGAACATTTGTTCATTGCCCAGAATATAACACATGTCAGCGTTTGCCATTACGAAAGTGCTTGTTCTTAAATGAGGAACTTTGAAAAATTGTACAAGAAATCTAGAAAGGCAGTGAACTGGGGATGAATCTCCCACTGGTGACAGTTCAGAAAGACTGACAGCAAGGGACTTTGCAAAATGCATGCTTACACTCTCTCCTTTTACAAGGAATGTTATGGAACTCTATAGTTCAGTCATAGTGAGAAGTACTGGAAAACTAAAAAAAAACGTTTTATACCCTTAAAAATTCAATAACTCAATAGCTCCACTCTACTCAAACCTGTCATTGGACAGAAATGACATGTCTTATTGCAGATTTTAATTTTCAAAGGGACTTTGACTTGTCCGTGTATGAGTGGCAGCTGCAGGGAGCTGCAGGCTCTCCGTGCACACACAGGGGTGCAGGTGGCCAGCCGTCTTTTGTCTGGGAAGCAAGAAGAGGCAAAGTGCGTCCACCAGGAGCCAGCTACGTGCCTCTAGTATTTCACTCAACACCCCCCGGCCCTGTGTTAGGGAATCCTTTTCTCCCCTCCGGCATTCTGGGCCAGTCCACAAAACAGGAATCTCTGCCCTCTTTGGGGTACTGGAAAGCTAGCTCACACCCATCTTTCTCCCTCTCCTTCATTTCTTCCCAGGGGAGGGAAAGACTTCTCTTTCTGGTGAGATTGGAGAAGCGGCCTGAAACGTGGACTCTCTTTGTTAGGCTGGCTGTGTGCTGGATGAAGAGCTTTTTCACTGTTTCTGCTTTCCTGTAAGAAGAACAGTTGGACCCCAGTCCACAGTCAAGGGGGATACGTCTTTCTCCAGAATTCATGGGTTCGAGGCAAGCTGCACACTCTCGTGTGTCTGAGCTGTAGCCCCAATTCTGCCCACGTGCAGGTCCAGAGTCAGTCAGGGTTGTGCCATTTTGAAGGTCATTTGGTTGTAGGTCCAGTTGAAGTGCTCCAACATGACCACCAATAAAGCTGCTATTTTCATCTCTATCTGACTATAAGTATGACTATTTTTTAATTGTTCCAGAACCAGATAAGTCCTACTACCCAGAAGAGCTAGAAAGGGGCTTGAAAGGGATATGGCTCAAGTCCCGATCGTACAGGTAAAAAGCTGGAACTGAATGCCCTCCTGCTGGCTCGCCCTCCGAGACCCCACCGAGGCTAGCAGCCTAATGAAGTATGTTGCCGAAGGCTGCTTGGTTGCCTGGCCTGGCCCTGCCGCATTAAGCACTGCCTGAGCCCTGTGGCACTGCATAAGCCTGCTTTGCACCGTACCCTACTACATCTCATCATCGTTCACATAGACTCCTTGCCTCAACTTGTTCTGTGCTTGTTTTCACTCACTCAGAAGCACCTGAGTCTTCGTTCTCCTGGCCCTGCTCAGACCCCTTTGCTTTGCTGGGGCACTGTCACCAGGGTCTCGGGATGTGTTCCTGTTCTGGATCTGACCCCCGTGGACTGGAACCTGCATATAGGTCTCCTGCCCCCTTGCCCAGTGTTCTTTCTGCCCACACCAGGTGGGTACTCGCTGTGAATTATAGTTGGACTTCTCTTAACAGTGGACTCTATTAAATAGAACAATAGTTTTATCTCATTGTGTGATTCAGAGATGGTTGCCAGGGAAACCACTGGGAATATGTTTAATCTGTAAATCCTATAATTGCCCTAAATTAGAGTAATTCATGCTCTCGCTTCAAATGCATTTGGACTGAGCTGGCTGGGAAGCAGGTGAGGAGGAGAGAATGATCACAGGTTGGCTCCCATGGCAATCTGTTCACATTCCTTATAAAGTGTTTTTTCCATCGCTTTGCCAAAAAGGCTGTGGGGATTAGAGAGGAGGCCAGAGGGAAAACCATGGTGTCCTTCTACTGGACCCGGAAATCCAGAAAACCCAAGAGGGCAGTCTCTCCCTTCTTATGAATTCAGGTGGTCATAGCAGAGGCACTGAGGGCTACACCGATAGTGATGGAGAGAGGCAAAGGAACATCTGCAAAGGCTTTTTATTTTAAAATGGATTCAGAATCCTAACACTGTAGTTCAGAGGGGGCTGCTAACTCCAAACCGGGAGGATCAAGCTACTTGGAAAATTTTATCACCAGCAAAAAGCAGGGTGGTCTAAATGTAAGATCATGGTGTTAGGTTTGGAGGAGGGCCCAGCATCATCTCTGCCAGGCCTTTTCTCGATCCACGTTCAATTTCAGAGGGTCACCCACACTCTGCTCTTGCACATTTCCAATGATGAGGAACTCACTCCTCCTCAAGACAGCCAATTTTACTTTTTTTTTTTTTTTTTTTTTTGCGGTACTCGGGCCTCTCACTGTCGTGGCCTCTCCCTTTGCGGAGCACAGGCTCCGGACGCGCAGGCTCAGTGGCCATGGCTCATGGGCCCAGCCGCTCCGCGGCATGTGGGATCTTCCCGGACAAGGGCACGAACCTGTGTCCCCTGCATCGGCAGGCGGACTCTCAACCACTGCGCCACCAGGGAATCCCCCAATTTTACTTTTAAACAGCCCTGATGGTTAGGAAATCTGCCTTATAGTGTGTCAAAAAATGGGATGCAGGGTGGGTGGCACTTTCCCTGATTGATGCAGTCGACTGGCTAAGTTCCCAGAGGCTTGTTTATAAGCTGAGACATATCCTTCCTCTGTCCTATATGCTCATCATCACCAAGCCACACTGGCTCTGGGGCCCAGGACTATCCATTCAGTTGGGGACTCCTACCTTCAGATGGAGGGGAGCAGCAGTGGGGAAAAAACAGAATGTTCCTTTCCTTGATACAACGCTTGATTAAGAACAAAGAGAAGGGGCTTCCCTGGTGGCGCAGTGGTTGAGAGTCTGCCTGCCGATGCAGGGGACACGGGTTCGCGCCCCGGTCCGGGAGGATCCCACATGCCGCGGAGCGGCTGGGCCCATGAGCCATGGCCACTGAGCCTGCGCGTCCGGAGCCTGTGCTCCGCAACGGGAGAGGCCACAGCAGTGAGAGGTCCGCGTACCACAAAAAAAAAAAAAAAAAAAAAAAAAAAGAACAAAGAGAAGAGCCACTGTCTCTAGGGCCCCGTGATGTTTATTTCATTGCGATAAAAAACCAAAATCAAAGCACGGACCCTGTTGCCCAGTGTAAATGTCATATGAACTCTTCTTTATACAATATCAGGATCAACAGAGGATGACTCGGTGTTTCAGATGTCACTAAGTCTGGGGGCGGGTGTGGGGAGTCGCTGTGCTCTCTTTGGGAAACACCATCGTTCCGTGAATGTGGCTGAAGGTCACATTAGCTCGTGGCTGCTACATGCCAGTCGTGATTCATGTTGGAGTCTGCAATCAGTGAGAACCCTCAGACTGCTTCTCCTTTGTTGGTGCAACATTACATGGCCCCCACCCCAGCTCTACTGGGACCGTGGATGTCCAGGGCTCCTAGCTCCTTGTCTGCTTCTGTTGTCAAGTTTACGAGCTCACCTTCAGCATTGGAAAATTCAGGATGGTAGAGGTGGCAGCCTCCTGTCTCTGGCTCTTTGGCACCTCTCCTGGTCTTTAAGGTCCCAGGAGGTCACTGCCTGTGGATAATTGATCTCACTGGCATGGTCCCGTTCTCCTCAGCTCTAACTTATCCAGACCAGTATGTTTAATGAAACTAAATGTCTAATCCACCCTTTATCAATGTCTAGTCTCTCTTTCCAATTCCTTGACAGAAGGTTGGAGGAAAGGCAGGGGCTGAGGAGTCCTGCTCCCTCTCTGATCTACTGAAGCATCATAATTAGTTTATCTGATTATATATATATATATATATATATATATATATATATATATATATATAATCCATGTAAGAGGTAATAGTTTAGGATTTTGGAAAAAGACTTCCAACCTGAGTGTTTATATTTTGTGTAGCCCTTTCACATTGTTTAGTATTGCTTGTTTTTGTGCTACTTAATTGTTTTAACGAAGAGTTCCCGGGTCTATAAAAATGGACACATTCAGTTCAGTCACTTTTATGGAAAATCTAGTTTTATGTGCCACAAAGCCATAACCAAGGTCTGCCTCATTGGAGAGAAAGATTCCAGGAAGAAATAAATGGTCATGAGTGGCAGCTTTGCAAATTTCAAGCTATGAAACGATGGCAAACTTCACTGTCAAAGGGGCCCTGGGTTCTCCAGAAAGTCCAAATCCCATACAAGAAAGGATCCTAGTTTTCTCTCTGAATTCTGCTCATAAATTACTAAGAAACTAGCTACCATGTAAAACTGGAAAATTATACTTATTAGAATGTGGAGGGTGTGGGTAACCTCAGTCTTAGAGCAAGGAGTCTGACTTAGGAAGCAGGGGTGGGAAGACAGGACTGGATTCTGAGGCTACATCTATGGGAAACCTTTTAGTACTATACACTGAAAGTCAGAGGAACGCACAAAGACGTTCAGTAGGAAAGTGGGAAAAGGATTATTCTATAAATCGTGTGTGTGTGTGTGTGTGTGTGTGTGTGTGTGTGTGTGTGTGTGTGTGGCTTTACACTTCATAGCTCTGCATCTTTGGTCAACTCACTTTACTTCTCAGATTCTCAGTTTCTTCATCTTTTAAAAGGGGGCTTAAACAGGGCTCATAATGTACCAGGATTTTCTTGAGAACCAAATGAAGTCATGGAGGATATTAGAAATGCCCACCGCTGTCTCCCTGCTCCCTCTAAGGCAGTACACTCCCCTCTCCCGCCCTGCTTTGTGTTCTGTGATCTACCCCCAGCCCCCAACTCCCTTCTCTGCTGGGGTTGATTAGAATGAGGTAAGCAGCTACACCAAAGGGTAGTGAGCTGGCCTCAAAGAAATCCATCAACATGCTGAACACAGTCACTTGGAATACCTTGCTCTTTTGAGATTTTTCACTAAGAACTGAATTTTTCATTTCATTTAATTTTGAGTAATTTAAATTTAAATAGCCACATGGAGCTAGTGGCTATCATACTGAACAGTGCAGGCTTATAGATTTATTCTCTGGAGAGGGTAAAACAGAAACCAAAGAGCTGAAAAAAACTGAAGAGATTTTCTTATCATGGGAAAAATTCGTACACCAAAGATGCTGCAGATTCAGAGAAAGGCCAAAGAAATACAAAGGAAACAAATGGTATTGCCTAAAGGTGTTTGGGAGGTAGAGATGACTGTGAAGACATCAAAGTCCTGACCATTTACACCAAAATTTCTATCCTGACCATCTACACCAAAATTCCCTGTTAATAGAATCCAATAGTGAAGTGTTAAAAAGCATTTCTGGCACTACGGAGAAGTACATGCTATGGAGTCTCCACTACTATGAAATGAATACAACCTGATAAAACATACCTTTTATTTCATTCCCAGGCTTGCGAGAAGGGATGTATGACTCTTCCACACCCACACTCACCCTTTCCCAAAGATCTGAACTCACAGTGATAAGTGATAAGTATGGGAGAAAGGTAGTGCTGCCCTGCTGGCAAATGCTGATATTAAAACCAAAAATCAAAGCTTAGTAACAAGGTGAAGAGATTAAGTCTGGGATTCTATAGGGGGGCTAAAGTATAAGCTGGGTAACACTGACTCTCTGACTCTCAGCAAATGCCAATACAATTCTGCTCTGGAGAAAAGCTTCCTCATTTAGGGTTTCTAGGATTTCCACAGATTAAGATCAACAAAATATAAGCTCTTAATAAAATTTAAGAAACCAAAACATAAGAAGTCAAACCACTTTGGGCCAGAGGCAGCAGAAACAACACCAGATTTAGATCTTCAAGGACTTTAAATATTAAAATAATCATATATAAATATGAAATAACTATGTATGAAATCCACAATCATTTTGCAAAATGATTTGGTACTGCTTAGTGAAGTTGAAAATTTGCTAACTCTATGACCTATCAATTCCATTCCTAAATACATACCTGGAGAGACTCTTGCTCATGTGCACTGGGAGACCTGTAACGAGAATGTGAAAATGAATGAACTACAGCTATTTGCATCAACTCAAAAGAATCTCACAAACATAGCTTTGAATTTTAAAAAAATGTAGCTTACCTAGGGTATGATCTTTTTCTAACATTCCCAAACGAGGAAGATGAAACAATACATCGTTTAAACATTCATAAGAATGTGATAGGGACTTCCCTGGTGGCGCAGTGGTTAAGAATCCGCCTGCCAGTGCAGGGGACACGGGTTTGAGCCCTGGTCCGGGAAGATCCCACATGCCGTGGAGCAACTAAGCCCGTGTACCACAACTACTGAGCCTGCGTACCCTAGAGCCCGTGCTCCACAACAAGAAAAGCCACCACAACGAGAAGCCCACGCACCGCAACGAAGAGTAGCCCCCGCTCGCCACAACTAGAGAAAGCCCGTGCACAGCAACGAAGACCCAATGCAGCCAAAAATAAATTAAAATTAAAATTTAAAAAAAAAGAATGTGATAAAATATGAAAATAAGGCAAAGGAACACATGACCTTCTCTATCTAAGTGGTGATTTGCCATTGGCTTCACCTCCCTGAAAATAACTGGGGGGCACCCTCTCCTTGCTGGGGGTTGTGTCCCAGTGAGTAAACTCACTCTTCTGAGGATGCTAGCCGAGGACCTGGCGGGAGGTAGTGGCGTTGCCCACTCAGCAGCCTTTGACTGAGACTGGGACCCTTGCCTCTATCCACATACTGCTAGCTCAGTTCTCATTTGGGGGTGATTCCACCCTCCTCAGAGAGCCTTTGAATCATGCAGGGGAAAGTTCCTGGTTGTCACAGGGACTTGGGAACCAAAAGGGCAGCAGGGGCCCTGGTGAGACACACCGGTTCTCCCATCCTCAGAGCCCTCTGTGTCTCTCTGTTTCGTCTGTATATGTGATGTTCACTCCTGCCCAGCTGGTAACTGCTCGCCTCTGGGAAGCGAGCAAGTCTCCGCCCAGACCCCTCAAGACAGAGGGCTGCTGGTCCTAACTTCAGAATCTTTAGGGCTGCAGATGCTCTGTCCTCACTCCTTTCCTGCTTGGGAGCCGTAAGTCGTCCTCGCAGTAAGATTTGATTAAATTCGGTTGAAGTGGACAGTTACAGAACACTTGCTTGCTGGTCTGTCTGCCCAGGAGCAGAAAACTGGCTTGCCCCAGTTCTAGCTGCATTCTCAGAACCACTCTGTGTTCTGGGCTCTGTCGTCCTGTGCAAAGCTGAGCAGCGCCCTCCCTGGGACACCCTGGGAACGCACACGACTGGCTGCTCTGAGAAAATGCCTTGCCGTGAGGAGAAAACACCCATGGCTGTGGCTTTAGAGGATCAGACCACTGCCAGCTTGTGGGAGTGACTTTATGAACACTGGATGCAGGGCCCCTCTAGAAGAAGGCAGCCCCATGTCAGGGTGCATAGCTTGATGAGGAGTGAGAACCTGCTCCCTTGCCCAGGTGCTCTTGTGCAGTGCACATGCTGTACCACCGTACCTAGTAGTCAAACCCTCTTGCTCCCTATTAGTCTGGTGACCCAGCCTTGGCTTCATTCAGGAGGAGCCTGCCTTTCTGTGACTGCTTCGTGGCTGCCTGAACTGGACTCCAGTTCTAAAGAGATGGGTCCCGGTGTCCAGCCCCCATGGCCTGACATTCAAGGCCTTCTACACTCTGCTTCCAATTTGCTTTTCTATCCATTACACATCAGACTTTCTTCTAGGCAGGCTACTCTAGTCACTGTCTTCCAAAAAATGCTTGTGAAATTTCATCTTCACACTCTCACACTCCTCCTTTATCCTGCCCTGTTATCCACCCACTTGAAGACTCAGCTCATTTTCGCTTCTCTGAGAAGCCGTCCCAAATTGCCCCAGCTCAGAAACCACTAAAAAGCACCCACTGTACTTCCCTTCCCATTGGTCACTGACTGCACAGCTCATGTACTGAGAGCCTAGCTCCCTAAAAAAGATCATAAGTTTCTCAAAGGTAGGAAGCTTTTGAGGAGACTTATGCTCCCCAACTTAAGAAACTTGCTGGAGGGTATTATGCTTAGTGAAATAAGTCAGACAGAGAAAGACAGTACTGTATATTTTCAATTCCATGTAGAATCCAAAAAAAAAAAACAAATGAACAAATATAACAAAACAGAAACAGACTCACAGTGGTTACCAGTAGGAAAAGGGACGGAAGGAGGGGTGAGACGAGAGGAGGGGATTAAGAGGCACAAACTACTATGTATAAAATAAGCTACAAGGATATCTTGTACAGCACAGGGAATATAGCCAATATTTTATAATAACTAAAAATAGAGTATAATCTATAAAAATACTGAATCACTCTGTTGTACACCTGAAACTAATATAATAAGTCAACTATACTTCAATTAAAAAATAAATTAAATAAATAAGAATCTCACTGAGCAGTTACCATGGTAACAAATAGCTTCTCCTATTCTCTCAGATCAAAACAAACAAACAAACAAACCGTTGAAGAGCGAGGACTTTGGCTCCCTGCCTGGACTGGTAATGAGAACATCAGGACAAGATTGAGGCCAAATCCGTGAACCTGGTTTAATAAGTTGCCCATGAACTCGGCCTGGGCTACTTTGGTCCCATCTCACAGAAAGTGCTTCGTTCTGGAGATACTGGTCCGCCTGTAGCTCACACCCCTGAATGCCAGAGCGGGAAGCACTCGCCCTTCATGAGTGCTTGGAGGCCACATGGGCTGAAGCTCCCATAACAAGAAAAGCAACTGTGCCTCACAAGCGAAGTACTCACCTAGATGTTGGCCGAGTCAGATTTATGAGCTTAAGAAAGAGACGCTTTGGACGGTTTTCAAACTCTTTGGTGAGTTTGCAGCAATCTCAGACCACTTAAAAACTCAAATCCACCAGAACTGAGCACAGCATGTTTCAGAAAATCCCTGGAAACGGGCAACTTTGCTGAGTTTCCCTAGTAACACCATCATTCCACAGGTATGACTGAGCCCCTCTGCGATCCAGGCACAGCTCTAGGTGCTGGACATACAGCTGGGAACAAAACAGATGGAACTCTCTGCTCTCATGAGCTTCCACTCCAGCTCAGTGCCTAGCTCACTTTTCACAGGATCCGAGCACTTGAGCAGCTGTTAAGGCTGTGACAGGGAGGTCACAGGAGCCCCTGGGGTAGGGAACACAGCACACACCTTTCAGAAATATCTTCTCAAACCCCACTGTTCAAAGTGTGGTCTGTGGACCAGCAGCATCCCCGCGACCTGGGAGCCTGGTAGAAATGCAGGATCTCAGGCTTCTCCCGAGATCTTCTGAGTCAGAAACTGCACCTGACTAAGCTCCCAGGTGAACCATGTGCAGGTGAGGGTTTGGAAAGCACTGCGATAGAACATGTCTCACACAAAAAAGAGTAGATGGTCAAATAAGTTTGAGGAGGAGCCTACCTGTCCCTCCCTCACAGACTCAGAAAGCTGGCAGGCGAAAGGTGCAGATGTCCTCGGAAAAGGAAGTTGTTTAAAACGCCAATGTTCTTCAAACTCACTTGACAGCCCAACAATGACTCAGCACCTGTAAACATTCGACGGAACTAGTGTCCTGTGAAACCTACCTTGGGAAAAACCATGATGGCTCTCTGACGGTCACAGTTTCAACTTACTTGGTTTAAACAATTCCAGATGGAATGAGCCCATAGCACGATAACTGGCAGCTTTGCTGAGGCACAGATTTGAATCAAGCCTACTGCTGGGGCTCCGGGCAAAAGTCTCAGCTCTGGGGAGCTTTTGGGAGGGTTGGCGGGGGGGACCCGGGGACTGCTCCTTCACGCGGCTGGGTTGGTCTCTGCTTCTGATCGAGTCCGTGGCAACGCTCACGGGGTAATAAAAACACTGCATCTCAGTGAATACCACCACTGCATGAGAGATAAGCCTTCAAGATCATTTAAATTGCTGGTTAACGTGCATTGTGAGGATGTACATAGGAAACACTGCATTCTAGATGGAACATGTCATTTGGAGAAACCCAGGAGCCGATATAAGCATTCCTTATTTGTCATTTAGGGAACTGGAAAAGGGTCTGGGCTACATATACTCACAGGTATCAGGAATCCGTGGCGATGATGATGATGATAACAGCTAACATTTATGGAGAGTTTCTGGCACGCCAAGCACCGTCCTAACTCGCGTTTCCTTCCAACGCAATGAGATAAACAGTGTGAATCACTTTACACACTAGGAAACTGAGGCACAGAGCTGGTTCCTCACTTCCACCCCTTTTACGCTGAATGCAACTTCTGAGATCTAGGTGACAGGACCAAACCAGCCAGAGGAGGAAGTGGTCCCTGGGTCCCCTCTATCCTCCCAGCCAGCCCCCAAGAGCTGAGAGCCTTGCCCAGAGCACCAGCCTGGCAGTGGCCATGACTCAAATTCGTGCCTCAGCAAAACTTCCAGTTACCACGCTATGGTCTCCTTCCTACTGAAATAGTGTAAACCAAGAAAGTCGAATCCCCTTTGGGAGAACGTCTCTCCTGTCTGAAATTTGGGGGTGTCACTTCAGGTGTGAGGTAGCCCTAGGTGGGCAGGTGCAGACTAGAGCGGCCTCCGTAGTGGGCCAGGGCTGGGATTCTGCGTTTCTATCATGCCCCAGGTGGTGCCAGTGCTGCTGGGGCAGACCTGGAAGGTAGGACAGAAGGTGGGACTAAACTTGCTTCTGTAAGGCCTGGGCTCTACCCGCTCTGGCCCACAGCTGCTGTGGGGCCTCTGGCAGGCCTCTTCCCCTGGGCCTTAGTTCCTTCTCTTTAGTGTTCAGAATAATGATACCCCTCCTCCCCGTCCCCACATGAAGCTGCTGAAAGTTTCTCACCGAGTGTGTGTGACAGTCCCTGGCACCTGCTGTTTCAACTCACTGACTGCTGCTCACGAGGTCCTTTCCGGGGCTCCCTTGGCTTGTGGTTGCTCCAGGCTGGCAGATCCGGATCACATGAGAGCTGGCCCAATCACCCCTCTCCCACGGACATGCAGATCTGCTGCTTCCAAATCACACGAGAGAACCCCAGAGATGAGGATAAAACCCCTATTGTGTGTTCAGACAAAACCCACAGATAAATCATCTTTGGTTCTTGGGATGACACTGAGAAGTCCCTGGGACCTAGAAGTCAATCGCTCAGTTTATGGTGTTTTCCTCACTTTGGGACATAGTATAGGGTGGTGGTAATGGAGTCATCCAGGCACAGCCTTGAGAGTTGGCTGTGTGACCCAGAACAAATGACTTAACCTCTCTGAGTTTCAGCTTGCTCATCTCTAAGTGACGTGAATAAAGTACCTATGTCATGGGGCTGCTGTGAGGTGCTGGCACATCATCAGTGCTTCCTAAAGAGTAGCTCTTACAATGTTGTTATTTAGACATTGGTTACAAGAGGGGATTCCGGGGTATACAATAACAGAATACTTCTTAAATTTGCCTTTTAAAAACATCAAATTTCTGAAGAGATTTTTTAAAAATAAAATTAAAAAATAGGTTCTCTCCCTATAAGAGAGACATTTTATATGAGGTTGGGCACACATGACAAAAAATTAACAAGTAGGAATCTGGGGCTTACAAAATATGAGGACTTCCTCACTCCTCCTGTGCCCCACTGCTCTGGACCCTTTCCCTCCTGGCAGCAGCCGCTGGCATTTTAGTGCAGCTCTCCCTGGAGACTGGGGGAGCTCCACCTCCCAGATCAGTAGGTGCCAGCTCTCCCCTGGAGCTGACCGACCTGAAGCCCTCTTGCTGTATGCTGTCCCTTTGCCCCAGAAATCTAGGCCAAGCAGGAAAGAACTGTGAGTTTCATCACTAACTTCCAGGTTGCCTCCTGCCCTTAGTGCTGAACTGGAGAAGGACTCACTAGGACCTCAAGACAGAAGCCTGGAGCAGCAGGTTAGAGATTCCACCCCTCCAGCGGCTTCCTTGAGCCTCCCATCTGAGGGTCAGCTTAGGGGATGGAGGAGGACAGGGACAACACTTGGCAGGACCCTGCTGTGAGCATGCCCTCGCCATGTGTTAATCTTCCCACAGCTGCATGGGGTAAGGGACTGGCTCGAGGCCACACAGAGGCTGAGATGGATGAGTGGCTGCACCAAAGGAGCAGGTGGGTGTTTGCCTTTCCACCTCATAATGCCAACGCCTACACAGTATTTGGGACAGGAGGAGAAGCGTATCTGCTAGAAACGCCAGTAAAGGCAGTGAATGGAGTGGTTAAGAACAGGCTCTGGAAGCAAAATGAATTAAACCTGGCTCAGTTATTTCCCAGCTGTCTGACCTCAGGGAAATCGTTTAACCTCGATGTGCACCAGTTTCTTCACCTTTAAAACGAAGGAAATAATCATACCTACCTCTTGGGACTGATTTGAGGATGGAAATGAATTGATAAATATCAAGGAATTAAAATGCTACCTGGCACATGCGTAGCATGGGATCTATAAATGTTAGATATTATCATTGTTGTTATTGAATTAAATCTCATGAAGGTAGGGATATTTGTCTGTTTTGCTTACCGGTCTGCTTTGGAACAGTGCCTGGCACTTAATAGGTGCTCCGTAAATATTTTGGGGGTAAATAAATATCACTATTACAATCAGTTAGAACTCTTTTGTAATGCAGACATTATTTATTTTGACCAGCAGAGGGCAGCAAGTAGCTATAACTGACAGTCATTCTGGACAAGGGGGTTTTAAATGTTAATTTTGAAGGCTAACAGGACTGTCCCCTCCTGAGCCAGCTGGTGGGTTGAAAGGTTGCTGTTGCACCTGTATGAGTGGCCCCTACCCCTCCCACTTACCTTTATGCAGTTAGGATGATTGACAGAAATTCCAACTCACGACAAACCTTGGTTCCATATTCTCACAGGGCCAACTTATTTTCAACTTCCTTCGTCCTGTCCTTCCACCTTCCCTCTCTCCCTCCCTTCTTTCCCTCCTCCCTTCTCTTTCTCTAATTATGTCTCTCTCTCTCTGTCACTTACTCACACACACACACACACACACACACACACACACACACACACACTCACTCCAATGCATCAAGCTAGTATACTGTACACATTCCCAAATTCTATCTGTACTACTGCACCTTGCACTCCAAACCATTAAGTCTAGAGTGGATATTCTTCCCAATGAATTAGTGTTGCTAAATATAGTATAATAGAAAGAACATCTGATAGATTAAAAACTAGACCCAGAGAGGTACCGTAACTTGGCCAAAGACACACAGCAATTAGTTGCAAAGTTACAGCATAAGCCAGGGCATTCTGCTCTGTCCATCCCACCGGGTCATCACTCACCTCCCCTTCTACCCACAGAGAAGACTCAAGCGGTCCCCATTTATTGATCCAATCAACGTGGTCATCAGCTTCTGACCCCAGATGCTATTCCCCTGAGCTCTGCAATGGAGGAGCTGACTGCTTCCCAAGGCATCCTCCTGGGAGGTCCAGGCACAGGGGACAGTCAGCAACCAATGCCTACTTGTCCCTCAGCAAACTCGGCCCCTGCCCACAGCTCTCAAGTTTCCTCCATGACCCAGTGCAAGTCCATCTTGCCCAATGACAGGGCCCACACCGGCAAAGTCAAGGTGAGGACCTGGGTAGCACCTGGGTAGCGGAGCACAGAGAGCTCTACTTCTCACAGGCAGCTTCTAGCGTGCCTGGCGGCTGGAACGGTTCCCACACTTCAGCCTCAAGGCTGTCCCAGAGTCTCAGTTCATGGGTGGCCCACTGCTACAGCCTCTCCAGTTTGCTTAAGATAGTGTCTTTCCCAATCATTACCCAAAAAAACTTTAGAAAAAAGTATTTGAGATTCCTACTGTAAAAAACAAATTCCATACGAATTAATGAATTAAAGAAAGAAAACTTAAAAAGAAAATTTAGAAAACTAGAAAAAAATATGGTTGACCTGTTCTATTGTCTCAGATTAGAGAGATTTCCTTCAGCATTACAGCAAAGGTAGAAAATATAAAGGAAAAGATTTACAGAATTGATTACATAAAATTAAAAAGCTCCATGCCCCCAAGAAACATCAAAAACAAAATCAAAAGCAAGTAACAATTGGGAAAAGTTTGGCTACATGTATGAGAGACAAAGGATGAATATCCTAAACCAGACTAACAGAGGAAAACGGATGAAGAATCTGAACTGACAACCTAAAAATATAAACTCACAGGAATATAAAACATGTTCAATCTCCATGAAATATAAGTAAAATACAACTTTTTTTGCATCTTAAAGCGGCAAATGTCAAAATTGCATAGTGTCAGTGAAGATGTGAAGCCACAGGCCCCCATTCTGCTGGTGGCACATTTCTGGGGGCCATGGTAAGCTTACAGGTGTCCATCACGAACGCTTTTTTCCATAGTCTTTATCACCATCACTGTGTTTATTTATTACTTATTCCCCCTCACCGCTTCTCCCTACCAGGTCAATATGCACCTTGGTGACAGGGACATTGCTTACTTGTCTGTCCCCAATACTTAGAATAGCACTAGCCCATAACTAGGGTGCTCAACATACACCTAATGAATGAATGATGGAACTTTTGCCCCAGTAATTCTACTCTTAGGAACTGATCCTAAGGCAACCATCAGAGATCTACAACAAGATTTATATCCAAGGATGTTCATTTCAGCCTATAATAGACAAATTTTGCAAATCATTTAAATGTCCAAAATAGGGGCTTAATAAACAAATGACACATCCTTATTAGAGACTACAATAATAAAGTCATTAAAATCATGTTGTAGATGATATAATGATATGGAGTTTCTAGATAGAGTGTATTGTGAAGAAGGCAGATTACATAATACTGTTTTCTAGAGAATTTCTGGAGAAATTCTCCAGAAATCTTTTGTATATAATATCATTGTAATATATATAAAATACATGTTATATATATACACATATATTTGATATATACACACATACATGATATATGCATGCATATATAAACATAGGAAATATGATCTATGCATATATAAACACACATGCATACATGGGTATAAAAACTTGTGTAAGAACACTGACATTTTAAGTATTTATGTCTTATACTTGGTGTGATCAATGAAAAGTTTGCCCTTTTTTCTTGACTCATGCATCTTTCCAAGGTTTATACAACAAGCCTGTTTTGCTTTGGGGAATCAGGTAAGAACACAACGTAGCACCCATATTACTCAAGCTGACTCTGGTTCCAGGTAGCTAACAGCTCAGGGGTGACCCTGCACCAACAGAGGGCGGGTGCTGGCTAGACCCCGCCTCCTGGATCAGCGAGGCTGCCGCTCACGCTTCTAGGGAGCCGGAAGCCCGAAGCCCGAAGAAGCCTGAGTGAGCAGTGCAGTGGTGACCGTCCCGAGCTTTCCCTTTTCTCAGCGCAAGTTCCGCGCTCCCTCTCAGTGTCTCCTCGGACCGCCTTACGAACCTGCACACGGATCCTTGTCTCAGCAGTTGCCTTTCGGGGGACCAGGCTAAGCCACACAAACGTGATTGAACGCTCCTGCCCATTCCTAGGAACAGCTCCTTTGTGAAGCATTTCACAAACAAAGGAAGAGTCCCTTTAAAACGGATTCTCAGTTCGCAGTGAGTCTTGACCGGCTTCTGGCCTTTTCGTGCTGGCCTGGAGTTTCCATCCGGTCAGCATGTGAGGAACGTCCGCCAAGCACGTGCGATGGAAAGATCTCCTGTGTTGGCCGCTCCTGTCTTTGGCTCACTTTCAGTCTCTCAGTGTCCCTGAACTGAGAAGAGTTCATCATGGGACTGAAGACCATCCTGACCTTGACTCATCCCCCTGGAAAGAGTTGCTGGGTAGAGCAGCCACCTGAGGGAGCTCAGAGCTTCGGAGGAGCTCAGAAGAACAGTGAGAAGGATCGGAGGGGCTTCCGAATCAATAAATGCAGGGGATCTATTTACACTAGCACCCCCTCAGGCTGCGATGCCAGCGCATCTGCCCACAGCGGATCTGGATCAAGTGCCCTGCATTGCTGTGAGATGTCATTAACACATAGCCTCCTTTACCGTTCTTAGAATCAGGGCTGGTGAGGACTTCAGAGATCACCTAGTTCAAGAGGGATGGGGTGTAGGCAACTGCCCTAAGGGTCCCAGAGCAAAGTCATATGCAAAGCTATGACAAGAACTCACTAAAAAGCAATAATTATCATGGAGCAGCTGCAAATTCCCCCATTCCAAGGTCTGACTTTTGTTCTAAGAATTTGCTCAGTGGTAGCTGTCATCCTCCCTTTGGCCGGAAGAGGGCAGACACTTGCCATCGATGGAAGTGGAGAGGAAGCACATATTTTTTAGGCTGGAATAACATCTCCCAATAAGGTCATTCTGCTCTAATGAGAGTTGCAGCTCAAAAGAAAATTCTTGACTCTTCTGCTGCAAATATGCCACTGAAGAGACGGTTCAGAGACTGAAGATCTCTTCTTAGTTCCAACTTTGTCATTTCACTTCTCTGAACCTCACTCCTTTATTATGTAGTCACTATGTGACTATGAAGAGGAGATATTAAAGGAAAAATATGTAAATTATAAAGTTCCATATTACAAAACACATGCACATGAAAAAAGGAGTTTAACAGTAATGGGGTGTGTGTGTGTGTGTGTGTGTGTGTGTGTGTGTGTGTGTGTGTGTGGAGAGAGAGAGAGAGAGAGCTGGACAAAGGAGAGATCCAGGCTGAGGGAGGAAATTCTCCAGCAGTTGCAACCAACCCATTTTGCACTTAGGTCTTAACTACTTTTATTTACATTTCAAACTGTGCTTATTTAAAAGTTAAAGATGTGCTTTACCTATTGAATCTGCGTGTGGGGAAAAGTGAAATTCACAGATACACTTGTAAAGTCCTACAATTTAGTTGAAAAATATTGCTGAATACAAAGGCGGGTATTGGTGATACAGGCATACCTTGGAGATACTGCGGGTTGGGCTCCAGACCACTGTGATAAAGTGAATACCACAATAAAAGGAGTCACATGGATTTTTTTTAGTTTCCCAATGCATATGTGTTATGTTTACACCATACTATAGTCTATTCAGTGTGCAGTAGCATCATGTCTAAAAAACAACGGACATACCTCAATTTAAAAATACTTTATTGCTAAAAAATGATAACCATCATCTGACAACAGAGGGTCGCCATAAACCTTCAATTTGTAAAAACTGCAGGATCTGCAAAGTGCAATAAAACAAGGTATGCCTGTATTAATTTTAAAAACTCTTAAGTGTTTTAGTGGTTACATGTTCATGAGAAGCAAAAAGGTAAGAAGTGGATAATTTTTTAAATCTAATGCCATTTTCTTAGGATGTCGAGCCCTCGTAGTATTATTTTCACACTAATCTGTGCCAGCTGGAGCAATGCTGCAGTCTGAGTATCAAATTCTAGAACAATGAGGAACTAGAAGTCACTTAATAGGCGAGCAGTCATGAGGCAAGGGTCCAGAAACCACATCTGGAGGAGGAGCTGAGGAATCAAGACGTGAGCCTGGAGGAGAGCAGTCCTGGGTGGGACAGGACCTGTGGGAGGAACTGCAGTCAGAACAAAATGGCCAAAGCCGCAATGGGGGTCTGGTCTCAATACTGAAGGGTCTTCTCAGCCACCAAAGCTAAGTGCATGATCATAGAGACAGGAAGCTCTGGGCACTGAGGTGATTCCAGGAGTGCCCGAAGAGCCCTCTGATGTCAGGAGAAAAGAAAATCACCACTGACACTGTCTCAGAAACCAAGTCATCTCTGTACGATGAAAGTCATCCCTGTAGCAAAATGTGACGGGCAAGAGCAAGCAGCCGAAGTCAGAATGGTTCCCGTAGCACAAAAGTACGAGAGGACCTTGAAATACAGGGAGTGAGGCATAGGCTCATGGAAGTCAGGCTACACCCACACATCAAGCCTAATCAACTGCACTAACGTACGCTGATGCTGAATGGCAGTGAAAGGAGCGGGGTCTGATTGAATCAAGGGAAGAAGGGCATCCCCAGCAGTCAGAGAGAATGGGCTGAGCTGAGGTGCGTTCACTGGCTCACCCACCAGTGCTCCCCAGCTGGACTCCCACACTGTGCTAAGCACTCTTCAGGGAGCTGTATTTTCTCTGGAGGTACAGGGATGGTCCCTCAGGCTTCATCATGGTTGAGATGTTATCTCTTTCAAGGGCTCTCATTTCTCTGTGCTTTTATCCCCTGTGCACCAAAAATCTCCCATTTCCTCTTTTAGCCTCCATGGTTACCCAACAATAGCAAGGAAGAACACGTCCTTGATGATGGAGACACAAGGCGTGTCGAACGCTTCACTGTGAGACTGCATGGGAATTGCCCTCCATTGAGACTCCCCGACGTGACCAGGCAGCCTCTCAAAGCTGGATCAGTTTGAAAGAGTTGACAAGATAGAGTTTCTTGAACTGCCAAGATGAGGATGAGACCCAAGACCAACCTCCCTTCTGACACTTCTGTAGAGCTTCTCAAGGTACCTGCCAGAACCCCAAGGGGTCTGACTTCCAAAGCCTTCACCAGCTCTTAGATATTAGAATTGAGACAACATCTCAGTTCTGAGAAATGATTAGAACTACCGAGAGGTCGTGAGAGAAACCACTTATTTCATTTTTATGGACGTTTTCTTCCCCTAAAGGGAAAATGTAGGACTAATACCTCGTGAACCCAATGGCTTAACCAACATAAAACTGATTGTTTTCTATGGGAAATAGCAATTGTACCTTACTTGTTTGATGAATATAATAGTAAATTCTCTTATTTTTTAAAGGCAGATAGTTGGGGAATTTTATACTTCTTCTCCATAATATTCTTCAAAATTACTTTAAAAGTTTAAGATAATTTGTAAAATGCATACATGGCCAATAATTAACTTTTGCTCTAGGTTGATAGTCCTTAATAAAGGCTTTTTCTCACCTCTTGAGGGGTTTCTTGAAGTCTCCAACTGATCGGAAACAATTGTGTTCAACCTGCATTGTTGAAACCGAGAACTTCTTCAGCAGAACTCCAAGCTCATTTCATGTTCGTGGAGAAAACAGAACACACAGAGGGACAGGCTGCAACTTCTCTCCTTTTGACCTAAAGTTTCTCCTCTAACATCCATCGGTTATTTCTCTCCTGTCTCTGGATAAAAGTGACCTTTCACTCTTTCAAAGCTAACTCATCAGCTTGTGTCCTTTATCCCAAGTCTCTGACCTTCCTTGGGGCTTATGTTACTTCATCATTGTCTTGACTTCATGGCTGACTCTCACCCCTCAGAGTTTACAAACTCAGTCCCATTCTCTCCCCAGACTCTGGTTCCTCCTAGACCACTGTCCTATACCTCTTTCCTTCCCATCATGAGCACTCTAATGTCTGCCCTTGCCATGAGGTCCCACATGTCCAAACCACCAAATCCAACAGGCCTTATTCAATCTTTAAATGCTGTTGGATCTCTCAGGGTACTGAACTTTTTTCCCTTGGGTCTGGTTCTTTCTTTGGCTTCTTTGACACCTTGCGTTCCTGTGAGTCACCTACTTCAGTTTCTTCCTCTCACCT
This sequence comes from Physeter macrocephalus, assembly GCF_002837175.3. NCBI lineage: Eukaryota > Metazoa > Chordata > Mammalia > Artiodactyla > Physeteridae > Physeter > Physeter macrocephalus. The sequence goes on along the minus strand of NC_041217.1, from coordinate 125,822,418 downwards.
CTTGAATGGGCTGTGCCCGGTTCATCACTCACAGCTATCTGATGCTTTGCTGCTCTGCCAAGCTGAACTTCATTCTCAATGATGGTGGCTGCAAAGCCTCCTGCCCTGACTGGTCCGCTTCTTCTCTTGTTTCCAACTGCTAGCTTGTCAATTCCTCCAGAAGATGGCTTGTAAAACCCAAAACTCCAAACTCCTCATCTGGCCCACTGTAATTCATCTTTTCTGATTGTGTGCCCAGCTCAAAATGGATTCTCCATTCTGATGTCAATCCACAGGGTAAGCTGCTAGCAGCCATTTGACTTGGCTTCCTGATCACAGGTGATCTGCACAGGGGCAGCCACCTGCCTGAGACTGAGCCACTCACGCACCCTCCCCTAGTTTTGAAGCGAGAGAGACAAAGACTTGGACTAGTTAATGGTAGTGCTTTAGGGGAAAGGTCCATGAATTCCTGGTGCTGGGTGCTCTCGGAAAGTTCTACTAAAGTCCCTCTTTTAGTTAAGCTTGCTAGACTTGGCTTCTAGTACATACAGACCCTTAGGTAATAGATTCACTGATACTTCCTCTCCAAAAATCCCTAATTCTGTCAAGGGCCCTAACGTTCCCTCGCCTGGGAGGGCTTGAAATTTGACTCTGCTCTTGCTTTTCATGAGGTCCACATTCAGAATGCTCAGGCCTTGCCGGTTTTATCTCCAAAATTAATCCCCTCTTCTCCATGTCCTCTACTATTGCCCTGGTTTCAGGGTTTGTGATCTTTTTGCTGGGCTTGTCCAGCCTTTCTGTTGCTCCAGCGGTAACTCTGATCATATCACTTTTCTGCCTAAAACTCTAGGCTGAGTCTGATAGCTCCTCCCATAGCATTAAGGACCCTTCTCATTCTGGCTCACAGATGCATGGGGCCCATCTTCTGCTATATCCACTCCTTTTATGTGCCAGTCAGGCCTGATGACCAGCCTTGTCCAAACATTCTCTGTTCTTCACTTCCTCTATGATTTTTTACTGTTGTTCCCTTTGTCCTTCAGCCCTCGTAAAATCTTACTTCTTCTTCTTTAAGGCCTATCTCAGGCCCTTTCCCCGTCTCCTTAGGAGAAACTCTCATCCATCCTCTGGGGCAGGAGATTACTTGTCGTGTTTTAAGTTCATCTTCCCTTCCAGACTGTGAGGCATGGCACATTTAATTCCTGGCACCACAGTGGTCAGTCAGAAGTGGATGTTGAGTGCATTGGATTAAACACCATCAAATGTTTACCAGGACAGGAAAAAGCCTGAGAGAAAAGCCAAAGCCAAAGTATTTCCTCCCATCACTGTTTACCATGGTTTTAGCCAAAATCAGGGAAAAGAAAAGATGGAGAAGGAGTGCCAAATTAAATGGATTGTGCCCCAAACCTCCAGGCATCAGTGTCTGAAAAACAGGATACTCACGAAATTGTCTTTAAAATCCAGAAAGAACATAGTTACACAGCTTCAGAGTTTAAAATGCATTTCCATACACATTAACTGACTTAATTTGCACTGCCACCCCATGAAGCAGTTAAAGTTTATGAATGCCAGTTTGTAGGTGAGGGAACAGCCAGGTCAGGTGGCTTCAACAAGGTCATGCTATGTAATAAATGTTGGGCCTCTGCTAGGAAACTCTGCCTTCTAATCTCAGATCCAGTATTCTTTCTCTCTGCTGTACCACGTTGTCTCTCCAATGGCAGAGTTAAAATACAATGAAACAGGCTATTTGGGGAAGTGGGCCTAGGTAGGAGGGTCATAATTTACTTCTAAATCATGTACATTTTTCCCCCCACCCTTTCTGTCACACATGCCAGCCTAGGTAGGTTAACCATCCAGTGCAGAAAATGTTACCCTATTTCCAGAAATATATACCACCCCCAAACACTTTGATTTGATGGCAAAATATTTTAATTTTTCATAGAGCTGTTTCCCCCTACCCCATAGACGCAACACGGAAAAGAATCTGCATGCACGTGTTCTGGCTGAGCATGAGGTGTGCATATACATATATGCATATACATACAGGTTTATTTAAATGATCAGATCTACACTTTCGGAGGCTGTTTGAAGCATCTTATCAAAAGAAAACACATTTTAAGCAAGAGGTTAAAAAAGCTTTTCAGACCCAGAGGCCATTTAATACAATAAATCCTACTTGGGTAGTTTAGCAAACATTTTTTAAAATCCACATCCAACAGACTGGTTAGTATTGGATATACAGATTTGGTTTCGAAGCTGAAATGCCCCTGGTGTAACAGACCTTCTCATGAAATTCAGTTATTTTATATTATGCCATAAAAAATAAGGGCACATATCTATTGACAACTTAAATATTAACTCGATAGGCTACTTGGTGATATAAATAGGGAAAAAAAAAGTGGTCATGGACTATAGGAGCAAGAAGACTATGACACCAGCCCATCTCGGACAGCAAAGAATGTTAAACTCTATCCTAGAATCTAAAACAGGACAAAAAAGATTCAAATATTCCACTCCATAGAGACCCCATCTGGCCCAAACCGTCCCCCAAGGAGTGCACCCCCAACACATGAGGTTTACTAACCACCTGCTACAGCTGTTACTATGTCACTAATTAACAATGATCACAGAACATGTGTCATATCAGAGGGTTTGTTATCATACACAATGCATTAGTGGCTGCAGGAATCTTCCTCCAAGAGTTACCATCAGAAGGCAAGCTGACAAACATCCACACTGCTGGTCCAAGTAAACCACAGCTAAGAGACAGAGCATTCATTTGCACGTGGAGCTCTCTGGCACGCTCCCCACTCTAGTTAGAGGGGCTGGGGCGTGGGGGACAGTCCCAGCCGGGTGCTGCAGCCTCCTACTCCTGGGCCTCCTTGCGGGTCAACTTGTAGATCTCGGTGGGTCCGTCCACGTGGGTGATAGTAGTGGTGAGCTGGAGTTCTTCCCCACTGTGGACACCCAGATCGCCTGAAACAGGGTTTTTGGTGTTAGATGTGATCAAGGAGGAAGGAGAAAGCTGGGATTCGTCTCAGTAACAACCACCCAACGCCAGAGCTCTTTCACATTCTGAGCTTAGAGAAAAAACCAGGGCACAGACACCTAAAACTAGGGCTGACTCCCACCCTTTGCACTTGGACTTGCCAGTAATTTCTTAGCATTTCCGTCTCCCAGAGAAGACATTTTAATGATAGATGAGTCAGCTTACTGCCTACATTATTCGTAATATTATTAACATTTAATAGAGCTTACTTTGTGCCTGACGCTATTCTTGATGCTTTATACGTGATGGTTGAAATTTGTCAAATGCGTCTTCTGCGTCTATTGACACGACCATGCGGTTTTTGCCGTATTTAATCCTCACGAGAGCCCTCGGAGGCAGGAACTCTGGTCTTGCCAGCTTTACAGGTGAGGAAGCTGGGAGGGGGGTCAGGAAGAGGAGCAGACACACGATGGAGCCGGGAACTAGGCCAAGGAAGGTAGGTCTGACTCCAAAATCACGTACACATTCGCTGTGAATAATTTACAAAGCAGCTACGGCCATGTGAAGGTAAAGAAGACCTGCCTATATTTACCAACAGATTGGACAGGGCACTACGTGTAATGCCTTTAGGAATAATTAGGGGTTTTCTCCTCCAGGAAAAAAGCATAAGAAATGTGCTCTGAATTTTCTGTTGCCCCCAGGATTCTACACAACACCAGTGTTCTGGAGTCATCACCAGTGGACAAAGGTATTCCTCTGCTAAAATGGAATAATGTGGCCTCTGCTCAACTAGCAGGAGAAAAATAAGTTTCTGTGTTAAACCCTTAAAGTCTGCTACCTGCCGTAAGATCATCAAGTGAATATATAGTTGGCAAAGGGAAAACGAAAAACATCAAGACCCAATGGTTCTCAGTTAGACTGTATGTGGGGTGCACGTGTACAGGCATATTTGCAGAGAGGGGTGCTGGAGAACAAAAGGTTAAGGTTATGTCTGGGATTTTTTTTTTACTTACATTGTACACATATGATTTCATAGTTTCTGGAATTGAAATTTTTCCTACTTCAAAGCATGGAATTAAACACACAAGTGCTGTTTTCAATTGGGATTCCATACTATTACTTAGAAGAAAGCTCTGGCCCAACTAATATCTTGTCACTAGTTTAGGAATTGCTGGGCATCCATTAATCTGATGGCCTTAGGACCCTAGGGGTCACCCAACTCACTGGCCCTGCAGGCTGCTTGGCTGGTGCCCTTCATGTGTGCCACGGGGTATTCGTTTTTCACTGTAGACCCTCAGCAGCTGTGCAACTAAATCAGTCTTACGAAATGCTGGAATTGCAGCTCTCTACCCAGGAGAATCTTTAGTCCAGAAGCAGGGTCATTAGCTGTTGCAGAAACTGTTAATAGCAATTTGGGGCTGTTCTAGCAAGTGTCCAATCCAAGGACAGGGGGCAGAGCAGGTACCAAAGGGGTATCAGCCCAGACTCCAATGCTACGGCCCTTGGCATGCACCAATAGGGTGGAAAGGCTGCTTAAAGGCTTTACACAGAGCTGCCTGGGGCCACGTGGAACCATTAATTATACAATGAGCAAGTTTTCCCAGGTCACTAACTTACATTCTCGCTGCTGCAACTTGTAGTCCACTCCTCAATCAAGAATGGGCTTAAGCCTCAAATTTCTTGGTCAAAGCTAGTTCTGGATTTCCATATCTGGGTGAGCCAACCAAAACTTCAAAGCCAATTTCATGATCTGCATGTCTGAGAGTCATCAAAATGTCAAAGAGAGTCCTGAGCACCCCAGTAGACCCATTAGTACCTCCAAGTGTTTACCTAAGGAATCCCTTTCACTGAAGACTTCGTAGAAATAGATACTAGATTGTAATTCTACTCAGGTTTTGAACCGACGGCACCAATTATTTAAGCTTAAAATGTGATTCCAATTAGCGGGTCCTGGAAAATGTGTATGACCGTACGGATCACATCACGTGAAAAAACAGCCAAAATTACTTGGGCTTTTTAATTTTAACAGGTACCTATATTATAGTGCTTGTCCTATGTCTGACTCCATTCTAAACACTTTACAAATACTTATGCAATTAATCCTTATTACCAGCCCTTTGAGAGAGGTACTATTTCATCATTTCCATTCTTTTGAAGAAGAAACTGAGGCACAGAGAGGTCAAGTAACTTTCCCAAGACCCAAGTTGATAAATAGTGATGTGGGGTAGAAACCGGAGCAGTGTGGCTCCTCAACCTTAGGTTATGCTGCCTCTGTGTAAATACTGAAGTTTCCAACAACCATTGAGACTGCCGGTAAAGTACAAATCCACATACAATACGTTACTGTCATAGATATATACATACAGTAATTTGGATGAATTGTTCAGCATATTAATTTTGCATTTGCATCTGATGAAAGGAAGTTTATAGCATACAACATCAGTGCACTGATAGTAAGGAGAGATATTGTTTATGAGTATTTACCATATGCACTTTTAGGGGCTTAGCGTGCCCTGTATATTTCCTAATAAGATGTGAAGACACCAAGGCTCAAATAGGCAATGAATTTCTCTAATGTGACCAGGTTTGCTCCCAGCAGAGCCGGAATGAGGACCTGGATCAATGGGACTCTGGCTAGGAAAATCCATGATTCATGTGTGGTTTCATTGTACCTTGAAGACCAACATTTTCCCCTTAGGGAACGGATGGGAAAATGACAGTGTGACATAGCAGGAGTAGGGATCCCGCCATTTGTCTCCAAACCCCATAGACTTCCTCTTCTGCCAAGGTCTCACTCCATCTACTACCCTCCCTCTCTCAGCTCCTGCTGTTCAAACATGTTCAAAGTCTCTTCCCTTCCAAGACAACAAAACAAAACAAAACAAAACAAAACAAACCCTTCTGAAAATGTGATATGTTTCTTATTAGGGGGTAGGGGCAGAATAAATGGAAAAGAATAAATTATGAAAGGAAAAGAATTCTTCAGTTTGCAGTAAGTCTCTTTTCCTAGTTATGATGTCAGTTCATCTCAGCTAATTAACAATAAGATGAAGGCTTGTTTCTAACCATTGTGAAATGAGACCAATCTCTGCCACGGGATTTAATCTCAAAGGACTATCAATAGATCCACATCTATGGTATGACATCCACCGATATGCAGCTGCTGCTTGATTTTAACTGCTGGAATGCATACTGGGGATGCAGAAAGCTACATAAACTGCACTCTAATGATATAATGATGAGCACAGCTTCCTAAGACTGGCAGCATTTTAATGACAATTATTTGTATAAATGTGGCTACTTTAGTCAAAGAAGGGAAACTTCTAATTTAATTCCAAGGTTGTTTCACAGAATTTGGGAGAGATCCACATTCTTCTAATATTAATAAGGGCTACCTAATTCTGTCCTCACAATCACTAAGGCAAATTAATACCTCATTACCCAGATGTGGAAGCCAGAAAGCTCTCACACTATGAGTTTGTATTTATTTCTTGAGGTCATACACAGTATATATTGGAGCCAGGATTCCAAACCATCTGTGTCTACCTCCAAAGCTTATGTTCTTTCTGTAACACTCCTGACTTTTCTGTGGAATTTCTTCCAGTCCCACAACAAACCTGTTCCCATTTTCACCTTCAAAGCTAAGCTCAAATGATAACTCTCTGTAATGATGTCCCTGGTTCATGGCAAAATGAGAAAATGAAGGAGAGTGTATTGTTTGTAAAGCTAAATTATTTCCATGCCAAGGACTGTTGTTTACAATTATAGCCTTTCTACATTTTGGGTGTTAACAAAATACTGGATGGTGGGTTTTCTAAATCTTTAAAAATAAAAAAAAAATTTTTTAAGAATGTAAATCACCAGCACAGTATCTGCTATGCAGTAAGTGATCATTAAAAACACCCACCCGGGGCTTCCCTGGTGGCGCAGTGGTTGAGAGTCGGCCTGCCAATGCAGGGGACGCGGGTTCGTGCCCCGGTCCGGGAAGATCCCACATGCCGCGGAGCAGCTGGGCCCGTGAGCCATGGCCGCTGAGCCTGTGCATCCAGAGCCTGTGCTCCGCAACGGGAGAGGCCACAGCAGTGAGAGGCCCGCGTAACGCAAGGAGAAAATTAAAAAAAAAAAAAAGCTGCAATTATAAGAAAACAAACAAACAAACAAAAAACACCCACCAATACTTCCTCACGTGGGCTGGCCCAGCTCCTCCCTGCTCTGCTCTACACGGTTCTATCTAGCCCAGCACCCCAGCACTGGAATTCCCCACTGGGGTTTAGGGACAAACACTCAGCTAGAAAACAGATGTGCTTTGGGATGACTCAGCCTTTGTGATCCCTTCTGGGGGATAAGGCAGAGTGGCCTTGGTAGGAAGGGTTCAGGGATCTCTCAGTCCCTTTCAACGATCAAGTTGGTTTATACCAGGCTTGAAGTGAGCCGTTTCCCATCTACCTCCAAGGTGCCTCCAGACACTCAGTGCCAGGCACCTCTAAGGAGGGGAACAATAAATCTTAGACATTTTGCATGAAATCTTAGCATCGTAGCTTGAATTGTACCTCCCCGCCAATCCATTTGTTGAAGTCCTAATTCCCAGCACCTCAGAATGTGACTGTATTTGGACACAGGGTCTTTAAAGAGGTGATTAAGTTAAAATGAAGTCATTAGGGTGAACCCTAATCCACTATAACCATAATTTCTCCTTCTGAGATAAAAAGAGATGAGGATACAGACACGCACAGAGGGAAGACCATGTGAAGAGACAGGCTATCAAGACCCACTTCAGAATCTGAGCCCAGCCCTGGAGGGAAGACCGATTCCATCGCTGCTCACAGACATCAAGGGGAAGCCAGCCTGGCCATGGGTAGATGCGTGTCACTTAACACACAAGCAGGGGAAAGATCGCAACAAAAGGCAGCCACTGTCAAAGCCTCATGACTCAAACCAAACATTTACTGAGGCAACAAAAGCCAAAGCCACCTTTCCTGTGGAACAAGCAGCAGGAGACCTCAGAAGCCTCCAGAAGCAAAACTGACACTGAACGGTAGCTACCAAGACACAGGGCCTGGGGTTGCTGCTGTGGCTTCCAGCAGAAAGAATGTGTCAGACAGAAGACATTTAGTGCGAATAGAAATAGAAAGGAACCTGTTGGCACTTAGAGTGTCTCCTGTTCCCTCTGTCATAGTCATCCAGTCAGGAATTCCATTTCTCACTTTTTTTCTAAAACCTTCTAAGAATTTTATAAATGAAATAACACAAAAATGAAAGCTAGTATCAAGAACTGACTTCATAAGCAACTCCAACTTTTTTTCCCTACATGAACTGGTGACTGAGGGGATCTGGACAGTGTGTCCTGTGTGCAGGGCATCAATGGTGTACCCCTGAGAGATGAAGCCTTTGCTCCGGGCTAAGGGTTAACATCAGCCTGTGTTGCAGTTTGTTTCTGCCTGGGAAGACATCCAGAATGATTCGCAGATTATGGAAACAGGTAAAAGGAAAAGCTTTATGAAAAGGCCTCAGGAGCACGGCAGAAAATGTGAATGGTCCTTGAAAGAGAAGGTCTAAAGTATCTTTGCTAAATTAAAGAAAAAAAGTATATGTATATCTATATATATGTATACACATATATGCATATATACACATAAGATGATTATATGTAAACAGATACATATGTGTACATTGATAGTCTCATTATATATATTTTTGACACATTAAAAACTATTCAGTATTTTTTGTTTTCTTTTTTTTTTTTTTTTTTTTGCGGTACACGGGCCTCTCACTGTTGTGGCCTCTCCCGTTGTGGAGCACAGGCTCCGGACGCGCAGGCTCAGCGGCCATGGCCCACGGGCCCAGCCGCTCCGCGGCATGTGGGATCTTCCTGGACCGGGGCACGAACCCGCGTCCCCTGCATCGGCAGGCAGACTCTCAACCACTGCGCTACCAGGGAAGCCCTATTCAGTTTTATTAATTAACATATATTAAGTACACACATAGTCTAAATAAAGCCTTTCAAAATCCACTGTATGATCCTCAATCAAAATACAGATTACAAGCATTCAAAAACATTCCTGTTCTGATATAAGAATCTGATAATTGGGATCTCTATGGTTTACAAAACTAAGGGTAATTGTTTAGTAAACATGGACGTAAATTAATTTTACGACGATATATATATATATAGAGAGAGACTGATTTGAATGTGTTTATACCAACACTGCAGCTATGGTGGATCAAGTGACAGTTAGGAAACTGGAGCACCACACCCCTGCGGCACCAATCAGCTGCCGACAACATGAAAACATTCTGGCTTGGACACCCTGGCTGGAGTTGTCCTGACACGTCCCATGTTTCAGGAGGCAGAGGAGGAAGTCTTGTCTCCTAGATCAGACTACTAGCTCTGTGAGAGCAAGCATGTGTCTTTGTCACTCATCCTCTCAAACCCAGCACAGTGCGAAGCACTGAGGCACTCACTGGTTCATTTTTAAGGCTCATTTTCCGAGCCACACAATAAACAGGATTATGTGAGAGAAAATGTTCTTTGGAAACTGACCCTTTCTCAAATCTGCCTGCTTTGTTTCTCTCTGTCCATTCCTTGACCAAAAGGGAGAAGCAAAAGTCTATGCTCTCTGCTTTCATTTCCTTCCTATCCACTCCCCCTCCACACACACACACACACATATTTCTCAGCATCTCTCTCCATCTCCCAAACAAAACAACACTTCTCAATGGATCTTTCTCTTTCCTTAGCCCCTCTGGCCTCTGCTGCATCAGAAACTGCTTGCCAAGTTCCTGGAAATGAGCTTTCTCCAGAGCTCCACTAAGGATCCATCTCACAAAGGCAAGATGAGCCACATACCTAGGATTCATTCTCCATAGCAAGAGATCCAAATTCTTGGCTCTGGACCTTAAAAGCTAGAGTGGGGAGGGAGTCCAAGCCATTTAAAAATAAAAACTTTCCACAAGAAAGGAAAAGGAGCATGGGAAGGCTGAGGAAGGAGGAGGAATGCCATCCAGAGAGTCGGAGAATTTAAAAATACAGTGTAGGGTGGTGTGGGAAGATGAGGAGTTTGCATCTCCCCACAACTTGGGCACCGGCAGGATGCTGGTGGGGTACCTCGAAACCCAAGGTGACAGGAGGAACCCCCAAGCGAACTGGTAGGATGTGGGGGGACTGAGGAGGTAGGAGAAGTGGAGGCCAGACAGGACAGGTGCCCTTGAGGGGTGGCTGAAAGGGGGAAGGGGTTCACCCTTGGAGGCTTAGATCAGGGGGAGCACGCCCAGCGCATCCCCTGCCCCATCGTCCAGAGAAGTCTGCCTGACTCTCGGGACAGGTCCTACGCCCTCAGAGGCCCACTCCAGGCTGCGTGGGTCCTGGGGGCATAGGAGGGAGACTGGGAGGAGATCAGGAGAGGCGGGCAGGAGGGACCTCCAGGGCCAGAGGAGCAGGAGAGGAGCAGAGGGCATTGGCCCCACCCACTCAAGCCCGGGAAACCTACTGAGCTCCCAGGTGGGGTCCCCAGTGCTCTGAGACCAGAGGCGTGAGGCACACCTGAGCCCCTTCTGTTCTGTTGAGCCTAAGCCCCACCCCCAACACCCCCAGGGCCTTTTCCAGTCCTGTGGGTCCTAAGCATAGGGCCCGCCCACTGCCCAAACCCCACCCCTGCTTAGGCCATGCCCTCCATAGCCCAGGCCTTTTCCACCTTTTCTTCTTTTCTCCTCCTCTTTTTTACTATTGTGGTTCTGTTTTGCCTTCCAGTTGTTGTTTCACCTCTATTTTTATTTTTACATTCTTTCTAACATATCTCTTAATTTCTTAGTATAATTTTATTTTTTACTTTGTTATTGTTCTCCCCCCTCTTTTTTTTTGGCGGCTCTGGGCGGCTTGTGGGATCTTGGTTCATGAGCCAGGGGTCTGGCCAAAGATCCTGCGGTAGGAGCTCCGAGTCCGAACCACTGGACTAACAGAGAACCTCAGACTCCAGGGAATATTCATCGGAGTGAGGTCTCCCGGAGGTCCTCATCTCAGCACCATGACCCAGCTCTACCCAACAGCCTACAAACTCCAGTGTTGGAAGCCTCAGGCCAAACAACCAGTAAGACAGGAACACAATCCCACTCATCAAAAAAAAAAAAAAAAAAAAAAGAGAGACCACAAAAAAATATGTCACAGATGAAGGAGCAAGGTAAAAACCTATAAAACCAAATAAATGAAGAGGAAACAGGCACTCTACCTGAAAAAGAATTCAGAGTAATGATAGTAAAGATGATCCAGAATCTCAAAAATAGAATGGAGGCACAGATTGAGAAAATACAAGAAATGTTTAAGAAAGATCTAGAAGAAGTAAAGAACAAACAAACACAGATGAACAACACAATAACTGAAATGAAAAATACACTAGAAGGAATCAGTAACAGAATATAACTGAGGCACAGGAACGAATAACTGAGCTGGAAGACAGAAGGGTGGAAGTACCTGCCGAGGAGCAGAATAAAGAAAAAATAATGAAAAGAATTGAAGACAATCTCAGAGACCACTGGGACAACACTAAACACACCAACATTCAAATTATAGGGGTCCCAGAAGAAGAGGAGAAAAAGAACAGGTCTGAGGAAATACTTGAAGAGATTATAGTGGAAAACTTCCCTAACATGGGAAAGGAAATAGTCACCCAAGTCCAAGAAGCACAGAGAGTCCCATCCAGGATAAACCCCAAGAGAAACACATCAAACCACGTATTTAGCAAACTAACAAAAATTAAATTCAAAGAAAAAATATTAAAAGCAGCAAGGGAAAAACAAAAAATAACATACAAAGGAAATCCCATAATGTTATCAATTGACTTTTCAGCATAAACTATGCAGGCCATAAAGGAGTGGCAGGATATACTTTAAGTGATGAAAGAGAAAAACCTACAACCAAGATTACTCTACCCAGCAAGGATCTCATTCAGATTCGATGGAGAAATCAAAAGCTTTTCAGACAAGCCAAAGCTAAGAGAATTTAGCACCACCAAACCAGCTTTACAAAAAATGCTAAAGAAACTTCTCTAGGCAGGAAACACAAGAGAAGAAAAAGACCCACAAAAACAAACCCAAAACAATGAAGAAAATGGTAATAGGAACATACATATCGATAATAACCTTGAACGTAAATGGATTAAATGCCCCAACCAAAATAAAGACTGTTATAAGAGATAAGGAAGGACACTACATAATGATCAAGGGATCAATCCAAGAAGAAGATATAACAATTATAAATGTTTAGGCACCATACATAGGGTGCATAAACCCACCTCAAGACATAAGGCCAATGCTAACAACCATGAAAGGGGAAATCAACAGTAACACAATAATAGTAGGGGACTTTAACACCCCACTTACACCAATGGACAGATCATCCAAACAGAAAATAAATAAGGAAACACAAGCTTTAGATGACACAGTAGACCAGATAGATTTAATTGATATTTATAGAACATTCCAGCCGAAAGTTACAGAATACACTTTCTTCTCAAGTAGACACAGAACATTCTCCAGGATAGATCACCTCTGGTGATCCTGGGTCACAAATCAAGCCTTGGTAAATTTAAGAAAATTGAAATCATCAAGCATCTTTTCTGACCACAACGCTAAGAGACGATTTAATTGATATTTATAGAACATTCCAGCCGAAAGTTACAGAATACACTTTCTTCTCAAGTAGACACAGAACATTCTCCAGGATAGATCACCTCTGGTGATCCTGGGTCACAAATCAAGCCTTGGTAAATTTAAGAAAATTGAAATCATCAAGCGTCTTTTCTGACCACAACGCTAAGAGACTGGAAATCAATTACAGGAAAAAAAAACTGTAAAAACCACAAATACATGGAGGCTAAACAGTGAGCTACTAAATAACCAAGAGATCACTGAAGAAATCAAAGAAGAAATTAAAAAATACACAGAAACAAATGACAACAAAAACACGATGACCCAAAACCTATGGAAC
>NC_041217.1:125808591-125808948 GCF_002837175.3 Physeter macrocephalus | reverse complement strand
TGCAGAAAAAGCTTTCAACAAAATTCAACACCCATTTATGATAAAAACTCTCCAGAAAATGGGCACAGAGGGAACCTACCTCAACATAATAAAGGCCACATATTACAAACCCACAGCAAACATCATACACAGTGGTGAAAAACTGAAAGCATTTCTATTAAGATCCGGACCAGATGGCTTCACAGGAGAATTCTATCAAACATTTAGAGAAGAGCTAAAACTGATTCTTCTCAAACTCTTCCAAAAAATTGCAGGGGGAGAAACACTCCCAAATTCATTCTACAAAGCTACCATCACCCTGATACCAAAACCAGAAAAAGATATTACAAAAAAAGAAAATTATAGACCAATATCACT
>NC_041217.1:125807419-125808131 GCF_002837175.3 Physeter macrocephalus | reverse complement strand
AATCCCATTTACCATCGCAACAAAAAGAATAAAATACCTAGGAATGAACCTGCCTAAGCAGGTGAAAGACTTGTACTCAGAAAACTATAAAACACTGATGAAAGAAATCAAAGATGACATAAACAGATGGAGAAATACACCATGTCCTTGGACTGGAAGAATCAATCTTGTCAAAATGACTACACTACCCAAAGCAATCTACAGATTCAATGCAATCCCTATCAAATTACCAATGGCATTCTTCAGAGAATTAGAACAAAAAATTTTACAGTTTGTATGGAAACACAAAAGACCCTGAATAGCCAAAGCAATCTTGAGAAAGAAAAACGGAGCTGGAGGAATCAGGCTCCCTGACTTCAAACTATACTACAAAGCTACAGTAATCAAGACAGTATGGTACTGGCATAAAAACAAAAATATAGATCAATGGTACAGGATAGAAAGCCTAGAGATAAACCCACGCTCATATGGCCACCTAATTTACAACAAGGGAGGCAAGAACATACAATGGAGAAAAGACAGCCTCTTCAATAAGTGGTGCTGGGAAAACTGGACAGCTACATGCAAAAGAATGAAATTAGAACACTCCCTAACACCATACACAGAAATAAACTCCAAATGGACTAAAGACCTAAACGTAAGACCAGACACTATAAAACTCTTAGAGGAAAACATAGGAAAAACACTCTTTGACATAAACCACAGCAAGATC
>NC_041217.1:125801923-125807376 GCF_002837175.3 Physeter macrocephalus | reverse complement strand
TCCAAAATATACAAACAGCTCATGGAGCTCAATATCAAAAAAACAAAAAATCCAATTTAAAATTGCAAGGAAGACCTAAATAGACATTTCACCAAAGAAGACATACAGATGTCCAAGAGGCAAATGAAAAGATGCTCAACATCACTAATTATTAGAGAAATGCAAATCCAAACTACAATGAGTTATCATCTCACACTGGCCATAATGGCCATCATCAAAAAATCTAGAAACAGTAAATGCTGGAAAGGGTGTAGTGTAAAGGGAACCCTCCTGCACTGTTGGTGGGAATATAAATGGATACAGCCACTACGGAGAACAGTATGGAGGTTCCTTAAAAAACTAAAAATAGAACTACCATATGACCCAGCAATCCCACTATTGGGCATATACCCTGAGAAAACCATAATTCAAAGAGAGACATGTACCACAGTGTTCACTGCAGCTCTATTTACAATAGCCAGGTCATGGAAGCAACCTAAGTGTCCATCGACATGGACAAAGAAGATGTGGCACATATACACAATGGAATATTACTCAGCCATAAAAAGGAACGAAACTGAGTTATTTGTAGTGAAGTGGATGGACCTAGAGTCTGTCATACAGAGTGAAGTAAGTCAGAAAGAGAAAAACAAATACCGTATGCTGACTCATCTATATGGAATCTAAAAACAACAACAACAAAAAAATGGTACTGATGAACCTAGTGGCAGGGCAGTAACAAAGAGGTAGACATAGAGAATGGACTTGAGGACACGGAGGGGAGGGGGAAGCCTTGGCGAAGTGAGAGTAGCATGGACATCTATACACTACCAAATGTAAAATAGTTAGCTAGTGGGAAGCAGCAGCATAGCACAGGGAGAGCAGCTCGGTGCTTTGTGATGACCTAGAGGGGTGGGATAGGGAGGGTGGGAGGGAGGCTCAAGACGGAGGGGATATGGGGATGTATGTATGCACGTGGCTGATTCACTTCGTTATGCAACAGAGGCTAGCACAGTATTGTGAAGCAGTTATACTCCAATAAAGATATATTTTTAAAAATACAGTGTATCCCTCTGAGAGTTCATCTTCTAGGTTTCCATGTAATATTCCAAATTAGCTTTTTCCAAGGAGCTTCAAAATCTTGACAAACGCTCCATAATTCCTACGATACATTGTGTGATCTGGCGGCGGATGAAGAGATGAAAAGGGAAGAGAGCAGAGAAGGAAAATGATCGGAGAACCCAACTTGGAAGAGCCCTTTCCAAATGCACAGGGCACAGCACCAGCCAGGTAAGCTAAGGGCACAACAAGCTGCTAGGGGCTTACGGGCTTCTGCAAAGTCACAGTGGGTCATGTCACCACTGCAAGGCTGCTAAATCGTGTGACTAAAAATTGTGTTTATGATCAGAACAGGGTCCCAAAAGAGTCTGCCTGCTAGATTGCTTGAATGTTTTCCAACAAGGGCCCTATTGGCATTTTGGGCAGGATAACTCTTTACTATAAGGAACTGTTTTGCTCCTTGTAGGACATTTAGCCTCCCTAGAATCTGGCCACTGAATGCCAGTGGCACGTCCCAGTCATAAATGACAATCCAGTACAGCCATGGACATTTCCAAACACCTCTTTGCAAGGGATTCAGTGGATATGACCTCCTGTTGAGAATAGCTTTTGAGCTTTCTGTGAAATTACAGATCTGTGTGTTGTGTAGACTTCAAAAACATCAAATCCGTTGGGGAACAAATCAAGTTCTATTCTCAACGGCAAGGTTCGAAGCCTAGGAGGGTGGCTGC
The DNA here is from genome assembly GCF_002837175.3 of Physeter macrocephalus. Lineage (NCBI taxonomy): Eukaryota > Metazoa > Chordata > Mammalia > Artiodactyla > Physeteridae > Physeter > Physeter macrocephalus. The sequence continues at coordinate 125,805,607 of NC_041217.1, read as the reverse complement.
TGTGCTGAGTAAGACGTCCTCATGGGAGCTGCCTAACACTTGGCTCGCAGCTCAAGCATCTGACCCCACAGGGTGGCAGGCAGTCATCCTGCCTCTGCAGGCCTGGCCACAGCTCTGGCCTCCCATGTGCCTGAAAGTGCTGGGCTTGGGCGAATTCTCACCAGTGTTTAGAAATCCCTTATTTGTGACAGAATCACCCCCTGGTCTGCCACTTTATGAAAGGAGGTGCTCTTCTGCCCCTTCCTTGCTAACGGGAATGAAGAGAACCATAGAATTTTACGGTCCCAAAAGATTTTAAGAGATCACGTACAGGTGGGAGAAGTGGTGCACAGAGAGGGAAGCAGTTCGCCACCAGTCACACAGCAAAAACAACCAGAATAGTTTACGTCCATAAAGTGCTGTAGCACACAGTCAGTACTCAATAACTGTTACCCGCTAGGATTATTATTCCAACATCCCAGGAAGTCCCGCCATTGCTTTAGGTGGTATTTCCCTGGAAGGCAGGAACTCCACCTACTAGGTTCCTGCTTAATACTCTCAAGTCAAGGACAAGTCCATATGGTTTCTGTCAAAGTCCAAGAGGATGGTCAGGAAATGAAATCAAGATTCTTGTTCACAAGCTCAGAATCCCTTCCTTTGGCATTATGGAGGGCCACTAAGAGACGACACACTCCCATTACCGTGCATGTAGTAAAACACAGAGTGCTAGCAGTGGAAAGGAAGCTGAAGGCTACCTGGCTCACAAGCTTTGTAGAAGGGAAGTCAATGAAACCAAGAGTTGGGCAGGTGGGTAGGTGAGCCAAAGGTCTTTATTCTTGCCCAAGACCCATGGCCAGAGATGGACTTGATAGTGTGACAGGAAGTCATGGAGTAGAAAGGAAGAGAGGCCTGGTGTCTAGGATGCTTTTGTACAGAAGAGGCAGGTGTAATACTGGGGACAGATGGTGGCTGAGACCATTCCACGACCCTTGACCCTCAGCACAGATGCCCTCCTCTCCCTGCTCCATCCCTCATGTCATCTCAAGATGACCTATCTCAAGATCACTGGCCCATCTGTGAAATAAGAAAGCTAATCTAGAACTCTTATTTCTAAAGCATTAATGCACTCAACATTTTCAAAGCACCCTTAAGAACCGATCCTGGCCCTTAAGGAGTTAAGTGTTCCAGCAGGAGAGAGAAGGCACAGGCAAACTCATCTACTACACCTACACAGTGAGTGTCATGTGAAAAGTGTAGTCATGTTCCCCCAGGCCTGCTCTTCAGAACACTAGCTCCAAAAGACACCATGCCTGGAAAAAGGGTTCCAGGGCCAAATGATTTAATAATTTGGAAGTGGGACTACCCTGGTGGTCCAGTGGTTAAGACTCTGTGCTCCCAATGCAGGGGGCCCGGGTTTGATACCTGATGAGGGAACTAGATCCTGCATGCCACAACTAGGAGCCCGCATGCCACAACTAAAGATCCCGTATACCACAACTACAGATCCATGTGCCGCAATTAAGACCCAGCAAGCCAAATAAATAAATAAATAATTTAAAAAAAAAAATAATTTGGAAGTGCGGTTACCCCCACCCATTTCAGAAGACGTAGTACAAATTAAAGTGCTAGAGGCATTAAGATATCTTGCAGTAAAATCATATTAATGCTGATTAAAAACTCAATGATTCTCAAACTCATTTGACTACTAAAGCCTACCAACATCCCATGGCAACGATATTCTATTGAATGTAATTTGCCGGACTCCAACTGGGGTGATCAGGAATGGGTTTGAAGGAGGAGAAAACATTTTGAATGGACCCAAAAGACGAGTAGGATTTTATCAGGCCCAGATGGAGGGAGGATATGAATCCATCGACTCAGCAGACACTTGCTGAGCACTTCCTATGAGCAAGGCCAACCCTCGGTGCCACGCAGACATGCAGACCTTAAAGCCCTGATCTCTGCTTCAGGGCAGAGTGAAGTGCACTGGCTCTGATTTGACAAAAAGCATCTTTTGTTTGGGGAACAGGAGGCACATGGCCAGGGTAAAGCAGGCATGAAAAAGGGAAGAAAGAATAAGGGTGGAGCCAAACAATGTAGGCCTAAGTATGCAAAGAAAAAGGAGCTCTCAGATGTGTTGTTTACCAGGTCACCTCTTCCATGTAAACAGCACTGGCCCAGGCAGTAATGTTCATTTCCCTCTGCCATGGTTGGTAGAGAAACCCCAGGCAAGCCTCTCCCTTCTCTGGGTCTCAGTTTCCTCATCTATAAAATGACTGGACTGACTAAGTTCTCCAAGGCTCCTTGCAGCAGCACCAAAGACAACATATACTAGCACTTAAAGGGAGGAAGGCTATGGGGACAGGAGAATAGCTACTGGTTTGGATGTGTCCACAGGCTTGCAGGAAAATGAGCAGGGGAAAAACGAAGCTAGCTCCACTTCCATTCAGGGCCCAGTCCCTATCCACCAGATATCTCAGACTGTGGTTCTCAAACTAGAAGAATAAATGTAGCACACTTTCCAACAGCCAATTTTTTTCAAAAAATTGAGGAAGGTAAATTTAATTTTTGTACTAAGACTGGGAGATATTGTAGACTCGAATGCAATATTCCCAATGTATTTTAAAGATTTTTTTAAAATGAGGACTTAATAGAAATATCTGCCCTATGCTGGCATTTTGTCTTATGGCCCCAGAGCCCCTGGAGGTGTTCATTCACACTTGGAGGAAACATTCGACTGGGGAACCCAGAGCCTTTGCTATCTAAGTCTTGTAGAGACAGAAGCCTACTTATCCTGATTAAAGCTATGCCAAGGAGGCTGGAACTCACCATTGGACTGGTCTTCCCCATAGTTCTTATGGGATGGTGCATACAAGAACATCAAAGCGAAGACATACAGGTTCCACATGCCATAGATGCCTGTAAAAAAGGCACTGTTCACTTGGACCGTGACGCCACCCCACTTCCAATGGCCTTCAGTCACCTACAGGATAAAGGAGTGACATTCAGTTGGAACCAAGAAGAAACAACTCCAACATAGGAACCAACTAACACAAACACCAAGTCTCTTCCATATATGTGAAAGCGAAGGGCCTTGTAAGAGTCCATCTTTTAATCTGAATCATACTAGTATGACTTAAGGTTAATTGAGGGTTTACTATGCGTCAGGCACAAAGTCAGTGGTTCTCATCTTGGCTGCACATCAGCATCACCATGCAGGGTAGTGTCTCTTCCTTAAACAGCAGCACATCATTATCCCTAATTTAACGAAATGGCATTTGAGTCTTTAACCCTTATCTACAATTATAGTTCCTCCTCTGCTACCTGTCTTCCCAGTTGGATGTAAACTCCCTGCAGGCAGAGACCAGTTCTGGTGTGTTTTCTGCCGTATCTTCAGCACCTGATATACCACAGGGTTGGTTAAATAAACAAATGGGTGCTCGGAGTGAGTAGTTTTCCTGAGTGGGGCAGTACGGAGAAGCAGACAGACACAGGCTTGAAGTCAGAGACCTGGATTCAAGTCCAGGCTCTATCACTCACTTTCTGTTTAATGTAAGAGAAGTAAGATTAAGACTCTAAACTTCAGTTTTCTGAAGTGCAAAACAAAAACTTGCAGGGTTACTAAGGAGAATTAAGTAAAAATCTTTCTAGGGCTTCCCTGGTGGCGCAGTGGTTGAGAGTCCGCCTGCCGATGCAGGGGACACG
>NC_041217.1:125791301-125801891 GCF_002837175.3 Physeter macrocephalus | reverse complement strand
ACATGCCGCGGAGCGGCTGGGCCCGTGAGCCATGGCCGCTGAGCCTGCGCGTCCGGAGCCTGTGCTCCGCAGCGGGAGAGGCCACAGCAGTGAGAGGCCCGCGTGCCACAAAAAAAAAAAAAAAAAAAATTTCCTGGCACACAGCAAACACTCAAAAAATCTTATTTTATAATGTCACCCTATGTAAGTCACTCACGAAGGTAATTAGGAAGCTTTCATATGCTTTACAATTGGGCAAGAATGTTTTGAGGCTGGTTTTGTCTTAATGACTTGGTAAGTGTTTTAAGGGCTGATGACATATGGCTTGCACTAAGAACCGTCAAGAAAACTGATGAGCAGAGGAACTACGGATTTGTGGCAGCTCTGAGATCAATGAAATGATTTTGACTGCTTCTGCTTGCTACAGGAAATCTTAAATGGGAGTAAAAGAAAGTTTTGGACAGATGTTCTTGTGATGAGGCTGGGTTATATAAACCATATCTGGGAGCCCCTCCTTCTAGGAGCTAAAGTGTAAGATGGCAAGCTACCTCTAAATGTTAATGACTTAAACAAGCAGGTTGATTTCACCTCCTGTTTATGAGGCGGTGGGTCTATATTCATTTGGTATCCTCTGTATAACCCATGACCCACAGGGGCCCCAGGCAGAAGAAAGCTATAAGGACAGGTATTTCCTTCTGAAAGACCTGGAGTGTCAGTTAACCAGGTTAATGGATTATAGACTTGCCAGTTTTAGTTTGGCCTTGTTAATACATAATTTTTCATCTTTGTGATTCATAAACAAACCACCACCACTAACTCTTATTTACTTTGGGAAATAATTCACTTTATATGACATGCTCAGGGAAGTTTTTTTGGCAAAGAAGGATTTCATAACCATCAATGATTTTAGAAAAATGTACCAGCATTCAAGCTATTTAGGACTGCTTCTTAGAAACATCTCCAAATGTCACTCTTCTTACTTTTAAATACAGAATATCCTAACTTTATAAAAATTACAATACTTAGAGCATACTTAAGATGATTTTTAATGCATATAATGGAAGGGGAGAAGTAGCCTTAAGATAGTTTTTGGAAATCCATGTACCTGCTATCATAACAAAGGGAACTCTTTTTCATGTGATCAAGGAGGGGAAATGAGGCTGGGAGAGCTAAAGGTAATGTGGAGTAAGGCAGTTCTTATTTTCTTCTACTCTGTTAAGGCAGTGGGCCCCTCAGCTAGAGGAAGGGCCTGCAGGAGAGCCTACTTCCCATAATATAAGCTGGGAATACTCAGTATTGACAACTTTGCTGAAATTGATTCTTGCTGGGACTGGCATAACTGATCCATCTAAGGAAACACCCCCCTGCATGCCTGGTACACAATGGCGCTCTACAGACAGATATTTGTTGAATCAATACGGGCAAAAGCACAGGGATTGGTGCAAGAATGCCAGCACAAATACAGGGGGGTATAAAGGGTGTATAGAAAGAGTCACTTTGAGGAAATATCTAAGAAGTAAAAAGAAAATATTGCAGTCCATAGTAAACCATAATAATTACACTTAAAAGTAAAAGGAGTAGTCAATGACCTAATGAGTAGTCAATAGGTCAAATCATTTAAATATATTCCTTTATTATCACTTAAATCGTTAACGTAGATATTAACAAAGCTAAGACCTTTAGAAATAATAACAAGGATAATGATAGTTAACGTTTATTCAGTGCTAATGATGTGTCAGGCACTGTACTAAGAACTGTATGTGGAAGATATCATTTAGTCTTAATAACAATTCTATGAGGTAGGCAGGTAATATCTCCGCTCAACTGATGGTAAACTGTGACACAGAGTATCTTGCCCAAGATTGCTCAGCCAGAAAGTTGTGGCTCTGACCCACCAAAAAGGTGGGTGTTCCTAACCATTATACAACACAAGAGTAGGAATATTATCTTAAATAGGATGAGTCTCTTAGTTTGAGAGAGTAAGAGGCAACTATTAGGTCAAATTTCCTTTGAAATTCACTTAACTGAGCACAATGCACATATTTATACAGTATGTGTGTGTGTGTGTGTATATATATATATACACACACATATACATACACAGGTTTTTATATCCAAATCTGTAATTATATGAACTATGTATCCCAGACGTAGTAATGTTTGGTATATAACAAACTAGGTATATATGCAAAATACAGTTTTACAGTAGAAACACTGAAATGAGATGCTTATACTATGAGGGATGCACTGGAACCAGGACTGGCTGAGGAAACAGTAGATTCATGCCCCCATCCCATGCTTGCTTTGGGACACCTGCACTTGTTTAAAATGGAGTTGCAGAATTACCCATACTATTTGATTTGTAATCTCTAAATGCATTACTTCCTGCTGAGGGCAAGGAGTTGAATTTGCATAAACGGACTGTATACATAATGTCACTCTACTGTTTGGAGACCCCATTGTGCTTTCCCCTCTTCTCTCTCAATTATTCATGCCTGAGACATCCTGAGCTCCGAGTACATTCCCACCAATATGTACCACAATGAGCAGCCTCAACAGAGCAGGCCTTGTAAATCCAAAATCTTATTAATGGCAAGGCAAAGAGGTGACAGTTACCCCCTTTAAACTTCCAGAGAGAAAAATCAGGTAGCCCCAACCAAAAAAAAAAAAAAAAAAAAAGAAAAGGATCTCCCCTCTGCCTGAAGTCTTATTTCTAAAAGTCCCCGTTTTTCCTGATTTCACATTTGAACAATTTACTTTTGTGTGAAACCACCCAATTATACCCCTGTAGCCAAGTGAAGGTCAAATCCCTTTACACCCAGTAGTCTTGACAACCAACATTCCACTTTACAACGAGATTTCCAAATCCCAGACACAGGCTCTCTTACTGGAAACATTTCCTCTGTAAGTAACAGAATGAAGTGATCACATACAAAAAAAGAACTGGGGAAGGCTCTCTGGGAGTTTGTTGCATGTGGCTCGACCTGAATGTCAGGCACCTGGAATCCCCTTTAGTGAAGGTCAGTGAGCGTCTTTCCTGCATTGCACTTCTGTTCCCTACTGCCTGCCATCCCTAAATGGAATGCCTCTTTCTTTTCCAGAGGGAAGGGGCTAAAATACCAGACTGTGACACGCCATCACTTGGTTGCTATGACTGAGGCCATTTAAATGGCAGGCATTAAAAGACTGCACCTCAGTACCCAACTACAAAGCCTCAAGGTCACTGCATTCCACAGCTTCCGTCGGCCTTTCATTCCTGGCCTCAGAGCTTCAATATCCTGGCGCGATCCCCTCGCATTATATTTCATGGGGCTTAATGCAAGCTCTCCCAGCAAGCCTGAGAGTATAATGGGAGTTTTAATACATTCCTTTTACCTAAGGCTGGGATCTATTTCAGAAAGTTACCCAATAGGTTTTCTTTCAGGTGAGCTCATTGCTGAGACATTCCAAAATGACATTAAAAAATAAATCCTCTGATGATTGTATTAATACAGTACCTGGGACACTGAGAGTTATGCCTGGAAATGTCTTAGATATCTATAAATAAACCTTAAAAAAAATCTAACCCAGCAGGAGGACTGTAAAGTGCTAATGGAATCCAAAAGACCTCATCGCTACCCCCTTCGAGTTGAAATCCACTCCAGGCCAACTGTCGCAGCAGATATAAAAAGCCAGCCACAGGCTGCAGCCGGGTTAGAAAATACTGGGCAGTAGAATATTAATCTTTTTCTCCGAAGAAAAGCCACAAACTCTGCGACTTGGAAGGTTGGCCTCCTTTGCTTCAGAAAGGTGTACTAATGAAACATGTACAAGATTAAATTGGGGCAACATGTAGCCAGCTTAAAGATCAGATGGGAGAGACGCTCTGCAGAAACAAGAGAGTAAGTGGGATGGGATGGGGCCATGGGGGAATGACTTCAGCTTTCTAAAGTAGCAGAAGCACGTGTTAGGAGCAAAGGGGTCCTTTCTTTCTGCCTCCCTGAGAACGTATCTTGCTATTACCTTTTATTCCTCAGCCCATCTTCCTCGAGGTTCTGTTTCTCCAAGGAGTGTGTCCTGCTCTCGCAGCCTTGCAGAACTGGCTGTATTAAGTGTCACCGCGCATTACTGAGGGACTGGAGGACTGGAAAGCATTTTGGGCACAAGAGGGAATCAGCCAAGGGATAAGTCTGGCCTCAGACACCCTTGTTTGAGCCTCAGCTGGTTGAATAAAAACTCATTCAGAATCTGAAATATTTTTACTGCATTTGGAGTGGAGGGTGAAGTTTCCAAGATTTTATAAACAAACAGTCTGATACAAACACAGCACTGTTATAGGTCAAAGCAGAGGTGGTGAACAGGACCTCTGAAGATGTGTGTGTATATTTGTTTTATTTTTTTCTATTCACATCAGCCTTCAGCAGCTGCACTAACACTGCCCAGTGGGCGTACCCAACAGGGCTCTAGGGAGTAGAGGTACCCTTGGGTATCCTTGGATAGAATTCAAGGGGTCCATGAACTAGAGCGGGAAAAGAGTACGTCTTTATTTTCACCAGTCTCTAACTGAAAGTTACCATTTCCTTCAATTATGAACGTAAAAAATAAATCCCCATAATATTAGCAATACCTGTAATTCTGTCACCAATAGAAATCATATTTTCATATCAATTACACTTATATATCTGAAATCTCTGTAATATGTATAACTGCAAATATACATCGCCTATCTATCTATCTATGTATCTATATGATTCCCTTTGAAATCCAAAGTATTTTGTTCATTTAAAAACATTCAAAGAAGAGGCCTTTGGATGTTTGGAAGGCCATGGCCTTCACCTAAGGTTACCTAAGGGGTCCAGGACACAAAAAAGCTTAGGAGCCCCTCTCCTAAAAGGAAGCTTGCTAGCAGAATGGGGCAAGTCTTGTCCTAAGGCTCTATCTGCACTACTAACATTCTCACTTTTAATCAAATATAGGGATGACAGAGCAGCTGGCAAAGAAAACCAAAAGACTGGATTCTGGTGCCTAACTCACTCTATGTCCTTTGGTACAACACTCACCTTGCTGCTATTCATAAGAGCACAGCTACTCACAGCTTGCCAGGCCCTCTGCAAATCACTTTGCAAGCATTACTTCATATGATCCTTAGAGCCGCCTTCTTCAGGTGGTGTTATTATTATATCCATTTTATGGATAAGAAAATTAAACCTTAGAAGTGTTCAGTAATCCATCCATAGTCCCACCCAGTTGGAAAACAGCATAAATGAGAAATGTCTCTAAGGCCATTAGACTTCATATTCTAGCAAACTGGCATAGCAATTCCTATCCTACTTACCCATCAGATTTTTGTGAAGCTCAAAAGCATGATAGGTACGTAATATGTATGATTTAAACAGTACTTTCCACTTTCCAAAGCAAGTTACCAATATTTAAAAATCATTATCATTACCATTATTGAGATTTTCAAATAGAGCAAAACGTTGAGCTTTGGAAAGAACCAGCAGAAAGATAAAGCTCTATCAAGGGGAATTTTGAATTACATTTCATGTTTAAGTGGCAATATAATTGTTACAAAGAATGGCTGATGGACTGTAAAAGGATCTATGTTAATGCTAGATAAGGATCAAATCAAATTAATACTTGCTTGTTGGTGATCTGCTATGGGGCTTGAAAAGTTATTCTCTTAAGTAAATGAAACAAGTGCCCTTCAGTCTAGCTGCAGGCTTTTAATTTATTTAGCAACTTTTCCCTCCTATGAGGCTGTACTGAAAGAAAAATTCAGTCTACCTCTGGCCAGGTGATAACAAGTCCTAGATTAGAGCAGCCTAAAAGCAATGGCTTGATCAGCTGCCCAGCATAACAGCCTCTCTGCTCCTTTCACAGTAGCTCTATAGAATTTTCTGTGCAAAGCAGAGGCACCTTTTCAGAACATTCTCATCCTGACCTCTCAGGGTCAACTTACCTGACTAACGATGAAGAAGATGACAGTCATGGCAGCACAAGCCAAGGTGATAAGCATGAGGAACTTGAACCTGAAAATTAGCCCCTATTAGGAAAGAGAGAAAGAGCAGTTTAACATTCTACCAGCTACCACCAATCCTTTTCTCAATATATAAATCTATCAAAAGCTAATTTTAAAGAAATCTGTAAAACCAAATCCCTAAGAGTAACAGTAAAATAATTTCACAAAGTAACATTTCTCCTGCAGAGGTGAACATGGCTGGAAAATTTACTGGGCCCAATATTTCCAACGTTCTTATCTGTCATGAAACAGTGATACCAGAGCCTGGGAAATTATATTCACAGCACGTCATGAGGCTGCTAATTTCCCTGCTAAGCTAGTTATGCTTCTCTGCAAGGGTTCAAAGTTACCAAATCCAAGTTTTCTGCGGTTGTAATAAAACTCTGCTCCAGTGAACAAAGAGAAATGTGCATATTAATCAACATGAAGTGGATTTGGTTGAATTTTCTCATGTGTCACTCCAGCTCTAGACACAGGCAAAGCTTCTGAAAGTGCCCCTGCTTTCCTGAGAGAATTTGAGGGAACCTGTGCTTCAGGGAGAGACGTATCTTATTCAGGGGCTCTTATTTCCGCTGCATATAAAAACCCTGTGGCTCTGCAGTTCCTGTTTCTCTTTGCACAAAGGAATTAGGCCCATGTCTCCAAGGACAGCCACTTAGGCATGAGCCTAAGGGATCCTTGAAAAATTAAGAATGTGTTGCCTGCATTAGAGAGATGTCAGGCTGTCGTGTGTTTCTCTTGAATAGGGACATGATCTATAAACAGAGTGAGCACCTGCTGGATACTTTAGGGGAAAGTTGGTTAATTGAAGTCTGGAAATCAGATCACCTGGGCTGAACCCCACTCTCAAGGCTGATTCTCAGCAAGAGAACTTTAAATAAAGCCTCACTCCAAGCCAAATCCCAATTCTACCATAGTCAGGTCTCCTATCTAGTACACACCCACATTCCATTCCAAAGCTGAAGAACCTGCTGAACAAGTTTACTCCTTATTGGGGATAGAAAGACATTTGTACCACAGAAAACTCCAAGATCTAGATAAGCCAGAAAGCTAGATGCCTCTCAGAGTAGGATTTAGCCTCTTATTTTGCCTAGAGGTTCTACACTACATGAGAATCTCTCACTGTGTATTTGAAATAGAGGCTTCCATCTCCCCTACATCTCCAGGTGTAGTGGGGTGTGTGTGTGTGTTCACAACAAGCAGGAGATGGTGGGCGCCAGTTCCTGAATGAGCCCAGAGATGTGCTCACCTCATAGTGCAGCCGCCGGACTTTGCTCATGGCTGACAGGCTGGACTGCTTCCCGCTGATGTTCCGAAACACCTGAAAGACCATGAAGCACAGAAACAGGAAGTAGAGGCAGAGACAGATGCCAGCCACAATGATGAAGGCCATCTGATGGCGTCCAGTCAAGGATATGGCCAGCTCATCACCAAGGACTCAAGTACTTCTCTCCCCATCTCTGTGGGCGATACTCTTTGTCTCCAAATATTTCGGCAATTCTCGGGAGGATAAAAATCTTAAAACCTGGTATTCTAATATCAACAATAGAGAGGTTTTCTGACACAAAAGTACCAGTGAGGAATATTCCAAATTGCTTTCTAAGCTGAGTAAGAAGAGGAATGGAGCCTTGCTTTTAGAAATGCAGACTCTAGGGTCCACCCTAGACCTACTGAATCAGAATCTGCCTTTTAACAAGGTCTCAAGGAGTGTCATATGCACAGTAAATTGGAAAAGCAGTAAAATATTGGATATTGGTTGTAAAATATTGATCAAGTGGAAAGTTGCATTAAAATTACAGGTGCCTAGGTCTCACTGCAGATCTATAGAATCAGATTTTCCAAGGGCTGGGAAACCAAGTACAACCATGTTTGGGAACCATTGGGCTAGTCCCTGGATTTTTATAAGGAGATTGAGATACCCTGGAATCTGGAGGGGATGGAGTGGGGTTGGGTGCAATAGCAGCAGCTGCTGCTACAAGGGATACTGGGCCTGAGACTGCAGGTCTTCAAGTAAAACCAGGGATGAAGTTCTGTCGCAATCTTCTCTCACCACGAGAAAAATCTTGTCAAATGGGACGGGGAGGAGGAGAACACATGGCCAAAGTGGGAGCAATATACTCTGAGGCCGATCTTCAAAGCTTAATCTGAGAACCAACCAGGTTTGGGGTAGAGTGAGCTGGCCTGGGAGGCAGGTGACCAGACTCCAACTTTTTTCTGTTACGACTCCATGCCAAGTTGCATATTTAAAAAAATTTTAACAAGTGTGAACTCAGCATTTATATTTCATGAAGTAATATATTTAATGCAGTTTCTCTTTCTTTCCTAAAATCAATGGTACCCTTGGATGAAGAGAAAAGAGTTGTTTGCTGCAAGACTTGACAATTTATTTGCCTCCTTAGACCTCTATCGCATCTATAGAATGAAGGGGTTGAGGCAGACTTAACATTATAAATATTCTTGGTGTTGTGCAGCTCACATTTGAGGGGGCATGGAGCGGAAAGGGGGAGCTCAACTCTCTCGTCTTTAAAGCAATGATACTATTGATCATGGCCAAATAAAGCATATTCACCAGCACATGACAAGATATTATCTACCAAGAAAGAATACAATTCAAGCCCCCTCTCCAGAGGACAGTCTTTTTCTCCTGAAGCACTTAACATATTGTTGAGGAAGATAAAATATTTAAATCCAGCATCCTAAAAGGGATAAGCTAAGACTGTCGCTTCTGCTTCATAAAGATGACTCAAGACACTTTATGCCAACCAACCAGAAGCCTGGGTGACTCCTCTGGAACTAATCCCCTTAGCCTTATCTCCACTTGGTCTTGGAAATGAATAGCAGCAGCATGGGATGCCAGCACACCAAAGTCACTGTAAGAAGCCTTGCACACAGACGACTTCAGAAACGGGCTCTCCCACAGGGGCCCAGAGATGAACCTCCGTGGCTCCAGGGAAAAGCTAGTCATGCTTCCGTCTGCAGTAAACAAGTGTATAATAGATCATTTAGACAGGCAGCAGTAAGACCAGCTACGCTGATCCTTCTCTCATGGGGATGTGCTGCTACCTCCTCATCTGGCCTGCTGTCACCCAGGCTTGAAAGCAAGCATTAATTCTCCTCATTATTTGCCTTAATTGTGCTGTTGTCATTGGTCTGAAGATCAAAGCCCTGGCTGAGCACATATGGAGAGCATCATCGGGACTTAGAAAATGATCTTGGGGACCAGGCGGCTATGGGACGAAATAAAACCCTGAGCCCATCAAGAAAGGATACAGCCAGCTCTGTTCCAACATCTGTAGTCCAGATACTGTAGAAGGGATTCGTGAGTTGTACCCCTCTACAAAGAGAAATGAGATGGAAAGGCAAGAAACAATTAATACAGAGGCAAAGGGGAACTTTCCTTCTTACAGACTCTCAGCTTTTCGGCCAGAGGGGCGGAGACTGCGTTTAGACTAAGTCACAGAGGACTTAAAAGAGAAACGGAGTTTGAAGAATACCATCAGCTCAGATATTTTGTATCTATAAAGAGCTCTGTCTCTGACTTAATCCCAGCGCTTATCTGAGGATGTGACCGTGTCCGGTGCTTTCATCCTACAGGCTCCCGACCACCCCCTCTCCTTTTCAGATACTTTTTCAAAAGAGCTGGGAGTGGACCTGGTGACAGGCATTTCAGCCCAGAGTCCCACGATGCCCCTACTCACCTCTCACACATGTCAAATATGAAGAGGCAGAAAGAGCCAACAGCAATTGGTCCGACTTGCTTCCAATACCCTGCTATGTGATTCCGTTCATGCTGATCCTGAGGAAAACCAAGTTGAAAGATGAGATAAAGATGGGGGAGAGCGAAGCAATTCTATAGGCGACTCAGTCATCCAGCAATCCTTGCTGACCACCTGCTGTGCATCAAGCATCGTGCTAGACCAGCACACAAGCCCATCCATAAGGGCTCTCATCCTGTTCTCATAAGAACAGGATGCTACAGGAGGGTACACAAAGGCCTTGTACCTGTCAGGGAGGAAGATATTTTCCTCTCCCCTTCTAGGTTCTTCTGGTTAGTCTAAGAATTAAAGTGACATGAGACAGATTAACAAGGTGAAAATCAAACAAAAGTGCAATAACATGGGATAGTCCCAGGAAAACTGAGTAACTTGCCAAAATGGCCCAAAACCTCACCTCCCTTTTTTGTTGATAGCGATAAATGGGTGGAAAATTTACTTAGAGAAAAATGCACCCATTCCATAGTTCCTTCATGATATAGACAAGAAACAGGGTGTTCACGAATGAAAAACATTTCTCTAAGTTGTACATAGCTTTTTGGTTTTTTTAAAAAAAATTACATCATAGAGCCTTATCAACTCTTTCTTGATATCTTCCATAAATTATCTAAAAAATAGATCCACACTTTGCTTACCTTTTATAAATACCTTGACCTAGTCACCAGACCGCTGACCCTCACCTCTTAAATACCATCTTCAGCTAAAGATAAAAGAGGCTGTTGGGGGGCTTCCCTGGTGACGCTGTGGTTGAGAGTACACCTGCCGATGCAGGGGACACGGGTTCGTGACCCGGTCCGGAAAGATCCCACATGCCGCGGAGCGGCTGGGCCCGTGAGG
>NC_041217.1:125733185-125791196 GCF_002837175.3 Physeter macrocephalus | reverse complement strand
GCCCGTGTACCGCAAAAAAAAAAAAAAAAAAAGAGGCTGTTGGGGGTAGTGGTTTGGGACTTCAAAGGGGAGGAAGGCAATTCACATGGAGAAGGAAAAGCAAATGTTTGGTAAATAAATGTTTGCTGGGCCCTGCAGACGCGATGAGCTGGAGTAAACTGATTTTTGAGGCCCTGCCTAGAGTTTTCCCCACCACACCCAGCCCATATTCTTGCAGATGTCTCTGGTGATAGCTCTATTCAGGCAACAGGGCCTTTACTGAAATTCTTTTAGACAGTTAGGGGGAAGGTGCAAGTTTCTTCCTGAGTCTTTTGAACCTTGATTGTTTCAGCTAGAAATAATTCACACGCCAAGGAGATATTCTGGTTTTGAATGGCAAATTTTGCTCCGCTACATACCTTAGATAGTGGAAGTTCTGTGATCCACAAAATAACTCATTCAAAATTAAATTCCTATGCGACTTATCACTTGTGTTTTTTCAGGTGGGGTAGTTCCCAGAGGACAAAATAAAGACTTAAATGCATTAAAATACGTCAAGTGTAAGAGGTCTCTTATGGTTAGGAAAATAGAAATAAAGTCTATCTTCATTAAAAAGAAGAATGATTCCTCTTGATAGATATACAAAGATGTTAAGAGACAGAAAATGAAGGAATGTAAAGTGAGAAAACAGGGAAAGGTAAAAGACATGTCGTAGCAGCCAGGCTAGGCAATCCACCCAGACTGGCTGTCCTGCTGCTGGCACCTGAGTCCCCTCAACTCCCATCCCTGCTGCCGAGGTCTGAAGGACCCCTCATGCCCACCCCAGCTGTAAGGAAAAGCCTCTCTCTCCTCTCACTGCTCTTGTGGAAGGGCTGCAAGGCTTCAGAAGCAATGATCAAACCATAATGGAATTTGAAAACAGTCCGTTCTACTATGAGGCCCATGTGCCTGACACAAGGACCAAGCTCCAGCTGGCCTATCCTCCTAGCCACAACGTGATGACTGCACCATTCTTATTTTTATCCATGGTATCTTCAATCCCTCTTGAAATACGATTTGGTGTCTGTGCAAACTGAGAACAGGGAGGTCAGTATTTCAGGGTAATAGGGGTTACTAGGCCACCTGGACAGATTGCCAGCTGGAAAGAGCCCGGCCCACATTCTCTGGCAGTTACCTTGGTCCTAGGGACAAGCAGAGCTGAAGCCAAAGGACAAGAAAGAGTGATAATCATTAATGTTTGTGCATTTACTTTCTGCTAAATACTTATCCCCATTACCTCATTTAAACCTCACGAAAAACCTATACATTAGCCTTTAAAACCCATTTTATAGTTGAGGAACCTGAGATTCAGAGTGATCAAGTCACTTGCCAGCTAGTTGATAAGTGGTAATGCAGGAACCTGAGCCACGAGTCTGACTCCAGGGCTCTTGAGCTCACTACTCCTGTAACCACTCGTTTATTCGGCCTCACCCACTGCCTCTTCCCCAGGGTGCTCTTACCATCATGTGCTCACCACAGAAGATGATCCAGAAGGAGAGAAGCATTGCATAGAAGATGCCCTGTCGGATATCGCCAAACAATAGCATCCAGGTCCAGTCAAACCCAATGGAAAACCATTCCACTGGGATATTGATAAAAGTCATGGAAATCCCAAGGGCAAAGATGACTCTGATGGTGAGACAATATCAGGAAAACTACTTTATTCATCTGGGAGGCAAAACATTTTTGATTTAAAAATCAAAACCCAGTTTTGGGAACTGAGATGTTACATATTGGGACTGAAGCCATATGATCAGTTTCTTTGCTCTCATAATGAGTTTTTACACGGAGATGCTAAATGTCTTCTTTCATTGGCACCACTGCAGAATGAAGGAGTGTTACATTAATCTTTCTACACAGTAACTGAACCTAACCTCCTGAATGCTCTGAACTTTATCTTGGTGCCACCTCAGATCAAGCGCTTCCTATAGTGTTTTCACCCTCCCTTGCCTTCTTAAACAGACCTCACTGAATATAATTATCTGCTCTTACCTATTCAGGTTATCATTAACCTGATCATTAAGAACACTCATTATTATGATATCCTCAGCAACTATAAAGTATACAAGCATATTTGTTTCAATAATGCATGACTCCAAACAATATGAAATACAAATTATTTTAGCTGCTTGTTTCATTTTTATTTTGCTTTTCTCCTATTATTTCCACTTCTCTATCAAAATATCATTCATTGGGCTTCCCTGGTGGCGCAGTGGTTGAGAGTCCGCCTGCTGATGCAGGGGACACGGGTTCGTGCCCTGGTCCGGGAAGATCCCACATGCCGCGGAGCGGCTGGACCCGTGAGCCATGGCCGCTGAGCCTGCGCGTCCGGAGCCTGTGCTCCGCAACGGGAGAGGCCACAACAGTGAGAGGCCCGCGTACCGCAAAAAAAAATAATAATAATAAAAATAATAAAAAAAAATATCATTCATTTTGTTACTGACTTATTCACACTTTCATTCATACCCATGATATGTTTATTAAGCACAAATCATGTACCAGGCATTTTGTTAGGAACATACATACCTAAATGAATAGGACCAGTTCTTTCCTTCAAGGAGGTATACTCAGTGGCTGAGCCAGACAAAGTGTGATAAGTAATGTGACAGAAGTGTGCACAGGCTGCTACCAGGACTTCTCACTTTGATAGAGACAGAAATTGAACTGAGTTGTGAGTCAAGACTAGGGAGGTGGAAGGGCATTCCAAGCAGAGGGAAGAGCCTGGAGGGAGGCATGGAAGTCTGGAACAGCCTGAAGCATTTGGGGATCTGTATGTGGCACATATCAGGAAATGACAGGACATGATACCAGAGAAATAAAAAAGGCTGAGCTGGTAAAGAAACTTGCATACCTCATTAGAGAATTTGAAAATTACCTTGAAAGGACTGAGGATGCAATAAGAAGGTTAAGCAATGGAGTGACATCATTCCATTCATTCATTCGACAAATTTATATTTATCGAGCTCCTACTATGTTCCAGTCACTATTCTAAATGCTGGGGATATAGTAGTAAACAAAGTAGGCAAGAATTCTGCTCTAGTGGTGCTTGTATTCAGATGGGTTGAGTGGAGGGGTATGGGAGGAATGATAATAAATAAATAGAGAATGAGTATTATGAAGAAGTATAATAAAGCAAGGTAGGAGAATGGAGAGAGGTCGGGTGCAATTTAAATAAGGTAGATGGGAAAAAGCCTTTAAGACAGAAATTATATCAGGTCCTGAAGGAAATGAGGCATTGAGCCACAATGATACCTGGGAAAGAGCACTTCAGATGAAGAGAATAGCAAGTGCAAAGGCTCTAAGGTGGGTGCATGCTGGGCATGTCTGAGAACCATCAAGGTGGATGGTAGGTGGTGCACAGAATAGGAGATAAAATTTAGAGGTGGTGAAGAGCCGGGATCATCGAGGGTTTATAGGCCAGAGCAAAGGAAATGAAAAGCCAATAGAGAGCTTTGAACAGAGCAGTGACGTCATCCAATTTCTACTTAAAAGGGAACAGTCTGGCTGCTGTATGAATAGATTTCAGGAAGGAAAATGATGGAAACAAGAGGAGCATCTTATAGCAAATAAGAGGCTATTTCCCATAATCCAGGTGAGAAATCATGGTGAGTTAGATTAGGGTGGTAGGAATGGAAATGGTGAGATTTCCTGGTGTGTTGGAAGAGGCGTGTGAAAAAAGAGAAGTAAAGGATGCCTCCTACATGTCTGCTCAGCTGCTTCTGAGCAGCTGAAAGGATAGAGTTGCCAATTCCTAAGACCAGGAGGCCCCAAAGAGGAGCAAGTTTGAAGTGAGAGGAAAACAAGTGTTCTTCGTATGTGTTACATTTCTGTGTAAGTGAAGATGTTAAGTAAACAGGTAGAATATTTGGGTCTAGATTTGGGAGAAGCTGAGGTTGACCATGTAAATGTAGATTCATCAGAGTGTAGATGATTTTTTAAGACCATAAGACTAGATTAGATCACCCAGGGAAAGCAGCGTAGCTAAGAAAAAGAAGACGTCCAATGATCGAGCCCTGGTTCCAAAGTTTAAGAGGTCAGAAAAAATCGTTGGAAACAGCCATGAAGACTGAGTGGTCAGCAAAGGAGAAGAACAATGAGAATGTGGAGGAGGCTCTATGAAGAAAAAGGGAGTGATCAGTTATGCCAAATGCTAATGACAAGTCAAGAAAAGCGAGGACTGAGAAATGAACATTGGATTTGGAATGTGGAGGTCACTGGTGATTCTGTTGAGCAATTTTAATAAGGGGTTGAAGGAGCTCAAGAAAAAGCAGGAGGAGAAGATATATAGACAAGATTTTTGAGGAGTTTTGCTGTAAAAAGGAGCAGAAAATTGGTGTGGTGGCTTCAGGGGCAAGTACAAAGAGTTTTGACAAAGAATGGGAGAAGGCAGAGTGTGTCTATGTATTAATGGGAATAATCCAGCAGAAAGGAAAAAGTCAATAATGTGGGAGAGAAAGGGGCTATGTCTACAGAAACATCGTCCTTCTGGCAGTGAGAGGGGCTGAGATCAGTTAGCAGCAAGGCAGTTCGTCCACTGTAATAGAGACAAGTATCTGATGCAGAACATGGGAATGAAGAGCAAAGATACAACAGAGAGCTGGAAATATGAAAGCAGTAGAACCCCTAGGATTTAATAATAATTTGCACATGAGAGCTGAAGGAGAAAAAGGAGTCCAGGCTGATTTGTGGTCAAATCACCAGCCCAAGTATTGATAACACACTGACCACCTGAAGTAGGCCCCCAGCAAAACCAGGTCCATGGCAGGCAAAGCACAGGATGCCAGTGTTCCTTAAGGGTGCTCCAAAATCAGCTCTTACTTTTCCAGAAGCACTGGGGGTCGAGACATCATGGTGATCCTCCTCCAATACCACACCATAATGATGAAGATGCTGGGTGTAAGGAAGGTCTTCATGGCAAACCACACCTTGGTGAAGCCTCCATTTTGGTGAATTCCCTAGATAGAGACCAATCATAATTTTGAAGGTCAATATATCTTAGTGTTATTTTCTACCAGCAGATGCATTCTGGGGAGAGGTAAATGGAGATCTTTTTTGCTGAACTTTCAAGATCAAGAGTGCTAACATTCACAGCATGTACTGTCCTCATACTACCCCCCTGGGCCCCTCCTCAGGCATTGTAGAAATATAAATCAAAAGGCATAAAGATAGACTCACTCTATCCTAAGGGAATGATTAAGAACATGATCAAAGATTTGTCTGTAAGGTTTTCATTGAAAAATTGGAGCTATCTTAGATGCCCAAAATGTTGGCATTGGTAAAACGTGTTAAGGTAAATCCGTACTGTGGAATGCTAAGCAGTACTACAAAGTATATTTATACTGTATTCACAGTATGCCATTAATTTTTTTTTGGTCACAAACTCTTTATGAACTCAGAGAAATGTATTATATTATCAACATCTTGAATACATATGTAACTTTACACATACCCTTGCCATTCATTGGTAAATCAATCCCAGATCTCAACACAAATATTTTCCATCATATTTTTAATAATACGTGGGCGTTCAGTAATATGTGGGTGTCTAGTTAATACACTCATTAGACAAATATTGAGTGCCAGCAGTAGGAATACAGTTGTAATGTGATTTGTTTCTATTAATACAGTATTGTTAATGATAACAACTTTTTTTTTAATTTGTTAGAGAGGCTTTCAGGTTATTCCCATAAAATTTCATTATACCTTACTTGTGTTACAATATCCTTCCTTTAGTGGAGAGAAAGGGGTGGAATGGATGTCACTGCCACAGGAGTTGCATAAAAACACATTCTCTCTTCAAGAAATGAAAAAGATTTTGTGGGTGCCTACTGACATAGTATGCCCATGAAAGTTGGTATATACGTAAGCACCAGCCACCATATTTCACAGTGAAGAAACTCTTGAAAACCACTGTATCAAAGTGCTTTTAGTATTTGCTAATGAAGACACAGAAACACTGAAGTTCTGGGTTTCATGTAGAATAATCCCAAATTAAGACATTTTAAATATTCTCAAAATTTCTTCCAAGGAAAGATACATACAATTAATTTTAAAAAGCAAGGAGCGAGGGCTTCCCTGGTGGCGCAGTGGTTGAGAGTCTGCCTACTGATGCAGGGGATGCGGGTTCGTGCCCCAGTCCAGGAAGATCCCACGTGCCACAGGGCGGCTAGGCCCGTGGGCCATGGCCGCTGAGCCTGCGCGTCCGGAGCCTGTGCTCCTCAACAGGAGAGGCCACAACAGTGAGAGGCCCACGTACCACAAAAAAAAAAAAAAAAAAAAAAAGGCAAGGAACGAAAGAGTCAGTTGAGTATGATGGCCTATTTTTTTTAAGGGAAGGATTATATACGTATATACACAGAGAAAAAAATTGAGGAGATACAGCATAACCTCAAAGTGGTTATTTCTCTAGATGGCAGGATGTTACAGATAACGTTTATGTTCTACTCTGTGCTTATTTGTGCTTCTAATTTTCTAGAGTAAATATGTATTTGTTTTTTAGATGTAAAAAAACCTAAATTAGATATAAAAAGTCATGCTGCACATTCTATTTTTTCCCCTACTAAAGAGATAAAATGGAAAGAACCTAAATCACGACTGCTCCCTTTAACAATTGTGCTTGCAAGGTGAAACATGTAAAAAAAAAATTACTTTTATCTTGGTGTTATTCACTATATAATCATGATCATCATAATAAAATCTTAAATGGACACAATAATTTCATTACTTTCCATTTCCATGGGTTTGTTATTCTTCTTATTTCTTAATGAAATAGTTGAGACATGGAGAATTCAAGAGTGAGATGGAGCGTCTTTCTAATACACATGCTCACAACCAGTGCTCTTAGCCAGTGCTCTGATGTGACAGGCTGCCTGGATCAATCAGATTCACTTACCACCAGCCGGATATCCTTAATCTCTCCAATCCCAACGTTGATTTTCTTCTTCTCATTCACAGGCAGCCGGATGTTTAGAAGGTAATACTTATGAGCCACAGACCCAATTTCCATGAAAGGAAGGACGTCACATTCATAGTAACGGCCCTCATGTTCTGCGGTCTGGAAGAAGAGTGGAGGGTTTGAGGCATGGTCACTATTTCCAATAGCCTATGTCTGAGTTGTCTTGCCTTTGCCTCTATCACCAATTCTAAAAAGCTAATGCTTAAAGGTATACCTCAGAGGTACAGATAATAGGGTACACTGGAGGCATGGCATCTACAAGCTGCCCCCTCCCCCAAAATAAAACCCAGGGACTTCCCTGGTGGTACAGTGGTTAAGAATCCGCCTGCCAATGCAGGGTACATGGGTTCAAGCCCTGGTCCAGGAAGATCCCACACGCCACAGAGCACCTAAGCCCATGAGCCACAACTACTGAGCCTGCGCTCTAGAGCCCATGAGCCACAACTTCTGAACCCACGAGCCACAACTACTGAAGCCCGCATGCCTAGAGCCTGTGCTCCGCAACAAGAGAAGCCACCGCAGTGAGAAGCACGCACACCACAACGAAGAGTAGCCCCCACTCGCTGCAACTAGAGAAAGCCTGCGCACAGCAATGAAGACCCAACACAGCCAAAAAGAAAGAAATAAATTTATAAAAAGATAATAATAAAACCCAGCCACATTTGAGACAGAACCAGAAATTTTAGGTAACAAGCAGAAATTTCTTCTATTTCAACACCTTTCTCAGCTCTTTAGTCCTCATTAGAGCCTCACGTCAGACTAACCTGGTCTACCAGGGCTACAATTTTATTTGCAGCGTACCGTCAGAGACCTATAAGGCTCTGTGGAACAGTCAACTCAAATGTTCAGGAGGAAGCCCTTGCTAATATTCATCACTTTCTTGGATGATGACTACTTATTTACATGGTTTTGGCCTGCAGGAGAAGCTACAAGAAGCTGAAAATATCTACTTTTTATTGATTTGACCAAAAAAAAAAAGAAGCTACCCAAGGAGCCCTTGGAATTTGGAGAAGACACAGACGGATGAAAGGAAACGATGAGATTAGCTTGCTAGAGATGAGCACTCGCAATTCTCTGCCTTGAAAGCTTTCTAACTGCCCAAGAGACAAGATGGCAGAGGGAGCAGAAATTAAATAAACAAAAATTTAGCCCAGTTTCTAGAAAAGCCTCTTGGACTTCCTGCCAAGCAATTTAAGAGGTATAAGCCAGCACACGGCAGTGGGAGATTGGCAAGTACTACAACTTGCTTTTGAAAACTAAATTCTGCCCTTCCTTCGCAGGACACATGGCTATGTGTCCCAGCTGAGGGGTGGGGGAAGCGGGTAAGTATGGACACATATAGGCAGGAGCTTCAGCAATTGAGGACTCTTCCCTGATAAAGCAGATGAGCGTCTTGCCTTCACTGCTGGGCTCATATGTCAGCTTCAATGTTTGCTTGTTACCTCCTGATGAAGTGATGGGGGACTGATTTGGTGTTCCTAAGCCTGAATTCTCAGGGCCTCCAAAATTTTTTGTAAATCTTCAGAGTAAAAAGTCCAGTGGAGAAATCAAAAGGAAGATGCCAAGGAGTCTGTTTCTTCTGTGATCTTGGGGCACGGGATGGGGGGTGGGGAGGGGGGCTCTTTACTGGACAGTCAGAGCTTAGAGTACAATAAACAGATCTTTGTACAGGAATGGAAGACACACAAGACATAAGTAGAGGCAGAGCGGGCAAATGTCTGGCTTGTGCACTTCCATTTTTCCCTTTCCCATTCATGGCAGACATCACTAATCAATCATGATAATTTTTCATCCTCTAAGGTCTAAGGAGCTCTTATCAGAACTACCAGTTGATTAGACACAGCATGTAAGATTTTAAAAATTCTTCTGTAGAAAGGATCCTTCTTTTCCAAACCTCAGCTGCAGGTTGGATGAGTCTTCCTGTATAGATCTGTCTTCCTCTCCCCTCTGCTCCTTTCTCTTATACTTACAAATCAAGGCTATTATTAGGCCTCTGCAGAACTACTGAAAATACAGTACAGGCTCTAATTCAGCCTCAGATGAAGCTGCACTCAGGAGGCTGATTACCTGCTATGGTAACAGCAAGAGGTGGGTTTTCTGATGTGTTTCCAGTCAGGGTCTTATTTATAGAAATTGAGGGTTTGAAGGAAACAAAACTTATTTAGCCTAATGCCACTGACTTGATTATGTGGCTCACCCAAGGTCCAAAAGTCATGGCAGAATTGGGTTGAGGACGTGGGTCTCCCAAGTCCAGCCTCCAGCTTTGATGCGGAGGAGGACTCGTGAGTGCAGCAGGAAGAAAGGAATGTTGTCTTGCCTCAGACATGCCTGAAGGCAGGCATTGTGCTGTGATAAGGAGGGAACTGAACTTCAAGCCAGGAGGCTGAAATTCTAGTCCTGACCTCACCTCTTGCTGGGTACCTGGGGAAGGTCATCCACCTCATTTGGTCTCACTTTCTTCCCAAGTAAAGCAAGAAGGTTTAATTATATGATCTCTGGGGTTCCTTCTAATGCCCCGTCATGGGTCTCTGTGTGTCCTCCACTTCCCTGTCCCTACAGAGAAGGTAACACCACCACATGAGACATATTTACCTAAGTCCAACAAATGAGAGAGACACACAGTGTCCTGGGATTCTGGCCTGGCCTACCTGTCTCAGAGACAAATTCACTGTATCCTGCTGGGGACTTTTCCGTATTCACTGAGGTTCTGCCTCTGCCAGTATTTAGGGCATTTAGGAAGAAAGATTTCCTTCTCTCTCTTCCTCCCTCCTTTTCCTTTCCCCCATAAGCATAAGCCTGCCCCAAATCCAGCATAAGCCTGGCTAATTAGGACAAATTACAGCAGGTGGCAACTTGACTTTTTTTTTTTAACTTCACAATCCACCAGGGACTAAAAAGCTTTAAAGCAATTTCTCATTTAATCTTCAAACTCAAGTCTAAATTTCACTGCAATCAAAAAGCATAGATTTGATGATTCATTTCCTTCACACTTTTCAAGGTTTAATATCTTGCTTGAAAGGGATCAACACATCCTAAAGATAATTAAGCAACTGTCATTAAGAAGCAGTTGCAGTCTTCTTAACGGCCTCCCTCTGACTCTGCTTCTCAGTGCCCTCTAAGTGTATACATAAGGTGAGAAATGACTTTTCCCTTTTCTGAGGTTGAAATTCCATATCCAAGAGCTTTATATCCTTTCGCTTAGACAGCCAACCAGTCTTACCTCTGAATGATGAGGTCAACTTTTAATTAATTTCCTCCATTGCATACAAAGGTCTAGAAATATTACATAGCTCTCTCCTGCTACCTCCAATTTCTCTTGACCATTCATTTTTACCTATAGATTGCCCCCAAAGGCCTACCCAAAACAATTCCAGATGGCTTTTGGGTGGGGGGAACCGTATATGTGACCATTCAGCAAAGGGTCTACTGAAGTGACTTTCAAACTTTATCAAGCTTAAGAGAAGGAATTGAAATCCTGTTAAAACACAGATTCCTTGGTCCTACATGCTGAGATTTTGATTAATAGGTTTGGAGTGTGCCCTGGGAATCTGCATTTCCTACAAGCTACCAGATGATGCTAACGCTGTTAGTCCTTAGACCACACTTTCCATAGCTCTTGTATAGGGAACCTGGGGAGGGAGAATTAACAAACACCAGGTGCCCCAAAAGATGCTCATGTGCAGGGTGCATGTTTGCCCATGAGAGTTTTAATTTATGCCTTTTGTCCTGTTGGTCCGACTGGTGAAACGTGTCCCAGACTTGATTTTAAGTGATAAGGTTCATTATCTCATCTTGTCCTTATAAAAATTCCCAGGGCAGGTATTATTATCCCATTTTGCAAAGGAGAAACTGAAGCTTGGACAGATGAAGCAAGCTTGCCTGAGGTCATGCAGTCAGTAAGTGAAACAGCCTGGAAGTGAAGCCAAGTATGTTTTGCTCCAGATCCAGGCCTTTAACTAATGTTCATGAACCTGCCCGGCCCCATCTTCCTCCTCTTTGGGGCAGGCTGGACAGGGCAGGGGCATGGTACTCAGAGGCTTCAACCTGCCATTCTTACCATTCCACAGGGAACCCCAATTTTCCAGTTATAGGCAAAAGTGAAGTTACGAAAGGCCACTGTTAGGAGAAGAGAGGAACTAAATCAGTCAAAAGAGCGAGTACTACAAAGTAGCCCAAATCCTTCAGGAGCAACTGACCTGAAGATGTCAAGTGACAAATGACATAATCAGGAATGTGCTTCAGTGCAGTTTGGCCTCTTATGCATTTCATGCAAAGAAAACAAGACTATTTATGTCTGTGAAGGGACATCAGAGATCACCTAGCTGGTGATGCTCCTTGTCAACACTCTTGAGGAATGTGAGTAACCATGAGTAACAGTAACTACGGCTCCATTTCAACTTCACAGAAACTTTCAAGGGGGGAAGGGGGTGGTGAGGTGGGAGGCGGACAGAACCTTGGAGAGGCATGTGTGAGGGCAGCATGTGGCACTGGAAAAGGGCCCCTCACTCATTCTGATTTGGTCCTTATACAGACAAATCCCACTATCCTCTGACGGTCACTGAGTCCATGTCTGTATTTTAATTCCTGGAGAATCTAAGGTCTTTGCCCAAGAGAAAGTGTCTCCCTACTCTCAATGAAGGATAGTGGCTTTCCTCCCCTTGGCGGTTAAATGAGTCTTCCTGGAAGAACCAAAGAAGGGAGAGTCCTAAAAGTATGTAAGAGAACTGAGAGGTCTCAAAGGAAACTAGATTTCTCCCTCAGGTCCTCTTTTTGTCTGTGGTGTTTGCTCCCTGGTATTGTTAGTCTTCACACCTGCACACTGACTTTGGCAACAGAGATGCCAATGAAACAGAGAAGCAGACACATGCATTGAACCAATATGAACAGATTTGTACACCTAAAATTAACTTAGCAATGATCTTCAAACACTTTTTGTTAATATCCAAAGAACCAAGAATTTATTTTTATGGAGGTATTTCAGAGAAATAGCTAAATCACTTCAAACAGACATTCCTTCTTCTGTTCTTCCCTCCTTTGTAGGGACATGAAATAGCTACATTGCCCTCTTCTAGGACAAAGGACAGTGACTACTAACCTTTGTGGGTCATGCATGCTTAGGAACAAGAAATGTGTCTGAGCAAATGTTCCCACATACCTGGAAACCAAATGAAAAACCCCATCAACTGAGACTTCAAGGTACCCTACCTTGGGGGAGGTGAAGGTACATTTGAGTTTCCGGGGCACTCTCTCATGGGCCATTTCAGTCCACTCAGCAAACATATCATCTCGGTAAGCCAGGGAAACGTCCATGGAAACTTCTGCATTTTCTCCTGCAAGAGAAAAGATGCACAATTCAGAAACAGCTTCTGGGAAGATACTTTGGAAACAGTTTAAAAATTCTTATAGGCTCTACCATGGAAACCAATAAGACAAAAGAGACGTATCAGTTCCTATCAAATGCCAAACCTGACTCTCCAAACCTGAGGACTTAAAAGTCATAGGATGACTGTCTAAGCTGGACATTGGGTCCCCTCCCATAACCAACTGCTCTGCCAAGAAGTCAAAGAGCATCCACTTAAATTCCTCCAGAGACGGGGGTCTCACTCTCTCTGAGGCAGTTCAAATGGTCAGATTCTAACTCACAGTCAGCATTCATCCTCCTTAACTTGCACCACTGGTCCTAGGTCTGCCTGTAGGAGTCCCACAGCAGATGAGGTCCTTTTTCCACAAAAGTTCCTTAGGTACTTGAAACCTGCAACTCATCTGCCTGTGTTTCCTCTCCTCTCTGATAAAAATGACCAACTTTTTCAGCCACCCCTCAGAGACATGATTTAAGTACCTTGGGTGCTTTCTTCAGGACACACGCTAGTCTGAAAGCATCCTTTTTAAAATTACCCCCAAGAAGCTCTCAAATATAGGCTCTGCTGCTTCTCAAAACCCCTTTTTCAGAATATGGACAAAGTTAATATAAGAGATAAAGGGTTTTTCCAAATTAAAGACTTACACACAGACAGGAATATAATAATAAGTTCATAATTGTGCAAAGGAACATTCACATACACTTCCATATCAATAAGGACCATGAATGAGTTTAACTCACCATAGAACTCATTAAGGAGATTAGAGTAATAAAAACTGCCTCTATCCATTTTGTCTGTTTTATACTCTGTTGAGCAAGTTCAAGAACAGAGGAGTCTTAATGGAGGGAAAAAAAGCACAGGCTACATTTCCAAAATGACCTTGGTGAGCCAGCTCCCACTGGGGTTATGAGACGGCTCAGTTCTAGGCTCTGGAACCTGAATATCAGGTCACAAGGGAAACATAAGAATAACTGCTGTCTGGAAATTTAGGGCTGTTCTTTCCACTGACCCAGTGTGGCTTGAAGACAATTTGACAGTGTGGTAAATCCCTGGTTCTCTGAGGAAATCTAGGAAGAGAAGGAAATAATGCAGGAAAGAAGGAATTTGAGGCCATTCTGATATAGACCAAACCTCCATGAACATCAGCACCCACTCCTTTATTAGTATCATTTAAAACCTCAGTCACTAATAATGAACTATCAGAGAGAGAAAGTTAAAAAAAAAAAAATCCCATTTAAAATCACATCAAAAAGAATAAAATACCTAGGAATAAACTTAACCAAGAAGATAAAAGACCTATACTCTGCAAACTATAAAATACTGATGAAGGAAACTGAAGATGATACAAAGAAGTGGAAAGATCTCCCATGCTCTTGTATTGGAATAATTAATATTGTTAAAATGGCCATGCTACCCAGAGCTATCTACAGATTTAATGCAGTCCCTATGAAAATACCCATGACCTTTTTCACAGAACTAAAACAAATAATCCTAAAATGTATATGGAACCACAAAAGACCCAGAATTGCCAAAGCAATCTTGAGAAAAAAAGAATAAAGCTGGAGGTGTCACCTTCCCAGATTTCAGACTATAGTGCAAAGCTACAGTAATCAAAACAGCATGGTACTGGCACAAAAACAGACACATAGATCAATGGAACAGAACAGTGAGCCCAGAAATAAACCCAAACACCTGTGGTCAATTAATCTATGAGAAAGGAAGCAAGAATAAACAATGGAGAAAAGATAGTCACTTTAATAAGTAGTGCTGGGGAAACTGGACAGCTACATGTAAAAGAATGAGATTACAACATTTCCTCACACCATATACAAAAATAAACTCAAAATTGATTAAAGACCTAAATGTAGAACATGATACCATAAAGAAGATAACATAGGCAGAACACTCTTTGACATAAATCACAGCAATATTTTTGGGGATCTGTCCCCTAAGGCAAAAGAAATAAAAGCAAAAATAAACAAATGGGACCTAACAACTTAAAAGTTTTTGCATGCAAAGGAAAGCAATGATAAAACAAAAAGACAGCCTACAGAATGGGAGAAAATATGTGCAAATTATGCAACTGACAAGGGATTAATAGCCAAAATATACAAACAGATCATATAACTCAATATCAAAAAAACAAACAATCCAGTCAAAAAATGGGCAGAAGACTTGAATAGACATTTTTCCAAAGAAGATATACAGATGGCCAACAGGCACATGAAAAGATGCTCAACATTTCTAATATTAGAGAAATGCAAGTCAAAGCACAGTGAGATATTACCTCACACCCATCAGAATGGCTACCATCAAAAAGTCTAGGGCTTCCCTGGTGGTGCAGTGGTTGAGAGTTCGCCTGCCGATGCAAGGGACGCGGGTTCGTGCCCCGGTCCGGGAAGATCCCACATGCCGCGGAGCAGCTAGGCCCGTGAGCCATGGCTGCTGGGCCTGCGCGCCCGGAGCCTGTGCTCCGCAACAGGAGAGGCCACAACAGTGAGAGGCCTGCGTACCGCAAAAAAAGAAAAAAAAAAAAAAAAAAGTCTACAAATAACAAGTGTTGGTGAGGATGTAGAGAAAAAAGAACCCTGTACACTGTTGGTGGGAATGTAAATTGGTGCAGCCACTACAGAAAACAGTATGGAGGTTCCTCAAAAAACTAAAAATAGAACTCCATACAATCCAGCAATTCCACTCCTGGGTATATATCCAGAAAAAATGAAAACACTAATTCGAAAAGATACATGCACCCTAATGTTCATAGCAGCACTATTTTCAGTAGCCAAGATATGGAAGCAATCCAAGTGTCCACCAACAGACAAGTGGATAAAGAAGATGTGGTATAAATATATATATATAAATATACACATATAAATACACACATAAACACACACAATGGAATATTACTCAGCCATAAAAAAGAATGAAGTTCTGCCATTTGCAGCTATGTGAATGGACCCAGACAATATTATGCTTTGCTTATGTCAGAGAAAGACAAATACTATATAATATCACTTATATGTGGAATCTAAAATATAATACAAACGAATGTATATAGCAAAACAGAAACAGATATAGAAAACAAACTAGTGGTTACCTGCAGGGAGAGGGAAGGGGTGAGTGGCATGTAAGGGGTATGAGATTAAGAGATACAAACTGCTATGTATAAAATAGAAAAACAACAAGGATATATTGTATAGCATAGGGGATTATAGCCATTATTTTATAATAACTGTTAATACAGTATAATCTGTAAAAAACAAAAACAAAAACAAAAAAAACCCTGAATCTCTATGCTGTATATCTGACAGTAATATAATACTGTAAATTAACTATACTTCAATGAAAAAAATAACTAAAGATAATAAATCTCAGTCAAACATGGTGAATTGGCTACTTACGTTTTCCTCCTCTCACTCCTGAAACTCCACAAAGAAACCAAACAAACAAACAAAGAAACAGTAAAAGAACACAAAGGATATTAAATCACAAGGGGAAAAAAAAAACGGTAGTGACATGAGCAAACCAGAGATTGCAACAATTTTTTCGAAGATGAAAAACACATGGAGTAGGATTTCCTGACAGCCACAGAGATGGGCACAGCTGAAACTCCACAGAAGGGATATTTTGGAAAAGTGAGCCAACATGTCCAATAGACCCCCAAGCCACTCAGAACTGGAAAGCACCAGGTGATGCATAAGACAGAAGAGGCAAGATGCTGACAACAGGGTAGAGGGGTCAAAGTCTGTACACAGAATTGCTGGAACCCCAGTTCTCATCCATCTTCCCATCTCCACATAGTCCAGGAGACTCTGGACTTGAGGACACCAGGCTGTGCAGAGACCCAGGGCTGAGAATGGATAATAAGAGTCTGTATAAGAAACTGTGGGACGCCTGGCTTGGCAGAAGCAATGCTCAGAGTTTGTATATCCTCTTGGTTAGGAACCAGAATGGCTACAACTGTTTTGTCACTTGGCAGCCTCAGTGGTCCAAAGAAAGAACTGAGCAGAGCTCCCATCTGTGAGTTGAATATTAGGCACCAGGGTACCTCCTTTTCATTTCTAACATTGTGATTAGGAATTGGGACTTTCAACTCTGTCGAAAGGGCACTTCCAGAACCACAGAACTCAACAGTATAAATCTGAAAGGTATAAAGGAAGTTATCAATTCTCATATTGCGCTCCTTGGAGGACCAGGGTTCAGAGCAGCACTGGCCTTAGACACAACACAGCAGGAGGGGCCCTGAATATGGGCGCCGCACTTTTAAAGGGTCCCGCTCTGTCTGGCCCTTTTCCAGCTGTTCTCTTCCTCTCCAGATGAGAAGACCCTAAAGTGAAGGGGACATGTCCATCAAGAGCCTAACCCCTCCCCCAATTTTTAGAACATGGTCCAGGAACTCAGGACCCCAGAATACGTACCCAGACAGCTCTGAGCCTACTTCCACATCGTAGGACTGGTGGGTACCTCTTCGCCAGATCTGGCCTCCCAGAGGGAACTACACGACTACTTGTGCACCCTTGGGCTCAGGAGTGCTCAAAGGGCTGCTGTTTGGAGGATACAGACAGAGGTTGAGCTTGGAGGGTGGGGTGTCCACACAGAAACACACTCTTTGTATGGGATGGAGCCAGGGGTGGGAAGAAAAGACATCTAGAAGCCCACACTCCGTGGTCCATCACATTTTTGGCACAGAATTCCAAGGCATCCAAGAATCTTAAATTCACATCCAGACTTCCAGTGCATTACAAAAGTAAATTTGTTAAAATTGGATGATAAGACTTATTTGGCTTAACAATTTGCTAAGCCAAGTTTATCACTTTAAAATATTTAGACATGTGGCAGCCATGCCTTCATAGGTACTCTTACCTTGCACCCCACAAATGTTAGGAGTGGGCCTGATACAGAGCAGGTGCCTCAGGGAGAGAAAGGGCCAGACACAGACTGGCCTCCTGGCCTGCTCCCTGCTTTAAAAGTTATTGCCACCTGTTGGGAATCCCCAGACTGTTTTAAAGTATGCTGTTAAAAACAAAAATTTTAAACACTGTTTTCGTGTACAATTACTCTGTATTAGGCCCTCGTGACTTCCATGCTTTCATTTAAATGACCTCGTGAACAACTTATAAAGTGGGCATGGATTATTTCCTTTTGATTAGTGAGTAAACTGAGGTCCTCAGATATGAAGTGACTTGCCTGAAGTTGTATTATTGTTGGTAACATGAGAAAGAGAAGTATTTTGAAACTGTCTTAAAAGACAACCATCTTTTTTGTATGGCTTAAAGAAAACTGGGTGACTTGTGATGAAAGAAGCGCCTCAAACTAGTCACAAAATATGAATAGGTAGGTCTTTAATAAGAGCAAGTCTCCGCATGTACACTGTCCCCTTCGGTCCTCACACCCATCCTATAAAGAAGAGGTTAGGGGGCTTCCCTGGTGGCGCAGTGGTTGCGGGTCCGCCTGCCGATGCAAGGGACGCAGGTTCGTGCCCCGGTCTGGGAGGATCCCGCGTGCCGCCGGGCGGCTGGGCCCGTGGGCCGTGGCCGCTGAGCCTGCGCGTCCGGGGCCTGTGCTCCGCGACGGGAGAGGCCACGGCGGGGAGAGGCCCGCGTACCGAAAAAAAAAAAAAAAAAGAAAAAAAAAAAGAAGAAGAGGTTAGGTATATAAATTGTCCAAGAGTACATGGCTAGTAATTGCAAAGCTGGGCCTTAAACCTCAGTCCGGATCACCCCAGACCCCACCACCCTCTGTTACCTTTGTTGTTAGAAACAGAATTCAAAAGAAACTCAACAGTTGAATCAAACACACTGCGCGCAGAGACCACGCAACTCTGACCAAACACAACTTTCTACAGGAGAGAAACACAGCACTACTTCAGAAAACTGACTGGAGGAGTGTGATGCGAGCCCCCCAGCGTGGAGTTGGAAGTCTGGGGACGCTTGTGTTCGTGTTGTGGATCTGGCCCTAACCAGGTGTGTAGTCAGGGACAGGAGTGAGCCCTGTGGACTGGAGGCAGCTGCTTTCAGCTCCAGCCATCATCGTAAGGCAGCACAGGTCTTCTGACCAGACCTGCTGCTTCTTTCAAGAGAAGCCAGAAATTCAGATGGTTATACAACATCTCTCAATCTTTAAATGTCAATAACCAATTCGCTAAAAATAAAAGGAAACAAAATCTCTGCGCAGGTCAGCTAATAAGACATCAGACAAGCTATGTCATTCTTTGGGGGGACACTTTTCATACTCCCCCCACACCACCGTTCTTTTCTTTCCATTTCAGCATTAGGCGAAGTTCTTTCTAAAGCTTTCTATTTTGGTTC
Organism: Physeter macrocephalus; assembly: GCF_002837175.3. Taxonomy (NCBI): domain Eukaryota; kingdom Metazoa; phylum Chordata; class Mammalia; order Artiodactyla; family Physeteridae; genus Physeter; species Physeter macrocephalus. The sequence continues at coordinate 125,772,555 of NC_041217.1, read as the reverse complement.
ATGAACTTTACCACATGCTCTGCCTAATCCTCACACATCACCCCCTTACTTCCTTTGCCATCTGGGGGCAGGTGTTATCATTCCTGTTTGTGAGGCAGAGAAGCCAAGACTTGGAAAGCTTTACCCCTAGAAACATCAGACACTCAAGCTCCTAGAGTTGCATGGCGTATAGTTCTTACAGAAACCACAGGGAGAATGGCCAGTTCAAGTGGCCCTCGAGCCTTCCCTGGCTGGACTCTGTGATCTCCCCTACCCACCCTGCCATGAACATTCAGATTTCTTACCCTGTTGGAATAGGACTTGCCTCCTAGGATTCTGTGATCATTAAATTAGTTACTACATGAAAAATCCTTAGAATAGTGCAGAAAGCATGAAGCGTTAGCTATTGTTTTTATCATTTTATTAGGGAAGTGAAAAGTCAGTTTTATACTTACTTTAATTCAAAATAATTACCGGGTTTCAGGGACATGGAACCTCCCACTATGAACCCGTATCCAAACCTGGAACTCAAAACTCAGAAAAAGGAAAATACTGGGCAGAGAAACACAGCAAAGCTCTGAAGTCAGCCACCAGAATCACTTTCTCTTCTGTCTCCAATGGACTCGGAAACAAAGTTCAGCTTTAATGACTATGTTGCATGTAATAAAACACTGGTCTCATGACACCCCACCCCTCCCCACAGAGATAATGAAAGTAAAGCATCCAATTCGAACTCCCTGGGAGAATGGCAGGAAGGCCAAGGCTACCTCTGGCACCTGGAGAACCTTCCCTATAAAACAAGGACGCTGGTTATACCAGTTCCATGGGGTAAAGTTGTGAAGTATATCAGCATAGGGCCTTTATAGATTTGAAATGCATGGTTTTCCACACCTAAACGAAACAAGCAGCTTTGCTATCCTGTGGGTTGTCGGAGCCTCGCGTTTCTCAAATGGCTTTGGAGACGCATTTTGGTGCAGGGAAAATCCATTCTCAATACTGGGAAGGGAGGTGTGGAAAGGCACACTCGGTATTTCCATCCTGTTATGGGAGCAGTGCTCTGATGTGAGGAACCTGCGCTCCAGGCTTCCGGAGGAGCAGACCCAGACTGCAGAGTATCATTACAAGCAGAAAGATCTGTGCCTTTCCATATTGGGAAGTATAGACCAATCATATCCTTGAGAAGCATTTATCTCTGTATGAGTTAAAACGCCCTGCCCTTCATGAGAAAAGTGTTTGTCAATCAGTTTTCTGAAGACAAGTGGAAGGCCAGAGAGGTGAGCAAGTCCTTAGCATAAGCCAAAAATGGTGGGGGGACAAATAGCTAGGAAAACAGTGTGAGCACCTCAAGAAACCTAGGGCAGCTGTTTAATGTAAGAATGGCCCCTGGGAGGAGGGGCTAAAGTGATGAAAGATGAGCTTTCCTTGAGGAAAAAGAAAGAAAGTAATCCAAATGCTTCTTACTTACACTTTTAGAAACAGGTATTTGCCAGCCAGGATAGTACAAAGAGTTTGGAGGCCAAACAGATCTGCTTTTCAATTTAATCTTTATGTCTTCCTAGCTAAGAGACCTGAAACGTCTTAGTTTCCACCTCTGCAATATAGAAAGAGTGGGACCTACTTCCCAAGGCTGTTGACAGGACAACTTGGCATATAGGTACTTAAAAATACTCACTCCCTTTCCATCCAGTCCTAGGATGGTTATGTTATATTATTGATCAATTAACTGGAAATAAAGGGGGAAAGGGGGAGGACAAGTTACATTAAGAGTTAATAAAGAATTATTTTATGGTTTTCAGAAGCTTTTCAGTTCCCTAAGAAACCTTGATTTCCCTGGGCCCTTGTTCTGGGAAAAAATTAAAGAGATTTCAAAATGCTCACATGCATTCCCACATTACATAGGGGAGCTGCCAGTCACCAGGTTTGTTTGGGTAACCTCAGAAGGAGGCCGTGCAGACCAGCCTCCTCCCAGCCTCCTGCAGACATATAATCTGGGGTTATTTATGCCAGCATTCCTACCCTGATCAAAAACTCCCTGACCTGGCTTGTATTTTCTTGACGTTTTCAATTAAGGAAATAACAAAACCAACCCTGTCCTATATCCACGGTTAGGTCTGGCAAAAATGGACTCAGCTAATTATAAATTTGGTCTCAGCTGTTTTCTTAAGATGCAGGCCTGGGTGTAAGCAGTTATAAAATGAATGAGTACAATTATTTCGCAAACCAGCCTAACAGTTTAGTTCACACCACCTCTCTCATTTTTCCCCCATCACGTCAAGCATTTGCATTGTGGAGAAATATTTTCCACATGTAGGAAGACATTTTTCTAAGCATCATCAGAATGATCCCTTGCTATACTCTGAAGCAGTATCTCCTAATTGAAGTAAGCTGTCTATGAAACATGACTAGGGCATAGGGGAATGTTCCTCACATCAGGCCCTTTGCAGTCAGAAAACATCCACTCACGCTTTTTGCACCCTACTGGACTGCTTAAAGGCTATACATTTGGAAAAGTAGCTGGGGCATCAAATGTTTTGTAAACAAATGAATCTGCAAGACCACAGAATATAGAAAAAAGTACATCCTGGTGTTCACTGGGTTGTAGAGTAGCTCTTTCCCCTTCCAACTCAGCTCACTTGCCCTGAGGGGCCTCATCTGCTCTTGGGACACCAGCCACCTCTCAAGTTCAGATCCCCTCCTAAGTTTCAAATCTTCACGCTCACTACCCATTGGATGGCTTTATTTCTGTGGTTCAGAAAAGAAAGCCAAACCACCAAATCTGGTCAATTCTCTCAGCTCATCAAGTCTTGCAGATTTATCCCCGTCTCTCTCCTTACCACCACTCCCCGTGTTCAAGGCCACCATCATCTCAGGCCTAGATGACGCAAACACCTGCCCCATGCCTGTGTTTCACACTGTAGCCAGATAGATGATTTCTGAGATACTTTCAGCGTCTTTACATTACCCTCAGTCTAATGTTGAAACTCCTTAAATGGCATAAGAGACGAAGATCTGACTCTTGGTTAGCATCCCAGGGTCTCATCTCGCAAACCTTTCCCTATTCCTGCCCCCCGAGACTAGTCACCTTAGCCCACCATCCTGCCTCCAGCCTGGAAGATGGGTAAGAGTTCAGGCTCTGGAGAGAGGCAGCCTGGAATCACGGCCCACCTTGGCCACTTGGTGGCCAAGTAGGCAAGGTGTGCAACAGTAGGCAAGCCACTGAACTTCTCTCTCTATAAAAGGGGGATAACAGTATGCCCAATCTCCTATGGCTGGGAGGACTAAATGTGCTAATCACTCAGCACAGCCCTGGCATACAAGTAAGCACTCAGTAAATGCTGACTGCTTTTTTAAGTCTGCTACTCAAGGTTACCTACACTTACTGCACTTGGGGTCCCTGCTTGCACACCAGGTTTTTAACAGGTGTCCCCTTTGAGAGGATGAATTACAAAAGAGCTTCTTTGCCTCTGGGCTGCAGACGGTACTCTGCAGATAGTGCGTGGCATTTCCACTCATGCCAGAACAACTCCTGCTCATCTTCTAGAATTCTACAGATTCATTCCCACCTTCCCTCACCCACTAAAACGGATGAAGTGCCCCTCCTCTTGCTCGCACAGTACCCTGTGTGTCCAGCACTGTAACACGTATCCTACTGCACTTCAACTACCTGACTACTTATCTGTATCTCTTTCCCTACCCACCTCCCACTTAGACTGAGAGGTTCCTGAAAGCCAAGGACTACCTCAGTCTTGCTCACAGCTATATCACCCATGTCTTTACAAAACAGAGAGTCATTAAATATTTGCTAAATTAATGAATATCATTCTTCTTTCTCCAAATATTCCTACAATCCAAAATTCCCTCCGTCGCTCCGTCACCTCTATAACAAACGTGTGTACTCTATAGTTTGCTCTGTTTTGGTGGCATTCACTTTCTTTTCCCCACTGCCTGCTTCCCTTCTCCCACACCACCCCCCCCGCCGACACACACACACACACACACACACACACACACACACACACACACACACACACACACTCAGAAAAAAGGATGTTCCTCAAATTTGGCCAGGGGTCCCATCAAGAAGCGATATGCCTGTTCCTGGGACTGGGTGGAAGGGGAGTGAGCCTGAGGGAGGCACCGTCTCCTTCCTCCCGCTCCATCTGAATTATAATATGGGGTTGCAGTAGTGTTCTGCTTGAGAGGGCTAGTAGCGGTAAAGGAGGAGAAAGGATGTAGCCACAGGGACTAGAAACCAAATAGTTCTCTGACCTGTTCTAGAGTTTAAGGTTTAAGTAAAGCAATAAAAAGATGGGTCTTTGAGGTGTGTATCATGCCTGCCCAAGTCTATAGGGATAAGAGAATAGGTGGAACTACTGGCAAGAGACTTCAGAGAAGAAAAACTGTACAGCACCCATTTGGGTATAACACGTCAGGTCTCTGGTAATCTACTCAAGCCTATTTTTCCAGGACAGAAAAGAAGTCCATCAGGAACTCATAACAGGAAGTCATAACAGCTGGTGTGGCCACCAAGATGGAATAGTATACCTCTGAAACCTCTAATTCTAAATGGACCATCCAATCCAATTCATTTTTTCCTCCACCAAATATGTTTAAGCACCTACTAGTTTCTATGCACAATAGTGGGGATGAAAAAGACATACAAGGCAAAGTCATTGCCCTCGATTGTTCACAGTAAGGTGGGGAAGGCAGGCATATACATAAATAAGTATTATCTCATGTGGGTAGTACATCTAAAGTAGGTATATACAGTCAGTCCTCTATATACAGATGCAGAACCTGCAGATATACAAGGCTGACTGTACTGCACCATTTTATATAAAGGACTTGGGCGTCCATGAATTTTTATATTCAGGTGGATCCTGTAACCAATCTCCCAGGGATATCGAGGGATGACTGTCGTCAGCACAAAGATGTCAAGAGTGCTAGGTAGGGGGACAAGAAATGCAGCATAGAATACACGATCTTCTAGATTATCTCATCTAGAAGAGATGATGTTTAACTGTGAATCACAGGATGAGTAAGAGTTCACTAGGTAAGGAAGCAGGAGAAGAAATTATAGGCAGTGGGAACCGCATGCCTAAAGAGTCATGGAAGCAAAAAATAGGACAGTGTAGTCAGAGAAATCAACTAATTCAATACGGCAGAGAATGGGAAAAGGAGTGGAGAAACAGACAAGGTTGAGAGGAGGAAGGATTTCCTGACAAAGAGAAGAAACGTGCTCTGAATGCTGCATTTTATTTATTTAGTTATTTTAATATTTTACGTATTTATTTTTTTTGGCTGGGTTGAGTCTTCGTTGCTGCGCGCAGACTTTCTCTAGTTGCGGCGAGCAGGGGCTACTCTTCGTTGCCGTGCACAGGCTTCTCATTGCGGTGGCTTCTCTTGTTGCAGAGCACGGGCTCTAGGCGTGCGGGCTTCAGTAGCTGTGGCTCGTGGGCTCTAGAGCGCAGGCTCACTAGTTGTGGTGCACGGGCTTAGTTGCTCCACGGCATGTGGGATCCTCCCGGACGGACCAGGGATCAAACCTGTGTCCCCTGCATTGGTAGGCGGATTCTTAACCACTGCGCCACCAGAGAAGTCCCAGCATTTTCTTTAGAAGGATGTTTAATAAGCAAAGAGATCTGGCAGCTGTGTGAAAGGCAGACTGGGATAAGGTGGGGGAAGGGGTAGAGAGATCTAGAAGAAACTGTGGCCCGCTGCACTTACACAGTTTTCAGCACGTTTAAGATTATTTCATCTCATAGTAAAGGTCACCAGACGGACCTTCCCCATTTTCCAAGGAATTTGAACTCAACAATGAGCCAATCTTTTCCTTAAAAAGCTAGAGAAATCAGAACCATCCAAGCTGGCAAGTGTTAAAACACTGGAGAGCAAATGTGGCGACACTGCTCTTTCCTATTTGACCATAATCAACATAAATGTGGAGTGAAAACAAACTTGACAGCCAAGGGAGGGAAACACACAGTGGGTTTCTTTGCTTTCTCCCCAGGACACCATCAGTGCACAGAGCATCTAGAATAATAGCCAGTGTGATGGTTACGAAAATCTACCTCTCTCTACCTCTCCCCCCCGCCCTCTCTCTCTCTCTCTCTGAATGCAATTAGAGAAGAGAGCTTCATTCACACTGAATCTAAAAATAGACGACAGCGGAGTTCACAGACTGACAGCTGCATTCTCATACAGTAACCAGGAGAGGAAAGGGATGGCTAATTTAACTTAACAACTCCCAAAACAAACAGTGCAGAAGAAGTCCAGGATAAAGAGAAAACACAAAGGTCACTTCTTCAAAGGGCTGGAAGAGGAATGGGGTCACTCTGTGGCAGTTTATTAGTCCTCCTCAAATTCTGATGAAACCAGTGAAGTAGTGTCCCCAGATCTGCCCAGAGCCCTTCAGACAGGAGCTCTGGCAGATGAAACGGCTGAAGAAATGCAATCAGGATCAGGCAGGAGGGCCAGGACTTGTCTTCTTAACTTTTTCCTACATCACCTGGATACCTTCAAAGCTAAGAAAGTCACTCCATTTTCTAGATAAATTAGCTCTTCCCCCCTGCCCCGCCCTACCTTCACCAAGTCTAAATCACACTCTGCCTAGCCTGAGGCAGGGAAAAAAAAAAAAAAAAGTTATCCAGGAAATTAACATGGATCATTAAGGGAAAGAAACCAGGTGTCTCAACGGAGTTCACCCTTTCTTTTTTCCTCTCCTGGGTCCCAAAACGTTTTGTTCCCCAGTCTGCCCTGCCCAGGGAGGGGATTGTGGTTGGGCTTCAAAAGAAACAAGGCAATGCTTGTGGACAGGAAGCAGATTCTCTCTGCAGCTCTCCCACAGATCTGTGCTGGCTCTCAGGGCGGCTGCCAGCCAGCTAAATGTCAGATCGCTGCACCCCGCATTCCCGAGCCACACCACCTCCATCGCCCCGGTGACTAAGCTGTTTCAACAGCTGTGTCACTGCTGGAGTCAGGCCAGTGTTATTTGCACAGAGTATGTGCTTCGTGCAGCTTAGGTGGGGAATTATTGCACACGGGACTGGGGTGCTATTTGCAGAGCAGGTCCTCCCCTTGATCATCAGCAAGGGCATTCCCTGACCTCCGGGCAGCAACGGGACAATGTTGGGCTGCTGCTCAGGCTTCCGGGAGATGGTTGGACTCATAACACCACAAAGAGGGTGGAGAAGGCGTGTGTGTCTGTGAGACAGGGAGAAGTGTAACCGAAAACCAGGACCCTGGGTTGGGCCCCGAAGACCTCAGCGGCCCCTCCCTCAATAAAAGCCACCAGTACTAAAAGGAGGTTCCTTCTCCTGCTCTTCCCCTCCAGCCGTCTTCCTCAGTCTCTCCTGTGAAAGCCTCTTTCCTTTCATGTAATGCTGGCACCCCCTTCATCTCTGTCGGTCTCTCTGTGCACCTCTCTGCAAACTTGCCTCTGAACAACACTAGGCCTGGGCAGCGTCCTCTTGCGTGCCTTGTGCCAGTGCCTCTTGTGTTCTCTCAGCCCCAGGTCTTCCCCTCTCCCACTGCATCGCCTACCGTCGTCTATGTTTATCTCGCTCCTGATGCAAGCTGGGCCCGTGGACTCTCGTTCGTGCCCTCCCACCCCTACAGTCTAGCCTCTTGCTCAGCAAGGCAGGCACAGCAGGCATCCCTTACTAACTGCTGAACATAGCAACCCAAGTCCTTTCCAGCGAGGGCTGATGGGACCCAGGCAAAGGCATTGCACTTGTGGCCTTTCTTATCTGTGGGCAGGACCAGTTTCCACTTGTAGGCAATTCTACGCTGCATCCAACCAGGAGCCCTATTAGCCTGCTCTCCCTCCTAAGTTGTTCTCACAACAGCAATCGGGCTACGTTTTCTGACATTAAAGAGATCCCAGAAATGTGTTTTCTTAACCATAATTCAAAAAGAGTCATGTACCACAATGTTCATTGCAGCTCTATTTACAATAGCCAGGATATCACATGGAGGCTAAACAATACACTACTAAATAATCAAGAGATCATTGAAGAAATCAAAGAGGAAATCAAAAAATACCTAGATGTTCATTGCAACTCTGTTTACAATAGCCAGGACATGGAAGCAATCTAAGTGTCCATCGACAGATGTACAGATAAAGAAGATGTGGCATATATATATACAATGGAATATTACTCATCCAGAAAAGGAAATGAAACTGAGTTATTTGTAGTGAGGTGGATGGACCTAGAGTCTGTCATACAGAGTGAAGTAAGTCAGAAAGAGAAAAACAAATACTGCATGCTAACACATATATGTGGAATCTAAAAAAAAAAAGGTTCTGAAGAACCTAGGGGCAAGACGGGAATAAAGACGCAGACGTTTAGGGAGGGTGGGAAGGAGGGAGACGCAAGAGGGAAGAGATATGGGAACATATAACGTATGTATATGTATAACTGATTCACTTTGTTGAAGAGATATGGGAACATATAACATATGTATATGTATAACTGATTCACTTCGTTATAAAGCAGAAACTAACACACCATTGTAAAGCAATTATACTCCAATAAAGATGTTTAAAAAATAATAATAAAGGATATTCTGAAGACATTAAATAAATAATTAATTAATTAAAAAAGAAATGTGTCTTCTTATAAAGGAGGTCTTGTATTTTAAAAATAAATAAAACAATGATTCTCTAAAGCTCACATTTTTGAGTGCCTATTATGTGCAGACATTTTCAGCTGCACATAGATGCCAGCCAGATGTAAATGATCACCTGCAATCTCAAAATGAAACTGGGAAGCAGGCAAACTATGAACCAGGCTTGCCCACCTCCACCACTCCAGGCCTTTCCTATCATGTCATGAGTTCGGGGACGAGGCCTGTTTCTTGCTCTAGAAAAGCCACTAATTAGCTGTACAATTGGAGTAAGTCACTGTACACATTGTATTCTTTCATTAAATACTGAAGTTGAACGTATGATGACTAAGGTCCTTCTAGTTCTAACATGTCATGAATGCAGAAAACTAAACCACTAGCTGCTTAACTGCCTTCTACCTTTGAGGCACTGCGGTAAAAACAAAGAACAGTAAAACAATTCCTGCCCTCAGGGCACTTATAATGGAGTTGGAGCAACCACGGATAAAAACTTGATTTTGACTAACATGAGTTAAACAGAAGCAAATACAAAAATACCAGAGACCATGGCAGTCCTTGAGAAAAAACAAAGTCATAACTATAAAAGGACAAATGTGCATTTCAACAATGGTTTCTCTCCCCCCGCCAAAAAACATCTTTGTGCTGCTGGCAGGAAAAGCCAGCTACCAGAAGGGATCCCGTCTGTTTCACGGGAAAGCTTTGTTTCCGACAAGTTTCGCAAAGGAAAAAGTAGGCTAGAACAAGCTTTTTATTTCCAACCCACCTTTTCTTCGTTCCCATGAATGAGGAGGGGATAAGAATGACAGCAGGCAGCCAGGGAGAAAAATAATATGGCTGGTGGGTCCTGACCTCTTGGATTCCTGCCGACAGAGAAGCCCGAGAGGCAACATTTAATTGTGAAAAAACCAGCCTTGCTCGCCTCTTATCTTTCTCCTCTGTGACTTAAAACCCACAATTACTGGCAACCCCTAGATTCCGAGTCACTCAGCTGGTGGTGGCAGCAGTGGCTGTGTCTGTAGCTGAAAAGAAAAAGGGGAGTTCGATTTTACCTGCCTCGGAAGCCAGCCTTGTGCGAACACAGCCCTAACCCAGCTTTACGACTTCTCCCATTAAAAAGTTCACAGATGCCCTCCCGTCGGGAAGACCACCATGCGAGAAGTCCAGATGGAAAAAAAAGAAATTCGATTTCCAGCTGCTGTATAATTCAAAGGACAAGCTATGAGTCTCAAATCCTGAATTCCACATTTCATTTCAGCCCTAAATATGTGATTTTCAATTCCTTTTCTCAAGGATCAAACTCCAAATTTCTTAGCCCCGTCATCAAGGCAACTCACCGACTGGCCCCTCTATCTTTCAGGATCTTATCTTTTCTCTCCAGTCTAGAATTCTTCTAACAAGTACATTTACTGTCCTTTGCATACAACACGTCATTTCACAGTATTTCACGATGGAAAAATATGGGTCTTAGTCCTGCCTTTCTTAGCTGCAAACCAGATGACCTTGGAGAAGTCACATACCTTCTATAATCTCAGTTTGCAGACCTCTAAAAGGTTGTCACCCACATACCTCCGCTCCCATCTTGACTTATTACTCTATTCCCAAACATTTTAATTTACATATTCATATGTTTACAGTCAAATAAGATTAAATCATCCCTTGTGGGCATATTCTCCTAAGGATGCTGAGAATTTCCCATAACTTCTATTTTAGGGTTTTCTCCAATTGCTTAAGTGGTGATCAACATGCAATTTGGCACTCATGGGGTCTACCTATACCATGAAGTTGGAACTCTTACCTTGAGATTCATAAACCTCTAAATTCCACAGACGACCTTCAGGTCTTCTGTTGAAGTATGAATACAAAATATCTGAATGGGGCTTATGCACATTTTTCTCCCAAGGTCAAGGTCCTTGATCCAAAGTTAAGAACCACTGTCCTGAAGTAATGAAAGGCCTAAGGCCATCATCCACCCAGGTCCTTGTTTTGCACATTTGACCCTGCTGCCTCCTTTTCTGGGCTACTATATTCTCTCCAGAACTCACATTTCTTCTCTCTGCTCAAGTCCAAGAATAATAACTCACCTTTACTGAGCATTTACTCTGTACACTTACTATGTAGAAGCCTCACGTGTATTTTATTCGAGTTTCATCCTTAAAACAATCCTAATAAGGGTGGTACTACTATTATAGCTATTCTATTGATAAAGAAAATGAAGTATAAGGAAGTTCACAAACTTACCAAAAGTGTCATATAATTTATAAGTGATAGGTCGGGGATTTGGCCTAAAAACTCTGGCTTCCCAGAACAAAATAAGGCTGCCCTTGGATTGTTTCTTTGCCATCAGATAGTAGACAGTCACAAATTCCAACATCTCCTTTAAGACTCCACCCTTCAAGACTCAGTTAAAAAACTATCTTCGCAGTTAGTTCATCATTTCCCCTTCTGTGTTCAGGGAATATTCTGGGCACTTAGCACTGAACACATTAGTGTGATTTTTTTTTGTTTCTTTCTCTCTGAACTAGACAGTGAGCACCTAATTCTTTCGACTACATCTCAAGTATTTACTGTGCCTCGGGCTGTGCTAGGGACCCAAAGATGAACAAGATACAGTCCTTGCCCTCAAAATTCAGTCTTTCAGGATAGAGAGAAGTAAACAAAGAAGGGTCATGATGTTTTTTGAAACTGTATTACGAAAGATAAGGACTTATCTTTATACCTTAATTCCTGAGTAAAAAATGCCAGCACATAGTAGAAGCCCAATAAATAAGCAATAAATGAATGCAGGACATTGGGAAGGGGGCCTCAGAAGCTGGACTGTTAAATTTAAAAGACCTACCATCCCTTTATGAAAACTCTTTGAGGTTATTTATATACTGACTCACCTAAAAACTGTTTCCTGTGTTGGTGTCTATGATACATTTTTTAATGTCAGACTAAAAATACACTTCCAGTACACCAACCCTGTCTGCCTACCCAAGGACTAGAAATGAACACAAGGTAACACGTAACAAAATAAAAGACAAGAAAACTCACTCATTTCAACATTAAGTTCACCCACTAACAAAGAGGCATCCATCCCCACTGAATAGCATCTTCTAAAATGGTTACACTTAAGAGTCTTTGAAGTAAATGATTCACAAAGCTGAAGGGATACTCATGAGATTTTTATAGAGCCAAAGAATCTTAAGTGAGTCATGGCCTCTTCAGCAAAAGAGATGTAGAGTGGATGGAACCTTAGGAGTCATCTCGTATGATTTCCCACTCAGATCAGGAAGCCTCTCCAGAGCACTATGGATGGATTCACGCCACAGACTCAGTGGGATCAAGGCACTAGGGTTCCAAGATTGCTTTCACTTATAACCCCTCTATTTCTCAGCTGGGAGACTTTGGACAAATCATTTAGCTTCTCTCGTCCTCAGTTTCCTCTGATTTTATAAGGGAGAAGAACTATTGAGATGATCAGATGAAATAAAATAAAGTTGCCTTAATCAGAGATGATTTGCTTGCAAGTAACAGGATTTTATGCACACTAGCTTAAGCAGAAATTAGCTGGAAGGATACAAAGGTATCTCAAGAAACTCAGGACACAAAGTGCTGACAAGCTTGAGGAACCAGAACCAGGAAGAGAAAACTGTCAGAGAGAGATTCATCATTTGCAGTTGATCATAATTATACCCCATGGTCCTTTGTCTCCACTTTTCTCTTTGCATCTGATTTTCCCAATCTGCCAAACAACTTTTCTCTCCAACATCTCCAACACCTCCTGCCCAGGTAGCCTCCAGGACTTTTCAGTTTAAATGCCAATGAAGGTGGGCCTAGAAATAGTGAATCCTGATTTGTTATAAGAGAGAATCTGATTGCTCCCCCTTGGGGCAAGGGCCCATCCTAATCCAATCAGCAGTGGCTGTGGGACTGATCATGTGGCCAGGTGCCCACTCAGCAGGCACGGTGGGAGCCCACACTCAGAGAGGAGAGATAGACAAGTTCTGCAGGAAAATGACATGAGGCTGAAGCAAATGGCTGGCAACACAGACAACCACCAGCACCCCTAGTACAAAAGTACTTTGTAAAGAAATCACCATCAAATGCAAGTTATCACTTGGGGTCATCATTATGATTCCCCTCTCAACCAGCTTCTGGTTGATTACTACCAATGACAGGCTGCTCACTACTTGAAGAGACAGCCTTTTCATTGCTGAACAACTTCAACTACTAAAACTCTTTTCTACGTTGACAGTAACTTTTTAGAAGATACTAAATTTAAATGTTTACAATCTTCCCCCAACCCTTACCTTTAAAGAACACATAATCTTGCTTGTTAGGTCAGGCCTGGGCTTTTCTTTGTGGTCATAAAATGAATAACCAGTAAGGCAGAAAAGATAGATTCATTGGACAATTACTTTAGGAAACAACCTAAACCAGAACAATTAAAAAACCAGAACCTCTTCTTCCGTTAAAGAATTACTACTACCTCTCCTACTAATACCATTAGCACTAACTTACTAAAGCAAAAGAGGAACTGGAACCATTTCTAGCATCAGTGTGTAGACAGTAGGTAGATGTTGAAGAAAGTGGTTTTTTCCATTGTAGAATCCCTGGCACTTTTGCAAGTAGAATTCTGCTTTGCTTAACAAAGGTTTTTCCTTCCCCATCTAACTTTCTTCTGCTTTGAAAATCATCATCCAGAAAATAATTTTACTTCATATTTTCTTAGGTTACCCCAAATAAAGGTATGACTCCCCATAAAATAACCTCATATTAGCTATGTGGTGATTGACTGGCATTTAAATATTGACAAAAATACCCCAAATTAGAAGAGGAGGTAAAAGCACAAAAACACCTTATATATAGTAGAGTGCCAACAAGGAATCTGCTGCTGCTGGTGGCTTTGCTGTTCCCATTTTTCATTGATGTCACCAGGCTTTTATTTTAGTAACCAGGATATACTTGTTATGGATGCAAAGAGAATCTCCTCATTTATATTCTAAACTCAGAGCAGGAAATGAGACACGTGGGTGATCTGCAGCTGTGGCACTATAAACAGGACAAGCTTACCTCCTAGTCTAGATTCTAGACTGCACTACATTTCCTGAACTTGGGAGATTTAAAAAAAAAAAACATAGAGAATACACCATTTTAGAAAGACCAGCACAACTTCTGTCCAAGAATCTTAGAGGCCGCTCTTTGGCAGAAGGCTCACTGCCCTGTATACGGTAGCTACCTGTTGCTAGGTACCATCCCCTGCCTACATGGCTGATATACACCAGGAGATCCTGCTCTGTCTCCAGCCAGCTGTGCTACAGTGGGCAAGTATTGTAAGGTTTCCTCATCTAGTAAACTAAAGGACTAGTCCTTTAACATTTTGGGGCCAAACACCCATTTGAAAACCTGACAAAAGCCACAAACCCTTTTACTCCCAAAATGCACGTAAGTAAATATGACTAAAATTTCACACAGTATCAGGGGCTCATGTGGCCCTTGAACCCTACCCATAGACTCCTGGTTGAAGATAATTAGACCAGCAGCACTCTAACCAGTCTTCCAGCGCTCAGAGTCTGCAATCACACAGTTGATGTTTAGTAACAATTACTGCAAATTATTCAACACCATAGATGAGTGTTTTGCTAAGACTAAAGACCAATCCAAAACGATCTAGCTTCCAATGTTAAATTGACTGGTAAGTCAATGAATGACTGGAAGGAAGTGGGAGGGACTGGATAAGCAAACTATAAACATTAATAAAAAATCTTGGGAAGGTTTTGAAAGAGCCCAACTCTGTTTCTCAACTGGATTTTTTCATTTGGAAATACATAACACAAAACCATTGAGCCAGATATAGAGATCCAGACAGCTTTATAGTGATGCTGTCCAAGTCACGTGCTTACACTCGTCACACCCAAATAAAACAAAGCCAAAGGTTCCCACGCTCCTGCCAATATAAACACATTCACAATGGTTAATTCCAAAGCTGTGCCTGAAGATTCCCGCAAAGGGAAAGATAATCCATCAATGAGAGTAAACAAACATGATGTCCTTAATATTCACTATCCTGGGTTAATCAACAAAATATGGTCTTCTCCCATGACTTTAGTTTCCTTCTATTTCAAGTCGGTAGGTAAGACTGAGTCATGCTTGTAAGTTCTAGGTTCTAGTCCTGGTTTGAAGGGGAAACACGACTCCATACGAAAAAGGACTGGCCGTGTAAATCCATCTCGAATAGTGACAACCTCTTTACCTTTACCCACCGCCTCAAACCCCACTCCATGTAAGTCTGCCACATCTTTCTGGCGTGTTTTGAGCTTTTTCAGCTTATCTTTTTTTAAGGGAGAGGGGAGAGAGGAGAGGAAAAATTTGAAGTTTTTATTTCTGCTCACATTGACTCTGGGGCAGGTAAAGGAATTTAAAAGAGAACTTTAAAAATCTTGGTGTCACCAGCCTGTAATAAAAACTGTCCAGTTAGAAATGTTTCTAATAAATAGAGACTGTAACATGGTCATGAATCAAAGAAGGTCTCTTTTAGGGGAGGTGGGGGAATGGGAGTGGGGGGGTAGAATTAGATTTCTTCTCAGTGACTTGCTTCAATATAGTTTGTTAAAGAGGATTATCTGATGAAGCCTGGAATCCCAGTTATGTGAATACCATATTATCAATGGTCTGTTCCATCACAGTAGTTGTAGTTTTATGGTGTACAGAATCCTCTGCCCCATTAAGCTCTCTTTGTGGACTCTTCCCAAGAGGCATCTCAAAATATAATAGAATTAAGAACCATGACTCTTGCTGATGGTCAACAAGAAGATCACAAAAGGATTCCGTCTTTCTTCCTTCTATAAATTGGCCCCTAATCATTTTAGATAACGTGACAGTTTATTTTTTACAGTCAGCAGATTGTTCCTTTATTCTGTCTTCATGTGGTGTCTAACTAACATTCTATAATAGATACACAAATGGAAGCACACAATCATTTCATAAAAAGTTAGGCAATTTCCTCCCAGGACACTCAGCCATCTAACTTGAAAAATGACTGGGTAATAATATCATTCTACTTTTTTTTTTTTTTTTTTTTACTAGAAATGTTTTACGGAAATGTTTTCAGTTTGAGAAAAGAAAAATCACTTGTTATAGAAATAATTCCATCGTTACACGTAGTCATTTGCAAGAATGAAACAAGCAAGTAAGACAATACTCAATTATAGCGTACAGCACGGGGTTCGAGGCAAAACATGACTCCATTACCTAAGAACAGAATAAACGCTCTGGCTTTCCCCATCCCACACCATTTATCAGTATTTCTTCAGCCTAAGGGATTTTTAGACCCCTGAAATCCTAGATTTACTACTCAAGACAGATCAATACACCTTGAGGCTTTCTGCCAGAGAATTTCAGTGCTCCTATTTCAACAGTAGATTTGAAAGCTGGGTAGAGACATGTCAAAAAAACCCTCCTTCTTTGATCTCTCCACCCAAGTTCCTCCAAAGAAGCCCCATGGAGAGTCTGAGGTTATGCTAAGTATGTGACTTGCAGGTGTAAGCAGTAGAGTGACATTCCATTACAAGTGGGTACCATTTTAGCCAACCCAAACCTGTATTTCACAAATACATACATAAATTAAGTGACTGATAAAACACTTTAAAAAGAATGACATACACCCACTCTAGAGGATATTTTCAAATAACAGAATTTGCTGTTACAGAACAATCTAAGCCCATCACATAGATAAGCATTCATTTTTCTCAATGATCAACCATCCAGACACCAGATGTTTAGGTTGACTTTTTTTTGACACTTTTTAGTCCACTCACACTCCCTCCATTTTCTAACTCTCCAGAGCAAAAACTGAAGTTCTCTGTCTCTTTCAACTCTATAGAAGCACCATGTTTGTGCCCTGACAAACACGTTAATTCCATGCCTCTGAAATGTTTAGGTAAGAGTCAGCAGTGACCCAAACATAGATTTCAACAGACAGGTCTGCTCAGAATTTGTACAGTCATCCCTCGTTATCCAAGGGGATTGTTTCCAGGACCACCCTCCACCCCCAACCCTCAGCAAATACCAAAATCTATGGATGCTCAAGTCACCTATACAAAGTACCATAGTACAGTAGGCCCTCGGTATCCAAGGATGAGATACGGAGGGCCACCTGTAATTGGCATTTACTGAAAGGTCCACTTTCTAAGCATCTAGAACCAGATTCTATTCAACTGGCTTTCCCTTCCCAGATCCTGCAGACTATAGTTTTAAAACTATCACCATTTACAAGTTGAACTGGCTACTACTTTTCATACTTACTACTGAATGACAACTGCAGGTTTTTAAAATGTTTATGTTTTAAAAATGAGAGTAGGGATTCTGTTTAAAATTGCTTTTTGGTGTATGGATTACTTTTATGGAATATCGTCTTTCTCAACAATCAAATAAAATACACACATTCTCTAAACACTTTTATTACTATAAATTACCCAGTAATATCATTTCCCTCCAAAAAACATCAGTCTGATGAAATCTTGAAGTTGATGAAACAATGACCAGTTTTTAAAGTGAATGTCAATGCTTATTCAGTTTCTGACAGATTGGCAAGATCTCAAATCCTAGCCAAAACCTGTATCATCTTAAATTGAAAGTTTAAAAGGAATAAACAGGGCTTCCCTGGTGGCGCAGTGGTTAAGAATCCGCCTGCCAATGCAGGGGACACGGGTTCGAGCCCTGGTCCGGGAAGATCCCACATGCCATGGAGCAACTAAGCCCATGCACCACAACTACTGAGCCTGCACTCTAGAGCCCAAGAGCCACAACTACTGAGCCCACGTGCCACTACTACTGAGCCCGACGCCTACAGCAGGTGCTCTACAACAAGAGAAGCCGCCGCAATGAGAAGCCTGCACACCGCAAGAGAGTAGACCGTTTGCCACAACTAGAGGAAGCCCGCGCAAAGCAACAAAGACCCAACTCACCCAAAAATAAATAAATAAATAAATTTTTTAAATAAATAAATTTTAAAATAAAATGAATAAAATTTAGCACCAAATGACTGTCCTTTAAAATATAGTCCTTAGATTATTTTCTCTGCTCAAAGAGCCTTCAAAGATACATGAAAACTCTGAATACATATATATATGTACACATATATATATAATCCTAACTTTAATTTCATAGTCCAAATGTGAAATCTCTTACTACTTGAAATCTGAAACTCATTTTACAGACTGTCTAGGATAGTTTAAAGAAAAAACAGGATTGGTCCTGACTTTTCCTTCCATTTGAGGTAATATTGCTAGAGCTGAATCTCCGATAAACAGAAAGCCATCCACATATAATAGGATCTTGTCCACCACACTTATCTTTTTTCTTCTGCCCCATCTCTTGCTGTCAGAAAGGCATCCAAACAACGATAAAATATAAAAAGTGAACCGGTGGCTGCACATACTGTTTAATATAAGGATCAGGGTAAAACCCAGACCTACCATGTCTTATAAATATTATTATAATTAAAATATATGTGTGTGTGTATATATCTATATCAATCAGCAAAGACATACCATCCCTCTTTAATCAATGCCCTCCTTAGTGCCCATAAGCAAAAGGTAAGGAGAATACATTTAAAGAAAAAATATTCTCATAAACCCAAAATGTAACATTTTCATATTAAAGTCAACAGCCTCCACCCAGAGCTACTGCTCAAAATAAGCATTTTTTGATCTGGTTTTCTTGATGACTCTATGGTTTCAGTCATTTTATACATTTATTGAAGGAACTGTTAGCTGTCCATCTTGTTAAATTTTTAGTGTGGGGGGCTTCCCTGGTGGCGCAGTGGTTAAGAATCTGCCTGCCAACGCAGGGGACACGGGTTAAATCCCTAGTCCGGGAAGATCCCACATGCCGCGGAGCAACTAAGCCTGTGTGCCACAAGTACTGAGCCCACACGCCGCAACTACCGAAGCCCGCGCACCTAGAGCCCCTGCTCCACAAAAAGAGAAGCCACCGCAATGAGAAGCCCGCGCACAGCAAAGAAGAGCAGCCCCCTCTCGGAAAAAAAATTTTTAGTGTGCCCCTATTAAGTGCAGACCCTCACGTTATAAGAAATTAAAGTATGTTTCTAAGATAAAGAATCTTTAGTCCACTCTTTTTCTAGATGAAGATAAAATATATTTTAGAACCTGAAGAAGTACTTGGGGAAAAAAACCATAAGATGCATTCACATTTCATTTACATATAGCAATGTTTTAGTTAAAGCCTTACCAACATAGGCATTTTTGATGTTTAGAATTAATATTTGATGGGAAGCAATTCATCTGTGAAGTTATTAAGATATGTAATAGGTTCTGACCACCAATAAGGATCGGGTGTGAAATTTCCCACACATCCAACAATTCTGACGCCAGCAGGGTGTCCTACAATTCAACTCAATTCTGACACTATCTACCCAGAGATATCATCAGATCCCACAGGTTAAGGGCTCAGTCGCACAATACTGCCCCTCTCTTCGGACGCTAATCACAAGCCCAGGTTGTTACCTGCGCTTCTGACCTACTGGCTACAGATTGGAGGATCCCATGATCTCCTCCTTCGACTTCAGATGCCAGCTGCCAAGTCCAGGTTGTCACCTGTATTTCTAACCTAGTAGCTATGAACTAGAGGTTCCCACAACCCCCTTCTCAGGTTTGATTAATTTGCTAGAGCTGCTCACAGAACTCAGAAACCCATTTATTCATTAGATTATAGGTTTATTACAAAAGATATTAAAGTAGATACAAATCAACGTCCAGATACATAGGGCAAGGTCCCTAACAAAGGAGCTTCTGTCCTCACGGAGTTTGGGGTCCAGTATGGTGCCACGTGGAAGCATTCTGATTCCCCAACCTGGAAGCTCTCCTCCTGGGTTTTTATGGAGGCTTCATCATATAGCCTTGATTGATCAACTCATTGGTCCTCAATGATCTCCATTTCCCGATATTCATGCCCTGTGTCATCTCCCTCAAGTGTGGGCTGGACTTACTCGTTCGCTTCTAACCAGTAGAATAAAGTAGAAGAGATGAGATGTTGCTTCTAAGACTGAGTGGCTTCTGTCTTAGGCACCAGCGTTTTTTCTCTCTCTCTCTCTCTCTCTCTCTGCCTCTCTCTCATCACTAGCCCTTATTGGGGGGTGGGGGGGACCTACTGTAAGACAGCCCCATGGCAAGGCCCATGTGGTGATGGAACAAGGCTTACCAATGACCATATGAGTGACCACATGAAGCAGATCTCCCCCAGTCGAGCCTTCAAGCCTTCTCATGAGACTGCAGACCAGACCAACAGCTTGACTGCAAGCTCAAAAGAGAAGCTCAGCCAGAGACTCCCAAGTTAAGCTGTACCCAGATCCCTGACCCAGAGAAATAGGGAGATAATACATGCTTATTGATTCATGCTGCTAAATTTCAGGATAATTTGTTATACCCAGCACTAATACAGTCAATACAGAGCAATTATTTAATTTCTATTACAGAGTAAATAATTTCCTTTATACTTGGAGCTAGGAGTCTGTCTGGGAACATTATTCCTGAAATACACAACAGGAAACCAGATAACAGAGTACTCTGTCCTTGACCTTCACACCAAAACATAAATAAGCCAGTTAATCTACCCATGTCAGCCTACCATGGCTCCTCTAACTGTTGTAATTCTCCTTTTCTTGAATACATTCTTAGAATTAGGAATATGAAAACCCAAACCTCAAGATATATACATTAGCTTTAGTCTCAGTTTTTAACCTCATAGCAAAGTTTCCTTCCCGAATCTCACACATTATATGGCATATTCCTCTCGTTATAGCACTTATCTTTCCTTATGGTATGTTTAAGTATCTTTCTCCCAACCACTTCTTCCCTAGTGCTTTGTTCAATCTTGTATCTTCAGTACCTAATGCTTAACACATGGTTGAGACTTAATAAAGCTTGAATGAACAAATGTGTTACGCAAGCAATGAATGAGTAAGCAAGTCAATAGGCAAGGGAATAGGGATGTGGGAAGTACCACTTGAATGCTGTTATGAAGGTCCAGATGTGCCCATCAGCCATTACTTCTACCTAAAGTGCTCTTACACTTGCACCCACCCTCACCCCAACTCCTTGTCAGGGTTTTCACTATTTAACACTCACCTCAAAGATGTGTCTGCTCACCTCTACACACACACACACCCACACACACATGCGCGCAGGCGTGCGCGCGCACGTGTGTGCACCAAGGCAGCCTTCCCTTTCTCTGCTCTGAAGCCTTTTCTTTATGCTCCCACAGCTCCTGGGTATACCTTGGTCACAGCACCTAGCACACTATACTGTAATGACTGGTTATTTGCCTGTCATTTCCACTTAACTATAAGCCCCTTGAAGGACAGTGTCTTCACATGTAACCACATGTCCAGCCATCAATTTGGTATGCGGCCGTAGTGGGTACTCAAAAACAGTTTGAAATAATGGGTAAGAGACTGAATGAATTAGGGGTCAGGTGGAAACTCTACATTCTGAAAAATTATCTTAGCATAATCTGTTCCAGATAAAATGTCAATCAGGCACATATACTGCTCCAACTCCTAAACAGAGTAAAATCAATATGATTGTGTATCAAGATAATTGTTGATAAAGGAAAATTAGAATTGAAAAGTGCTTTAATCCATGGACAGGCCCTAGGCAGAGCTGCCTTCAACACACCTTTTTCTCTTTCACTCTCACCCATGATCCTGCTTCAGTAAAAAATGTTCTCTTCCTTCTCAATTTCAGATTCCTTATACTGTCCTCAGATGCCACAAGTGGATCTTCCTCTCCAAAATCACCCAATAATGTCCTCCTCACAAAATGTTTATATGCCTCATGCCCTCAGAGTCTTGAATCACAATTGAGTAAGCTAGAAAAATAACCCGGTTTGTGGGAAAATGGGTGCTCGTGGGTTGGTGTTCCCATTCTGACAGGTATATTTTTCTAAGGCAATGGCTTCACTCAAAGCCCAGCCAGAAAAGACATTTGGAAAGATGGGACCTTTCAGAAACCCTCAAATCACTCCACTAGGATGAGCTCCCTCTCAGCACTAGAGAGGTGATGAAACTTGGTTAGGGCAGGGCTCTGGCCACCTGACTTTGAATTCCAGCTCTTCCACTCTCTAGCCTTCTGACTTTGGGCAGTCTCACTGATGCCTGAGTTTTCTGTGTGTAAAATGAAATAAGACCTACCTCTAGGAATTAAATGGGTTAATTCAGGTAGAGTACTCAGAAAAGTGTCTAGTAAGTAGAAAGCAGTCGATAATTGTCACTAGTAATACTATTATTTTACTGTTATTATAACTGGCTCTGAAAAGCCTGAAGAGAGAAATTCTCCAGGATAGGAGAGGGATGGGGAGGATGCACTTACTGATTTGGTTGTTCAGCTTGAATGCAATGTCCAGCTGCAGGATAAACAGCATGAACTGGAACCACGGACTCATCTCCATGGAGGGGAGGGGAATGTGAACAGAAAACACAATGTCATTGGCTTCGATTTCCCTTGGAATCGCTTCCTCAATGTCTCGGATCTTGTCACACTGGTTGGGTCCCCAAGGCATTAACCATTTTGTCTTGTGATGGTTTTTACGGACATCCACGCATTTCACTGACATGTAGGACACTGCCGTTGTGGGTCCAGGAGCTGAAAAGAGAATATTTTCCTGTTTTAGAAGAATCATCCACGGAAGTGCCTATTTCTGTCTAATATTCTTTCCACCACTGTCCTCTCTCCATTTTTCACACCACCTTCTATAACTTGAGGTCATTAATACCAAGAGATCTCCCAAATCCGGGTGAGGATCCTTCAGTGACCTCCAGAGGCATCATAAAGCATCCCCAAGAGCCTTCCCATTGTTCTCAGTGACTTTTATTTATTGAAAGAATACATTTGTTTTCTTCAGTTTTGTTCAGTTACCTCCTCATTCTAAACAAATGTCACAAAAATCAACTGTGCTTCACATTCCACCTGCCTGAGGGCTTGGAGACCTCTGGGGCTTCACAGAACACAGTGTCTGAAGTCAGAAGACCTGGATCTGAAGCCTGGTTGTATGACTTACTCTCAGGTAATTTTGGGTAAATTGGTTAAATCTATAGTAGGTTCAGGATCCTCATCTGAGAAATAAGATGGCTGGCTTCTAAAATTCAACCAAGATGGCTAGTTTCTAAGATTCTTCTTAACTCTGAAATTCTACAACACTGCTTTTGATTGAGAGAAAGAATTTTTCTGACTTTGGGCCCCCATTTAATGTACCTGTCAGAGAATGGAACCCAAACACTGACTGACACTTCAAGGGTATACTAAAATACGATACATGCATTTCAAGAGGGATCATCAAACTTGAAATATATAACATTAACAACACAATTCTGTGATTATAAAATGGTCACATAATTATAACAGAAAATTTGCAAAATACAGAAATGTTGACATTCAAAACAACATTTACCCAAAATCCCACTAAAGAGAAGTAACCACTGTTGGAAAAATATCAGAGTATTATCTGTCTTTTCTATGAGTTTGTAACTAGATACAAATTTATAGAGGAATTAATTTGTATAACTTTAAAATACATACTAATATTAACACACATTATTACAAAATAGGGTCATACCTATTTGTAGCTTCTTCTTTTTAATCACTTAGCAAAGTAGAGTAGAACAGTGGTAAATAACACAAGCTGTGAAGCCAACTTGCCTGGCTCTCTCATTTCTGGTTGTGTCACCATGAATCCAAGCTAGCAAAGTTTGGGGTGAATTTCTAAACCTGTCTGTGTATTAGTCTTGTTATCTCTTAAATGGCAACAATAATAGCTTGAATGCAGTGTCCAGCTGCAGGATAAACAGCATGAACTGGAACCAAGGACTCATCTCCATGGAGGGGAGGGGACTGTGGACAGAAGACACAATGTCATTGGCTTCGATTTCCCTTGGAATCACTTCCTCGATGTCTCAGATCTTGTCACACTCTCTGAGTCGTTGTATACATTAAACAAATTAACACATGAAAAGTATTCAGAACAGTGCTTGAAAGTACATGAAAAAATATAAAATTTTATCTATTATATTATAAATATTTTCTATGTAATTAAAATTTTTCAACTAGTGGTTGCAAAATAATCACACGATACACCCCCCTTTGTTTTTTTTTTTTTGCGTTACGCGGGCCTCTCACTGCTGTGGCCTCTCCCGTTGCGGAGCACAGGCTCCGGACGCGCAGGTTCAGCGGCCATGGCTCATGGGCCCAGCTGCTCCGCGGCATGTGGGATTTTCCCGGACCAGGGCAAGAACCCGTGTCCCCTGCATCAGCAGGCGGACTCTCAACCACTGCACCACCAGGGAAGCCCCACGATACACCCTTCTAATTTACCTATAACCCCCCACCCCTTGTTTTGTAAAGGTTGTCTATAAATAAGAATAATTCTTTGCCTAATATGTTTTGCTAGTGATTTACCTCAACTTTCCCCTCTGCTGTCTCAATTTGTTTACGGCATATTTTAATACAGAGAAATCCCAGATCTCATGTACAATCACACTTTTATGTTTTTTCCATTCTTCTGTGTATAGAGAGACTTTCTAATCTCCCAATTCAATAAACTTTTACCTTCTAGTCATTTTTAACAATTTCATTTTTTTAATATTTAAATAGTTGATCCACCTGGAATTTGTTTTGATATAAGGGATGAGGTGAGAATCTAGTTTCATTTTTCTAAATATTTAAATTATTCTTTACTGAACAAACTCTCCTTTTTTGTTGCTTTATGACAGCACCTTTATCTTATGTATACAAATAGATATTTCTGTACAATCTAGTCTATTTCCATGTATTGGACTGTAAATTCATGGCCCAACACAACATGGTTTTAAGTCATGTAAACTGATGGTTTATATCAACATCTGATAGAGTAAAACCCCTCCCCCATGCCATTTCATGTTTATATTTTTTGCTGGGATCTGATTGAAATTACATTACATCTATAAATTAATGTGGACAGAGTTGGCATCCTTTCCTGACATTTAGTTTTCCCACCCAAGAACAGTGATCACTTCTCTATTAACTGCAGTCCATTTTAATATCTCTTTGAAAATTTTCACAGTTTTCTTCATGTAGATCCTTCTACTACAATATATTTTTAAATCTATTTATAAAACTTTTCTCTGAAAGTAGTGGAAGGAAAACATAAATCTGGTTTATGTGCATGGTTTAAATATGTTTAATTTTGCACATATGATACTTGACACACAGTGCTTCCAGACCCTTTATGAACAGAAATCATCTCTTACTTGACAGAGATCAAATAGCAACTAGAGGAATATGTAAAGCAAGAGGAAGAGTCATTTATGACACAAGAGTGTGTATTAGTAATACTTTGCCCTGCTTCTAGTGCTCAAATACACATTTTTCTATCCCTAAATATCAATCCTAACAGTAAATTTTGAGTAGTAAAATGTTATGTTCCCAGAAAGTTGGGTTGATGCCTACTAAAACTTACCAGAAAACACAGCACTGCTAAACTCTAGCTGAAAGTTCTTCAGTGTAGTATCCTGAATACCACAACACAGAGCCACCACTAATCCATGCCAGGGAAGTTTTTCTTTAAAACTCAAAACTGTATCATGAATACATTTTACACCTAATCCATCTAAAATCAGACATCTCACGTATTATTAGAAATATGAACCAATCAAACTTTGGTTATCCTGACTCTGCTAAATAGCCCACCAACATTACAAAGACCAAATGGCACATTTAACTAAACTTCTTTTAATGTGGTCGGAGAATAAACCGGGAGACAAAAGTCATGAATTCTATTTTTGGCTAACATACTCAAACTGACTATTTGCTGCAGAAAATAGTTACTACATTTTAAAACTTCTATTCTTCCAAAATGAACCTAACCTTTTTTCATTTATTTTTTTTTCCTTTTGAAAAACAAGTCTCTCCCTCCTTAGACCAAAATGAAAAATAACTATCTGAGTTCCTAGTTAACCTCCAAAACCACATTCCAAACTTAATAACAGAGAAGCTGGACACTTTACAGGCACAAAGGCTGCATTTTTAATGGACACGGTGAACGCCTGCCTTTGTAGCAGCCTGAATTATTTTCATTCTTTCATTAGTCTAGTGTCTTTTTGCATAAAGAAAAAAATCCCAGGAATACTAATATTTTCATAAATAGCATGGCAATGAACTTGGGAAGCCACAAGTGCATCTCAAGCTATACTATAAGAACCACAAGTATTTTTCTTCACTTGAATAAATCTAGTCTAAAAAACCTTTTGTATAACAACCTGAAGATAATTCAACATTTTCCATTTCTAATAATGCTCAAAAGGCGAAACCCTTGTATCATTTGAGAAAGTAAACAGACATTCTGATATTCAAACATGGACAGTTAATGTTCCCTGAATAATATGTTTACAGTTCAAGACAACTTCCTACTCCAGCTAAAAGTGAATTTCCAGGTGTTTCTTATGTAGAAAGCATATCAAAGTAAGCCAAAAACAAAGTCTATAGCTCTTAGCTGGTTGCCTACTATAGAAGGTGTTTTCACCAGCTATAGCCAACAATGTGACTACACAGATCACAAAGCAGTGTCTAAAATCAAAAGAACTTTGATTTATGTCTTTAAATTTTTAAAAAGTGTGAGGGATTTTATTGTAAGAGAAAAGAATGAAATGGGAGAAGCTGAAATTATCTGTGACCTTTGAGCAAGCCACAGTCAACTAACCAACAGTTATACGTAAGGAAGGCCTCAGTCGCCAGCGTGGTTCTAGGGATTAATAGTTTGTGTACTTAAGAAGGAACTAGATGGATTCAGGTCAACAAACTGAGTCATGTTTGCTCAGGTGAAAGCTAAAAATAACCACTCCTCAGTATTCCTAGGACAGTAATGTAATATCACCCAGCTGCTTCGGCACATATTATAAATGTCCCCTCTACCCATTCGTAGCACTTAGTTGAAAACAAGTGGCCCAAAGCTACTTCTACATCAGTACAATTTCATAGACAGAGCAGTCTGGCCCAAAATGAATATGCCCAGGCACTATGGACTGGTTAGTTTATGGTAGGTTAACACAACTTTTGGAGTAGGCACAGAAGTTATAAAACACAAGCTACTCTTTGAAAACACCACCCCATTTTGAGGCCAGTTCTCTTTACCGTGTCAGACATAGGCCATTTTTTTTCCTTTTTTTAATCTGTATTTCAACACAGTATTTTTGGCCTCCGTCTCTCCACAATAGCAGAGAACTGTGAAATCTGACACTATACAACATTTAATTTTAAAGTGATGTGAAATCAATAAGACTTCTAATTCGGGGCTGGGAAAAACTGCACAAACACAAGCCTCTTTAAAAATTCAGTGACCCTTCAGTGACATACATCACTAAGGCTCATACTGCGTTCACCAACTATGTCTTGAATACCTACTACGCACGAAGCACTGTTAGGTGCTTGAGGGAACCTAACAGACACCAGCCACGTGGAATGTAAAAATAATGGGGAAAACAGACAATACATAAATAATTACAGGAAAAGTAATTATAGTTGTGGTGATACTATATTTACCCTGACATTACCTGAGAAAGGGCCATAGTCAGATATTTGGAAGGCAGGAGAAACGAATTCACTAGAATGAGGCAAAAATTCCAGTCATCATTACAATGCAACCTTGAATAAAAATGTAAGTGAACAATGACTAAACCTGTACTTCTTTTGGAAGAATATTCATTGACTCCAGTCAGCTTCCTGTTATGGCATCTCAAATGGCTGTCCAGTTTACAAATTACTATCTGGCCAACCACTACCGCTATCATGCTCAAAGTTGAGTCAACATCAAATCATTAGCCCCTACTCCCGCCAGAACCTTTAATTAGAGAGTTGGACAGAGACACAAGACTTGGTTGCCTCCTAGAAAAGTTAAAATAAAATTAAAACAACATGCTGACATGACACATGGTCTCCGTTTAAGCCAACACAGACTATTTATTTCTTTGCTTTATTACAAGTAAAGAAGATTCCTTTAGCAGTTATCTAGGAGTATTACTATTATGCGGGCACTGTGCAACCTAAAGATAGAGACAAATGACAGTCCCAGACCCTGAGTTGCTCACAGTCGAGTGTGGGAGGGTGAGAAGTTGGCACAGAAGTCCATCCTGATTGAAACGTGCCCTTACAGATGTTGCACAGGAGGCATCATTTGTGAAGGGGGCTGGGAGAGCTGCCTGCCCGAGGCCTGGACTTAGACTTCAAAGAGAGCAGGTGTTAGTTAGCCAGGTGGAAAAGGGGACAGGAGTAGGGAAGGCGCTGAAGAAGAGCATGTGCTGGGTCAGAGGCTATCTAGAAAACCACAATACAGTCGTCCCTCTGTATCCGTGGAGGATTGCTTCCACGGCCCCTATGGATACCAAATTCTGAGGATGCTCAAGTCCCTTCTATAAAATGGCACAATATAGTCGGCCCTCCTGATCAGCAGATCAATCCCTGGCTGGTTGATCTGAGGATACTGAAGGCCAATCGTTCGGTCTGTGTTTGAGCATCAAATTTAAGAACAGATCATTTACTAGGTGAAAATGCTGCACAGCCCTAACCTTGTTACAGCCCTTTGCTTTCTCTGACCAGGGGTCTAGTTCTCTAGGGGGGCCTTGGCTTCTGTTCCCAACAGTCTCAGCTTCACTTTGTACAGCGACATGAAGAGACCCACAAATAACAAAGAACTTTTATTTGGGGGAATCTTTCCTTCTAAGACACTGTTGGTATCTTATAGGTAGCCACAAGGCCAGACATGAGCAACACGGTGCCCCGGAAGGAAGGGAGAAGGCAATGGGGTCTCCAAAGAGCCTGTGCAGTCTCCATTATCAGAATAGCCTTCACCTAAATTAGAGGAAGACTGTCTTCTTGCAACCGAAATGATATTTCAGGATTAATGTGCTTTGGGCTCCAAGGGGAAGGAATGTGGAAAACAGACCAATTAAAAGGGTAATTCATGTTTACAAGCATTAATAACCAGAACCTCTCTAATTGAAAAAGTAACGATTTTTTTTTTTTTTTTTTTGCGGTACGCAGGCTCAGCGGCCATGGCTCACCGGCCCAGCCGCTCCGCGGCATGTGGGATCTTCCCGGACGGGGGCACGAACCCGTGTCCCCTGCATCGGCAGGCGGACTCTCAACCACTGCGCCACCAGGGAAGCCCAAAAGTAATGATTTTAATTAAAAATGGTCAAACATTTCAGAAATATTTTAGGGAATTTTATTTTTATAAAGGCATCTTAGCTAACAAAAATGAAAAAAACAAAACTATACACACTGATTTAAAAACACAATCATTTCATGATATATGTAAGTCAAATCATTATCCTGTAACCCTTAAACTTACACAGTGCTGTACGTCAACTATATCTCAATAAAACTGGAAGAAAAACATTTTTAAAAAATAAAAACACACCCTTACAATTAATGAAATGAAACAAAGCTTAGACTCCCATTAATTATATGATCTAATAATGAATATATAATAACTGACAGAATAACCCAACCAGTATAAGATTGTCCCTAAAAAAAAAAATGCTGTAACAGTACTTATCCAAAATTTGTTTTAATGTCAAACATAAATGGATAGTTAGATCTGTAAATTAACATCTTGAAAGTTAAATCACTTGCTTCCTGTCTTCATAGATTTTATGGTCTGGGAAATCTTTGCTGTCTGATTTGATCCCCTTTAACTATAAGATTTCTATACATTTTGTTCCCTACTATATTCCAGGAAAATTGTTTTAATTGTCTGAATGAAAGAAATTGTATTAATACTTCATATAAAAGTTTACAAAATATCCAAGCTGTAAGCAACTATCCCTGAGACCAGGTCATTTTCTCTTCTGGAATGAAATGTGATATACAATGTTATAAATTTGGGGACTTAACATTTATATCTGGAGAAATTTTTAAACTGTTATGAAATATATGCAATAAGGCTGATCCAGGTAAACTATAGAGCTGTTTAAACAAAGTACATTATTTATATTCTTACAATTATTTACTTTCTTGAAAGTGTTATTTTTCTTTGTTGTAGAAAATGGTGCACTTGTATAAGAGTTCATCATACCGGGGCGCGAACCCGGTTCCCCTGCATCGGCAGGCGGACGCGCAACCACTGCGCCACCAGGGAAGCCCCATTACTCTTATTTTTGATTATTTTGCTTTAGCTAATTAATAAAAACGTAAGGTGTTATTTCCTTTAATTTCATTCCTATTTCTTAAAATAACTTATTAAGCTGTTTATATAGGTGTAAAAAATATGTGACAGAATTATATTTAGAAGAGAGACGTATTAAAATATTAAAGTGAAAATAAATAAATAAATAAATAAATAAAAACAGACAATTGCTAGCAGATACTTTCTTCTGACTCAAGAGGGAGGCTGATTTAACTCTTGAAATCTGGTCTTACTTCAAAATCTGCTGTCATGATCTCTGACCTGTATAAACATGAATAATTGGTTTATTTATTTTTTACAATTTTATTTGTTTATTTGTTCTCTACTTTATTCCCTAAAAGATTTTGGATACTAGGAAGTGAATATTAGACTTTATTTTTTAAAAAGAGTTGAGGCTGATTTAAAAGCATGGAATTAATGTTTGGGGCACTGAGAATTACTTGGCCTATGTCTGTATCTATGAAAGTAGAGAATAAAAGCAATAGCTGGATAATGTAAGCCCCACAGCTTTCACCTGAACTACAAAGTTAAATGGCTCAATATCCATTTCACTTTGTAATATAAAGAACACTTCCATTTCCTGGCTATGAACGGTATGTATAACATGTTCATCATGGATGGTATGTATAAGATGTTCATAAAAGATTATATACTCAAATCGGTTCTAAGCTTTGCCTATCTGAATATCTATGCTTGCCTAAATGAGAATTTATATGAAATGCATTGGGCCTTTAAGGCCCCTGGACAATTCCAGGGCTTGCTTAGAATTTTTTGATTCCCTCCCAAGGAAAGGGATGGGGAAAAGAGGAGCAGAGGAACATAGGTGGCCACAGAAACCAAGGAGACCAGAGGAATACCTGTTATTTATACAACTACAAGTTTTATTCAAACCACGCCCCCCCCAAACACTCATTTAACATAAAGGAATCTTCAGCTAAATTTAAAAATTAGCTTTTAAATGTATTAAATTGAATTCCCTCAGAGATTGCACCTGCCTTTCTTAAGCTCAGAAACCTTCTACCTTAATTCTAGTTAAAAGGATACATGTGGGATATACTATACAACTGAAGTAGCCAGATCATATTATCTGGTTGAGTTGAGAGGTTTTAGACAACTAGCAATTCCTTGACCAATTCTGCTTACTGTTCCCTCCACGTCAGTTCCTAAAAAGATTTCTTAGTATCTACCACAGCATGTACCTAAGTTTCAGACTGTCTCATAATAATGACCACTTCAAAACTTTTCAGCTAAAGAAAGTGTAAATACTTGAGTTAAACTGAGTGCTTCAGAATTAACTGACTCAGTCTGTTAATTCCTTTAGATAAATTGCTCTGAAGTTGTAATGGTCAGACACTCACTCTACCTCTGCCATTGACTTTGAAGATAAAATTCTCCTATATTTCAACCATACCAATTAAATCTTACTAGATTACTAACTAAAGTATTATTTCACGATTCAATCTCAGTCACTAGAGAACCAAAAGTGGGTGTGCAGGGCCAAGATCTGGAGAAGTGATTTTCAGAATTATCCTAGCTATGCCCCAGTGGGCGTAACGGGGTACACTAAGTGACGTGTAATTCATTCTTGCCAGCCGATTTCAGTAAGTAGTAGTTAATTATGCTAACATCTGTTCTAAGAAAGCTAAATTTTTAAACACAGCAGAACAAGCAGAACATTCCTCTACACTAACCTACCACCACCAAAACACACAAACACACACACACCCCACATAGCAGAGATGAATGCAAAGTAATTTGTACTGTACACACACAAGTCAAACACGTATTTTAAAACAGTTCCCTACAACATAAACTTATGAATAAATGACAGACATTTTGACAGGAAAGGTTCAGAAATTGTAGCAAACACTTGTGTAATTCATTCCTTCCTTAAAAAATATTGAAAAATAGTGTATGTTTACATCTTAGGCTGATGAGGATTTTAAATGCTTAGCCTGCAACCTCAATTGTTCTGGAGCCAAAGATGCAACAGCTTTGAGGAATAGAAGAATTACTCTACATTTGTCAGAATCTACACAGCAAACATGAAGCGCCACTTGGCTTCCATTACTTGTCTGGCTTGGATCCCGTGGAATTGAGGAGCGCTGGAACCAAGAGGAAAAAAATTACTGTGCTTTGGGACACAGAGCCAAATTCTTACATAGTATTTGAAATGCTGTGGTAAACATGAAGTTACTTTAGGCTCAAGATTAGTGCCAGTTTTTTTCCCCCCTCTTTTTGAAAAAATAATAAAATGCACATAAAGAGCCCTGCCAGAGTTTTAGCACATAAAATCTGCCAACCATTAGACGTGCTAATTGGGGGAGCAATCCTGAATTCAGATTTTAAAAACTGACCCTCAACTTTGGTGTATGGCAACGAACAGAGATTAAATTAAGAAGCTTGACAGGTACATCAAATATTTCTAACCTCTAGCTCTGAAAAATACCTACAATTACTGTTTCTCCATCGCTTCAAAAATACTCAAAACACTAGAAACTACACACGAAGTGAACACAAAAGTCCTCCACAGAAAAAGCAAACGGCTCATCTGTTGACACTATTGCTCATCGCTCAGCAAACCAGTCATCTGGGCTGAATTTCTGACTTCGTGCCAGTGCGTCAAAATCAGCCACCATTCAGCCAAAAGTCTGTGGAATGCAGCCAAGACCACCTATGGAAAGTGAATTATAGCATCTTATAATTTACTACCTTGGCTATGATCTCATAAACCCAGCATGGAGGGTGAACAAGCTATTGTGTGGAAAATCTCTCAGAGCCGCTGTAGAGGCCCCCAAAGCTGCTCTTGGCAGCTACGTGGGTAGGGAAGACACAAAGGTGGCCACCTGGCTCTATGAACCAGCAAGCTCACCACTGGCACACCTTTGGAGTGAAACTTTACGGTTAGAAAACCCCCAAATTAAATCTTCTAGGAGAAATAGCTGCTTTGTTCTGAAGTACCTATTACATTCTACAATAATTTCATGTTTATTACCTATAATTTATTATTATCAGACATGTATTATTTATAAATTACAGATATTCTACTTTTATCAATATTATCAATGTTAATAACAAACATGAATACTAACTAATATATGAACTGCACGTTACATTTTACAAAGCACTTTCAGACACTTTGATCATCTAATCCTCATAGGAAACAGGTGAAGTTGTTATTATAATGGTCCACACTGCATATGCAGAAGATTGGTGGCTTTGTCCCACCAGTAAGTGGCAGAGCTGGGACTAGAACCCTGGTCTCACTTCACATCTGTTGCTCCTCCCAATACACCACATTGCCTCAATTGCCAGTTTCCTTATTAGCCTTTACCTGTTTACTAGGAGGGTCTGCAGCCAATATTAAAATTGTGGGAGCATGTTTAGATACCACTCTTTAGCACTATTTCCTGGAAACTGAGGTTCACAAAGGTAGGACTTAAGAGTTATTTACCCTATACCAGCACTGCCTTGAAGGGATCAAGGTCTGCATGGTGGAAAGAAAATAGGAGACAAAACGAGATAAAATATTCACATCTTAGACTTAAGTGTATATAATTAATGGCTGCCAATTTGAAGATTTTATAACAAAATCTATATTCCTAAGAACATATATAGGGAAATTTTTGGCCATTTCATTAACATCCCCTATACAAGTCACTTGCTTTTAAAGGCATCAAATCCTACTTTTGAGATCAAATCTACAAAACAGCTCAGACAGAAACCTGGACAAAAGAATCTTCTGCGGCATTATGATCTATTTACCTAGCAGCTCTAAATGAGATTTTCTCTGTGGTCCAATGAATTACATATGAAAGTTCACAAAAGAGTAGCAAAGAAAAGCAATGGAAGACTTCTGGTGTTGAAGGAACTGTGGAGCACAGGATGGTATCAGAAGTCTTGAGATGACACACGGCGCTTCTGAATGGTGACAGGCAAATGCAATTGTGACTGGAGGGAAGAGCTAGTTAGGAGGAAGAATTTGTGGGCCCTTTTGGTTAACGCGGGACGTGAGTGAGAGAGAGAAGTCAAGGATGTCCAAGTTCCTTGCATGGACAGCAGATGGATGGCAATGTCATTTGCTAGGAGAGGAATCAAAGGAAAATGAGTGATATGTCATATGACAGGCAGAATATAAAGAAGCTGGGGGTGTAGAGCTTGTTAAATTAAAGAGCTCAGTCTGTATGATGCAGGGGGTGTTACAGATAAAAGGTCAAATACATGAATGACTAAGATTTGGAAGAGGAGTTAGATTTATTCTAGGTGGTTCCAATGTTGCAAGTTCTAAGGAAGGAAATCTGAGAGCAAAAGAAATCAGATGGTCCGAAGTTAACCTGACCAGTTGAAGACAATAAGTTGCTCATACCTGTGTGAGTACAAATGCTCCTGCTAGAAACACTTGATAAGTGCAAAGAGTGCAGAGGACATTTGAGCACTGGATGGGGATGGAAAGACAGCCTTTAGGGCCTTCTCCATCATTATATTCTATGAGCACTCTTCAGACATTTAGAGCTTCAACTCTGGGCCACAAATTGGTCTGCTATCCTGAATTACTACAAGTTTGAGGATAAGAACCTTGGCGGAATGAATTATCAATTATCATGAATTATCAATGAATCAGGATTGTGGAGTTCTAGTACTGGATATGCCACTAAGCAGGCAAAGTATTCAACCAATCTTGGGCCCCAGTTCTCTCAACTGTAAAGGGCAGTATTTTAACTGCTAGACATTCCTAACTTAGAAATTCTTTGACTCTAAAGGGAATTTATATGTTCTATGTTATGGTGAAAGTCATTCTTTTAAGGTTGAAAAATACCCTTTTAAATTAGGATCAATGTATATGATAAATTTTGAAATATATTAAAACACTACAGGCTGCCACGCCTTGCCCATCTAGCCCCTTCTCCCCTCATTTTCCTTGTATTTTCACATCTGTTAGAGGAAAAGACTGTAATCTCTTACTCTTCTCTGTTGCTTACTGAGGCCGAAATGGGCTCTGGGTGTTTTCTATCTTCCAACAACTGCTGACATCAACACATTATTCCAGAAAGCAAAGGCAAGCTAGAGCCAACTGTATATGTAAAATTTCATACTGATATATTCAGCATGATGAAATATACCCCTGTAATACATGCTATGGGAAGGTGGTCCAACCTAATCATAATGAAAACGTTTAGGGAAAAAAAACCCAAAACTCCATTCCAGCTTCCAGCCAATGGCCCATACACTTGCGGTATAACAACACAAAGACATTCCAACACAATGAAATAATCTGGAGTATGTCCAACCTCTATTTTTCAGGTTGATAGAAATAGGCTCAACAGAGCTGAGTCTATTATTCAGAAGAAATGGAAGTCATGGCAAACACTGCCCTAAGCCAAAAGATCATGGACAAAATTTGCTAACAAGAAATCAATTCATAACATTCATTCAGATTTTCATTTAAACTGCTGGGTTCTTAATATATTTCAAAATTTACCCTCTATGAAAAAATGTTCCATAAGAGAAAATGACAATTACAGTGCAGCAAGGGAAATGCTTTCACTGAAAGGGTTCTTTAGGTTGCTGTAGGCATCTACAAAAACAGAACAAGAGAAATTAAAAGCAAGGGCTCTAGACTCAGAAAAACTTGGGATCAAATCTAACTCTGTTTCTTACTAGCAATTTAGTTGGGCAATTTTCATAGCCTTACAAAATGCCGGTTTCTCCTTTGGAAAAGTTTACTATGAGTACCCACCTCGTAAGTTTGTTGTAAAGATAAAATAATTAGTAAAAAGAGCCTATCACAGTACCTTGCACATAGTGAGGCCTTAATGAATGTTAACTAGTGATCATAAGAAAGCTGCCAGCAGATGGAGAAGAATAATCTGGTGGGAGATGGTGACATGCTCCTTGCTCTCTATCCTGTCTCTCCCTCCCTCTCCCCAGGGATGTGTTTATCTAAACATTCAAGGAACTAGAAGGTCTGAATCTTGGGTCATTAGAAACAGAGGTTCTCGGCAATGGGAGATGATTCTATCAGAATTTTAACTTGAACATCTAAGATGTCTTTCCCTAAGAAACATCCCAGGGATCTCCTAAGCAGCCTGTTGTTTGAACACAGAATTAGCTCTTAATTTTCTCCTCAGTGAAATGGGCTTAATAACATCTTTTTTCAGTTATTTCCATAAATTATTAGAAAATAACTATGGCCAAAAGTATTCATGTGGGTCTTCCCATCTCTTCCTCCCTGCAGATAGAGAGAATGCTGGTTTTGCTTGCTCTGTTGCAGGCCCTCACCAGCCCCCAACAAGGGTTCAACTTATCGCTAAATGGATTCTTTGAGTTTTCACCATACACAATCAAGAGAAAAGGGACAAGTGGAAGAGATGGGCTTGGGCTGGGGGGGGATTTTACCAGAGGAGGTTTTAGGGGTATTTTGGAAGAGAGAAGTTAGAAGCATCGAAGAAAAGGGGGATTTCCAGAAGTAGTACTACAGATTATATGTCGTCTTTACCGTGTTTCACAGTGTGACTACAGAACTGAAGTTATTATATTACTTTAAATTCATTTTGGGGGGATTGCCCATTTCTTTGACAGAATCACTACTTCAAGATGGCTCTATTAGGCTAGTCATGTCTTTACATGGGGGCAACACAAACAAAACAGATTAACAGGTGCAAAAACATCATCCAAACCTTTGGCAAGACTTATTTAATCAGCACATGACACTGGGAAGATGGAGAGGACTGACATTTTAGGAAGGCAAGTTAGGATTATGGGGCTGACCATATGAGGTTAGAGCTACACCTACACTGTATCATCATCATTTTATTTCAATATTTTGTTCAAAGCCTGGTCTCTTTACAATCAGAGAGCTGCACATGCCTATTCCCTCTTAATACTCCTGGCTACCCTGCCACCATCCCTCTACCCCAGGGTTTCTCAACCCCGGCACTGTTGACATTTGGGGCTGGATAAATGTGGAGGCTCTTCTGGGCACTACAGGGTATTTGGCAGCAGCCCTGGCTTCTATTCACTAGTTGCCAGGAGCATCTTCTCTCCTCCTCCCGAATGTAGTGCAAATCAAAAATGTCTCTAGACATTGCCAAATATCCCCTGGGGGGCAAAATCACTCCTGGTTGAGAACCCTGGCTTTATCCCAATCACTCGGGCTTCGGAGAAAAATTCATACCCCACTAAGCCAACTTGCGACACTCCCTTTTCAGAGTTTGCAACTACGGGGATTCCAAGCTCTGAATGATCCATAACCATCACAGTTGCCTGCATGCTGGACTGGCTGCATCAGGCATCAGGTTGCCATCTACAAATTATAAATGATTATAACAGCTACCAATCGTTGGGTATTTCGTATGTGCCAGGAAGTAGGCTAGGGGATTTAACTGGATTGATTTTCATTCTTATACAGCAGTAAGTGGTAGATATCATTATCTCCATTTAGAGATGAGTAAAATGAGGCTCTGAAAATGTAAATAACTCAACCAAGGTCACAGCCAATAAAGGGTTGAGCTGGGGTTTGAACCTAAATCCATCTGAGTCCAGAGTCTCTCTCTGTCTCAGGTCACACTATTTCTCCTAATGAGAAAAACCAGTGCAGACATATATGCGAAGTACATTTGTCATAAGTTACATGAGTTAAAATGGGGAGGCCAGCACATAGACTGTTGAAGAACTCGGTGCTCTCTGAACTAAGCTGATCACCAGTAAGAGAGGTGTGTTTGTTCTAAGGACACTACCAAGTTGATTTTTGAATTATGAATTTTCTACTGAAGACAGGAAAATGGTGGTTTCCTCTAAGTAGAAACAACAAGCAGTAGCTGGTTGCCATGGTAGCAGAGGTAAACTTAATCTTGACTGGGAATACAATCACCAACAGGGACAGCAAGATTCTGGTAAGGAATCTTACCAGACAACAGTGTTTTCACCTGGAAAAGGGAAAGTCAGAGAGAAATGATAGTCATCTTCAATTATTTGAAAGGCCACCATCTAACAAAAGGGAAGCAGCACATATTCTAGATTATTCCAAAAGGAAAGTCCAGGATTCATGAGTGGAAAATACAATGTGGTAATGGAAACCAGTCTTCCATTGAGTTATAAGAAAGAACATTTAACCATCATAGTGTTTCAACTACATCGAAAAATTAAACAATTTTAATTGTCTACTCAGCAACCATCAATGGAATGGAAAAACTGCTGCCAGGGAGGTCGTCTGTGTTGGGGAGACCCCAGTGTGGGTGAGGTTAGACTAGACAAATTCCCAGGCCCCTTACAAAACAAGAATCTCTGTTTCCCTAAAGAATTGGGAAATTGTGGATTCCTGCTGAAAACAGACAAATGGAGGGTGGAAAAGGTGGGGATCTCCATTGGGCAAAAAGCACCAGCAGTAGTTCATCACCATAATAGGAAAGGTAGACTCCCATCTTGCCTGGGAAGAAAATATCATTTAGGTGGTACCAGATAAGAGGGGAAGACCTTGTGGGGGATTTTTTTCTCTTCTGAATAGATGAAGGGGTAGGGCAGTAGGGTTTTAAAAAAAGGACAAAGAATCAAGCAGCTCTTTCTTTGGTCTTCCAACCCTAAGACACTGTGATGCCTCTTTCTTGGAATTTACAGCCAGCTCTATCTGATTTTAAAAATCCATTCAATTTTTTAAAGAAAATAGACAAACATCCAGGTAAGGAATAGCTAGAATAACAGTTGACAGCTTTCTTCTAAACACTGATATTGCCTTTGGTTTCACTATCCTTGACTTGCCCTCAACCAACAATTCGTTATAAAACAACTCACCACCAGATTGAGGAAATGGATAGGACAGGGCTAACCTCAACATTTCCTCTTGGAAAACCCACCACGTTGTAAATTTGCTGGACCTGTCTTGGCAAATAAAATTGTTACAAAGTCAACTTCTGCTAAGGCACACAACCTCCCTTGTAAAAGGGAGGAGGTGCTAAAATAATAACAGGTTTTCAAAAAAACCATACCGATTCATCTTACCATATTATATATGAATAATACATTAAGAGAATTTTCCCTATCTCTTCATCTCCAGGGCACTCAAAGCATTTACATTCTCATTATTTTACACCCATTAAGTGGGTACCAAAGATTATTATCCTCCTTTGAT
Organism: Physeter macrocephalus; assembly: GCF_002837175.3. Lineage (NCBI taxonomy): Eukaryota > Metazoa > Chordata > Mammalia > Artiodactyla > Physeteridae > Physeter > Physeter macrocephalus. Next base: position 125,733,611 of record NC_041217.1, on the reverse strand, counting down.
TTCTAAGAAAGCAACTACAGAAAGATTAAACAAGTAAGCTGTCCAAGTTGCTCAGTAAATTGAGATGTTTGGAGTTGTCCACTCAGTGCTTGTTTTAGGGACTTAGTACTACAAAGTGACTGAATCCTAACTCACCAAAACCCCCAAGTCGGGCTTCCCTGGTGGCGCAGTGGTTGAGAATCTGCCTGCCAATGCAGGCGACACGGGTTCGAGCCCTGGTCTGGGAAGATCCCACATGCCGCGCAGCAACTAGGCCCGTGAGCCACAACTACTGAGTCTGCGCGTCTGGAGCTTGTGCTCCGCGGCAAGAGAGGCCATGACAGTGAGAGGCCCGCGCGCCGTGATGAAGAGTGGCCCCTGCTTGCCGCAACTAGAGAAAGCCCTCGCACAGAAACGAAGACCCAACACAGCAAGCAAGCAAGCAAG
>NC_041217.1:125693375-125732540 GCF_002837175.3 Physeter macrocephalus | reverse complement strand
GGGCTTCCCTGGTGGCGCAGTGGTTGAGAATCTGCCTGCCAATGCAGGCGACACGGGTTCGAGCCCTGGTCTGGGAAGATCCCACATGCCGCGCAGCAACTAGGCCCGTGAGCCACAACTACTGAGTCTGCGCGTCTGGAGCTTGTGCTCCGCGGCAAGAGAGGCCATGACAGTGAGAGGCCCGCGCGCCGTGATGAAGAGTGGCCCCTGCTTGCCGCAACTAGAGAAAGCCCTCGCACAGAAACGAAGACCCAACACAGCAAGCAAGCAAGCAAGAAGCTTTCATTTAAAACAAACAAACAAACAAACCCCAAGTCTTACCTATCTCTTCCCCATTTCTCACACACGCGTGAAATTTTCATCAACTAAGCACAAAGCTGCCACCATGTAGATCTTGGACAAGGGTATCCTATCAGACCAGCACCATGTCTGCAACAAGCCTGTCACCACACCTGAATTGGTGTTCCAACCAGAATCAACCCACTACTTTATCAAGTGAAGTTGATTCTGCCTGGCCACGTCTGGGAAATTTTTAACCCCTCGATTAGCTATTAACAATTGGTTTCACTCAGACGAGACAAAGGACAAAATAATAGTGGTTTAAAAAAAATGCCTCCACCATTCTGATTACAAAGGAGGCATGATTAACGAAGTTCCCTTTGTGTCCAAGCTCCATTCTGAGAGCCAGAGAAAGAGATTTCCACCCCCCTTTTTTGATTGCTGAGTCTTTTCCTACTTGTCTCATCACCCACACAATCTGTTCATAGCCCAAAGAGACAATCCAGCCAGTCTGTGGAGAGTTCCTAAAACATTTATGTCGTGAAAGCAGACAGGATGAACAGGACCTCATCTCACAAAGGATGATGGGACATTCAGCAAAAGAGTTCACAAAGGGAAATACAGACGGAAGGCCCTAGGCTGAATGGATTGGCCCACAATGTCTAACACAATGCCCGTCCTTATGGGTATTTGTAAACCTTCTGGTCAATTTACAACCACCCCCAGGTTTTGTCCCCAAAACTCCACCGCTTTTCGAACTTACAGTTTTTAAAGAAAATACAATTATCGAGTTAAAGAAGTCCAAATCAGTGCTTTAAGGATCATTCAGTCTCTCTAGACCTTTAAACATGAAAACAGCAAGTGAAACAAAGATTCTAGTTCCAGCTCAATCATGTTAGCGGGCCAACATAATGCATATAAAACACTTAGCACATTGCCTAGCACATAGTAAGTGCTCAATTAATATTACCTAATATTTTTACCACACCATGCTGTTTTATTAATGACATTTTTATATATGTCCTGCCTGTCTACTCAGCTAAAACGGTGCCACCTCGTTTGTCTTTGGTACATTACAAAAGATAAGTGCCTTGCCTTCATACACATCCTCTTATTTACCGATTTACAGATCTATGGTAGGGTACAGACAAGATACTAAAAGCAAACCTAGTCTCATAGCTGGTGAGAAATAGGTTCCCTGAGATCTCAACTCATTAACTTCATGCTTTCTTTCCATGACACGACAGATGAGCAGATTATCATGATTTGTGCCTCTTTATGTTCCCCAGAATTTAGCAAAGTGCTAAGATATACCTTAATAACCATCTAAACAAATTTCTAATCTGCCGGTAACCTAAGGACTCTGAGGACTTACTTTAATGCCTTTAACAAAAAGAAAAGAAATGGGTGGAAAAAGCCAACGTATTTGGCTTTGAGATAGACATGCCTCGGCTCTGTCTTTATTTGCCAAGGGAAAGCATTACCAGGTCTACTCAGCAAATAATCAAAGGCAAGAAGAAGCATGAGAGATTAAATGATATGTCTGAGGAAGCAAATGGGGCTAGAGCCAGATCTCTTGATACTCTACTCATAGCTTTTTCTATTAAGCTTGCTCTTAATTCAGTGCCTTGAATGACGTGAATCTTATCTTGAATTATGTACATCAAATTGTGCTTCCAATGACCACCCACACTGCAAAGGCCCAGGTCAAACTCCCTAATTCTTCAAAAAAAATCTTTATATCTGATCTAAAAAATACTTAGAGCACTTAGTCCATTTCACCCACTTTGACCTTGACAACAGACTATCTTATTTTATCGCTCTTAACTCTCTAATCAAAGTTAAGTTGCCCAAAGATAAGATCCATGTGTGCATTCCTTCTGTAGCCCATGACTAACCCAGCTCAGGGACTGTAGTAACATGTGCCAGCTCATCCTTTGTTCTGCCTCACAGATTTCTGGATGCCCCAAAGAAACCTCGAGTCATCATAATACCTACTCAAGTTTCCCAACCATCCCCCCAAATACTAGCCTGCTTGGGCAGTCATTAAGCTTCTCCTGTGGTGCCATCAAGAACCTCATTTCAGCTGCTCTTGCCATCCATTTCACACACACATCTAGCTCAGCAGGAGTACATGTTGCAATGAGCTTTGCTTCAAAGCCAACAACCTGGCCAAGTTCCAAGAATTGTCACTAATGATCTTCACCAGCCAGTTGGTGCTCCAACCGTGATACAACACACACACACACACACCATTTCAACTATTGCTATAGTTGGAAGAGCTGTGCCTAACAGAAGTTGGTTCCATACCTAATTTTATTTTTTAATTGTTACCAAAGACCTAACATGAGCAAACTCTCCAAATACACCTTCTACGATACAGCAGCAGTCTCCATTGACCTATCTTTAAACCAAAGGCATAGTAAGTAAATCAGTCTGGGGTCTTTTGGTTGCAAAAGAAAGGAAACCCTGCACAAAGCTGCTTGAGCAAAAATTAAGTTAATCAATTAGCAAGGTGAAGATGAAAAATGTCCAGAGACAGCATGGTCTTTAGATAGTGGTTGTTTTGAGAAATCAAATTATATCAACAGATCTCATCTCTCTATGGTCACTGAATTCTATCATATTTTACTAGCTTCATTTTCAGACTTCATTGGAAGGGCTCCAGCAGTTCCAGGCTCATATTATCTGGGTTCAGGTTCAGTAATAAACAGAGAGGATATCTCTTCCTGGTAGCTTCCACAACAAATCTCAGACTTCGCTCTGATTAGACTAAATTGAGCCACGTGTTCCCTGTGGCTTGGTCACATGTCCATAACTGGAGTCAGAGATGAAGATTCTAACTTAAAGCTCATGGTCTGAGAGTGGAAAAGGGAGGTACCACAAAGGAAATGCAGGATCCTGCTATCAACAGAATTAGGCTGAACCATCCTCCTCCGTAAGTCTTCCCTTTTTCCCTAATCTCTAACAAGTTGTATTACAAGGATGATCAACTTTGAAAATAGTATACTAAAGGAAGAAAACAACCAGGCAAGTCACAAAAGAGTATAAGTAGCCAATAAGCATATGAAAATAGGTTCACCCTCACTAGTAATCAAAGAAATGTAAATTAAAAGAAAAAAATATTCTTGGCACATTAGCAAAATTTTTTAAATTAAAATTAATGTCCAGTACTGGCCAAGATGCAGGGATTATGGACACTCCCAGGATTGACTTATGAGGTATATGTGATGGTTATCATTGATCTCGAAGGGCGAGATGGAGATTATCAAAATCTTTAAAAATGGGCACGATTTTTGACCTCAGATAAATTCACCGAAGTGAAATTGCTAAGAAAATAATTAAGGGTATGAATAAAAATTTAACTACAACGGAGGTTTTCCCAGTATTGCTATTATATAGCCCCCAAACTGGAAATAACATCAATGTCCAACTGTAGGAGATTAGGTAAACTAATTATGGTAATCCATGCTATGGGCTATCATACCAACACCAAAGATGGCTTTTCAATGCATATTTGTTGGCATGACTTTAAGGGAGAAAGGCATACCATGGAAGAGTTTACTAAGTGGGTGACCATACCACAGCACCATTTACTGGCTAATATTAGTAAATTAATTGCACTCTCATCTCTAGGTGCTCCCTGGCTCCTTCTTTAAGATTTTCCATAGGGTTCTAAAGACCCAGATCTGCCCAGGGAAAGGTCAAAATATCTGGACACCTTCAACAGGCTAAAATTTGTTGTTCCTTCAAAGAGATATTTTTGACATATTTGCTTAACAATTGTTTAAGGGAGCAGCTGAGTGTTACATGGGGAAATTAAACATGATGGACCACAGGTGACATGTACTTGTCCTAGAAGATAGCTCAGAAAGTAATGTTTGGTTAATATACAGCAACTTCTGTAAGAAATAATTCTCTATATTAAAAAACTAAGCTTTTTACTACTCTTTATCCTATATCATCATGTAGCAATTAATCTTCAAATCCTCAGAGTAACTCCACCACAAATAAATCTTACCAAATCAACCCTTCTCAAACAAAACTAACCACAAACACAGCTATTCTCCATTTCAGTTTCCATAACTTTAAAATGTGAATATTCCTGGTGGACTGACCTGTCTCAGAGTGCTGTTATTAAGATCAAATGAGATCATTTCTATGAACGTGCTTTGAAGAAGGATAAAAGCACTATACAAATATGAGGTATTAGGAGTATGAAGTCATCACCTAGGTTTAACATGCACTTAACAAAGCATCTCTGAGTCTATGTCTAGTCTTTGGCTCTGCCACAGCCTTCACGTTCTTTTCCTGCAGTCATTTCTGAAAACCAGACGTTGGCCTGCAGAGTTTCCCTGCAACAAAAGGATAGGTCCCTCTCTACTTTCAAATTGGAATAGTGATTATAAAAGCATGGTGTTTCTAGCTGTTGAAACTTAGGTAATTAAATAATGGGGAGAAATGTCAAAGATAATCCAAAAAGCAGACAGACATGCCTGGTTTAGACTGGAGGCCGAAATGGAAAGAGGCAGCAGCATAAATGAGTAGAGGGGTTAAGGGTTTTCATATTATCTCATTCAAGCCACGGCAATTAAAAATCCTAAAAGATGTAAACTTTTGAGAGTGGGAATTCTTTGAGAATTAGCAGCTAATACTGAGAGTAATATTAGTACTACTAAGTACTCTTAGTGCAATATTTTATAGCACTCCAAATATCTTCCCAAAGGAAAGCATTGCTTAAAAAAAAAAAAAAGTTGTTTCTTGGTAGGGCTGTGCCTCTATACTATGGACTTTTATAGGGTTTTTTCCTACAGTCTTTTTCCCATTGTGAAGAATGGTAAAAGTTTAAATGAAACATGGATGGGTCAATAATAAGCACACTGAAGTTCTTAAATTCCCTTCTTTTTAAGCCTCCACCCGAATTACATCCCTCCCTTGAGGATATTTACAATCCTCTATGACACATGCTCTGTACCTTCTTGGTTCAAGGAAAACACACCTACAGCATTTCAAATTAACTACTGACCCTTACTCTCACACTATAAACAAACCCTTTTCAAAATCTCAATTGCATTGTGTCCACATTGATTAAAGCTTGAAGCCTGGTGACCTCATGTGGTGTTAACTTCTCCCATGCACCAACAGCATTCTGCCTTTCTACTCAATTACCCCCTTTGGTGCCAGAGGATCGCTACCCAATGAACATACACAATGGACTTCTGCTTCATTACACTAACCAACAGCAGGATAGAAATAAGCAGAAGAGGAATAAACAAGCTAATTTATCATGAGGACAGAGCAAGCTTTCACCAGTCTCGCCATGGAAAACTTCAGTGGTTAACAGGAATATCAATAGTCTGGGGGTGATGTTTATGATCTTACAGATTGCAGACAGAGCCAAATAGACGCTGGTGATTAAAGAATTTTGCAGATTAGCAGGTGTGAACACATGCACACAAAAACCATGCCTTAAAACTCTGGGCTCCTACATAAAACCAACTGAAGAATTATTTGGGAAAGCACAACCCAGGGCTTTGGATAATGTGGACTGACACCCTGGTAATTTGCCCCAAGTGTTCGACCTAACTGTGGGGTCCCTCTTATTCATCTTTGACGAGGTGGTCAGGAGGGACCCAGCCTCTTTGTGAGAGGGGTCTGGATACCCCCCTCCCTTCATTAGGCATGGCAAGGGCACAGTGGCTGATTGAATTAACAACTTTGGAGGGCTTCAGTCCCAGTTTCCCAGACATTAGCACCATCATCCAGAACAAATTAAAAGTCTCACAGCAATTAAGCAGATTTTGAAAATGAATTTCCCATGGTTCAATGGTTCAACAAGCAATCTTAAGTTAAGTATGAGAGAAGAGTTTTAGAAGGAGAGGAGGAACTGACTGCTGAATTTCCAAAGAAAACACATAATTGGTAGAGGCATAAACAATGAACGTCTGAGCCTCTGCTAACTAGGCTTTTACATTTCTTGTATATAAAATTGGAAATAGTCACAGAAGTGTGAAAAAATAAAAAATTAACAAGGAATTGTATTAAAATGGTGCATTTTAGGAGGATTCTTTTCCTTTTTTCTTTGCTTTTAATTCCTTTAACATCATTGTGTTCTTGCTTAAAAACAAATAAAATTAGGAGGGGACAAAAATGCATGTTTCTAGTCACTAGATGATAATTTCACACAAGCAATCTAAACCCGACTCTAGAGCCACCTACATCTCCCTGAACTATTGTATCCAGGTTCGGAGCAGGCAGAAAACCTTTTATGTCAGCTCCCAAAGGACTCTGGGTGATTTAACACTGGGAAATCATTCTTGGGTTAAAAGAATAAGACTAATAATAAAATAACATGTAGCATATTCTATGTGGTTACAATTTGCAAGTTACTGTACACGTACTTTTCATTTCACAGATTATTTCATTTAATCCTCACAGCAATGTCACAAGCGCTACTACTCCCATTTTACCCAACAGGTAGATGAGGAAACTCTGGCTCTGAGTTTAAATAATTTGTTCAAGGCCACATAGCCACCAAGGGGTAGAGCAAGGATTTCTATCCAGTCCTCCTTCTGAATGCAATTCTCTTGCTTACATTTAGAAGAGCAAACTTCCACTTCTGCTGTGGTTTTACCTAGCCTTTAAAGCAGTGGATAGGTTCATAGCGTACACACACGCACACACGCACACACACACACACGTCATTATTTTAGAGGGAAGGCCTGCATGATGACGTGATGACCCAGCCGAGGAAGAATTCCTGTCGCCTCTTTCAAGCCCATTTTCTCTCCATCACCACCGCCTCCTCTCCCCTGACTCTTGTGTCAGCTCTGTGTCCCCTCCCCAATACTTCCATCTCTAGCTGGAAGGTCTGGCTAAGAGAAGTCCAAGTCCAGCTTTTGCGTAGCTTTCTCCTTGGCTTTTGCTTCCTTGCCTTTCAGTGTACATCTGCTTCTTAAATCTCTGTTCCCACCTTTCCACCTGGCTCCACTGGAAAGTCAGCAGGCCCAGGCTCCTCTTTGACTGCAGGCACCTATTCCACACAGCATGTTTCAGTACCGTTCAGGAACCTGGAAGAATGTGTGGATGAATTCATTCCCACCCACCAGATCAACAAGCTGAACACAATGGAATGCAGAGGCGGTTATTTGAATGTCTTATGCTTTCTTGTCAAGGGCAGTTATAAAAGCTGACATCACAAATACATTACCGATCTCTAAGAAGAACCATAAATACATCTGCAAAATTCTTAGAAGGGAAACTTTGAAAGATGAATTTTCCATCTTTAAAAGTTTATAGAAAATTAAGCAAATTATGTCATCTTCTTAAAGAAGCCCCTAAAAAACAGCTCTCAGGGAGTAGAAGAAACCCACTTACTTCTTAAAGATAATAAATCACAAAATTCCATTATGGTTCCACATTCCCATTTGAATATTCAAGATTCATGTACTAGGGTGTGTTCCTTTTTCCCAGCAAACTTTATCAGCTAGTATGGATAACCACAGTCAATTTTCTGCCTTTATGGCCAAATAAAGACCCAATACATAAATCAGACCCAGTAGTAATCACTGTAACACTAGGCATAGGTAATGAAACACTCCCCTAGCAGTCAGGAAACTTGGTTCAAATCTTCTCTCATTGCAATTTCTCTGCGCTTTAGTTTCTATTATACAACATAACAAGAGAAGGTCCTTTCCCCAAACTCCTCAAACTTACAATTTTATAAATCTAAGCATATAAACCATGAAGGTGACATAATCTTTGAAGTTCAAGTAAGTAATAAGAAACCTGTCCTCATTTAAATTATAAAAGAATAGCCCAGAATAGAGTGTTAGAAATTTTAGGGCTGACCTTAAAGTTGAAGCATTTTAGCTACCCCTGCAACAGGTCCAACATGCAAGGCATTTATCTATTTCTTCAAAAAGTATTACTGAGCACCTACACTGCACTACCCTGTGGCAACCACAGGAGATAAAGATGAGCACATTAGACCATCCTTGCTCTCATGTAGCTTATAGTCTTACAGGGATTATATTTTAACTTTATTTTTCTTTATAATTCCTTATAATACAGCACGATAATTCTAGCTAAAGTTTCAGAAGTAGTTAATATTTTATAAGAAAAAGATCATTTCTTTCCTTGAAGCTTGACTTTTCAAAGGTCTTTGTCATTTATACTATATCTAGAAGCAAAACATTTCCCAGTGGATGATGACTTCAATTTTATAATGTAAAACAGAACAACTGGGATTTTCTATGCAGCAAGCATGGATGGAATCTCTCTTCCACATATTGAGTGGTATTCATTTAAAAGTCAAGCTACCTGGGCTATATATGCTATAAAGAGCCGTGAATACTGGCAAGCATTTTAAAAGGCAAAATTTAAGATTTGGTGAAAACTATCACTAACTGGATCAAAAAGTAAGTTAACTGCTCTAATTCACCAAATGTGTGGATGACATGCTTCTTGAACTGCTGGCTTGCATGGATTATGCTTAATTGGGAAGGCTATCAAGCAGGGCTGCTGGGTTTCTAATTTTACGTAATTCACTAAGAGGCAGAAATAAGCTGCCAGGAGCCTAACTAGACATGGGATGACTCAAAAAAATCCTTAAAAAGTTAATTAGTGATGACTTCTAATTCAGGGAAATGTCTAATGTATATTGATGGATCTAGCACATATGCACAGGTAACTTATGTTCTCTCATTTAAACCCATAACCTCCTGTGAGGGAAAAATGTTTAGATGAGGAAACTGAGGCTGGCTCATAGAATGTAAACGGTTTGTCCAAGTTTGATAACAAACTGGATCACACCCATTGATCAACCCAAAAACCGAATGCCAGCAGGTAGAAATCTGATCACTTCAAATCGGTAAGTCTATCATTGAACAGAAACATCATATGGAAAACCTTGAGCCAACACCATGTTGTTTGGCAGTGTGACAATTTCCTAGGAATCTTATAAGAAGCCCAAGTCATTAAAGGCAACTTCCAAATTCCTGTAGCATCACTGCTTAGCTGGGAGAGTTACTCTAACGTGAGGTGCACAGAGAGTTGGCGGTTTCCCTGGACAGAGCTGGTATCAGTACCTAACCACATCCTGACCTGGAAATGTTGTCTTCTCGAATATATACTAGGGCTGATTTTGTTCAAACCCCAAAGCCTCCTGCCCGTCCCTCTCCCAAACTATATTTTCTCTCTTTGTCTTTTTTAACAGGTAGGTGGGGTAGAGAAGCGACATGAGAGAATTCTCCCGATCTCTAGAAAAAAATAAGTTGCTAACTGAAAGGGGACCTTAGCATACTTTTAGTTTAAAAATCTTAGGCATCTACAAATTACTCTTGTTTCTTTCTCTTTCATCAACTATTATCCAGAAGCACCACATTCTCATAGAGCATAACTCTGTTCCATTTGGGCACGTTCAAAGAACGATGCCGGCCGAGGATTTAACACAGGCTGGCTCGTGAACATGCAGACGCTGTACAGTTGGGAGACTGGGTGACTGAACGGATGTCCAAGGCCCTGGAGTTGCCTGTCACAAGCCCCTCCCCACCTCACCCACAGCCACCTCACAATTCGGAAGAAGCTGATCCTTTCTAAGTACAGATGTGTTAAGTGACAGCAAGGCCCCTGGTGCAGTCTTTCCAAAGCCTCAGTAAAAATCTTATCTACAACTTCCTTTTGCCCAGGCACGCAGGGGCTGAAGTCAGAGCCCATTTCACACAAGCCAGAACTAGCTCAACAGAGCAGAGCAAAGAAAGGAATGTGGGGATGTGTCTTTTCTACATTTGAGGCATTCCGTTCTCAGGCGAGTTCTAACCTAAATGAGAGCAGATAAAATATATAAGAGCCCGGAGTAAAAGGAACAGAAAAAAGACTCGATCTGCCTTGAGAGCGGGCTGGGTTTCACAAATATGGATCCCAACTTTTTGGCTGGGATCACCTGAAGGCAAGCATGTTAAAGAGAGAATTAAAAGAAAAAGAAATTCATTACAGCTAAATCAGAGGACGCAGAAAAACAGTGCTTTGTGACTCTAGTTTCAGCAAAAATAAAAGAAGTAGAAGAATCTACCCTGTAATACTGGCACCTCTGAAATCAAAAATATGCTTGTCAGACACAACTGCATAAGGCCTTCAACATTTTAAGCCCTGTTTTGGCAATTTGAATTTTCTACTTGCAATTACCTTCAGAGTGCAGAAATGGCAGACATAGACATAAAGGATGAGCAACTGTGTTGTTTCTTTTGTATGTAAAATAGACCCAGAAAATACAGGGCACGTCACTTCCCCTAAACTCACTACAACTTCAGAATTATGCCTGCCACAAACATCCCCTGAAAGCACAAAAGTTAGTCACAGACGTTTAGACAAGGAAGCTTTAGACTGATGAAATCTTTAAACATGAGGATGTCACTTTTGGTTGGATTGGTAAGGACCATAGTGCACAGTTTTAAGTTTTAAATTTACATTTTCTCAAGCAGGAGAAAGGGGATGTACCGCCCGCTCAGCAAACAAGGAAGAAATTTAGCTTTATTTTTGTTTTTTATTATTATGTGGTATTCTTTAGAATCCACATAGAACAGCTTAACACTCCATATAATCCTATTGCTTCATCAGAAATTAGCTAAGACCATTAAGTACACAAAGGCAAGCAGAAGACAGTCAAGTTATTACTACTTTATTTTCAAGTAACAGGAAAGTCAATAGAGCTTTAAGAACCACAAGTTGGGAATCTTCTGCACATTAACTATACGACGGAAATCAGATGATCTTCACGCTGAAACGCAGAAAGACATATATGCCTGGAGTGCTGACTGGCATTAGAACCTGAGTCTAAACCAAGGCTCTGCCTCTAATTGTGTAAACTGAGCCCCTTCCCTTTCTTGGGACTCCGATTCCTCCTCAAAGGAGGTAGGACAAGACACGGTCTCCAAGGCCCTTTCATCTTTACAATTTAATAGCAACAAGCTTCACAGCTTCCATTCAGGCCAGATACAACCAAAGGGGACAGACACAGCGGATCCAAAAAGCTGCTCTCATGGCAAGTGATAAGATCACAAAGCTTTAGAGTGGAATCAATTAACGTAGCCCAGCCTGTAATGTAACGATGCCACTGGAGGGGGAAGGGGTGCTGCTACTGCTAGGTGTGAAATGACTTGCCTATATCCAGAGACCCCAGAAGCCGGGGCATGCTCCCTTTCTCTTCCTGTGTCCTCATGTTACCTACCACACATCTACATCTCTCTGCTGCCAGTGAGTTTCTGTGGCACATTGTCCCAACTGCTGTAGACTTAGAAAATGGCATAACCAAGCTATATTAAAATTGCCTATAAAGCAAAAGTAATTAACCTGGAGCAAAATGTGCATGCTTTAGGACAATGATTTAGACTCATGTTCTTTTTAAGCTAGTTATCTGCAACAATATTAATATCTACTATTTGGGGAAGGCTCATTCTGAGACATACAGTTATAATGGGAATTCATGTTAGAAAGCAGGTTGACCTGTCTGAGCACCTTCAAACCCAAAATGAGTAATGCTTTGGGTCATTCCACTTCCCTCTGCCTTAATAGATCCATGAATCTGGAGGTGTTTGACAAAGTGGTGGTGACTCAAGAAAGAAAAAGAATAGAAAATAAATGATGTCAAGGCTAAATTCTTCCAGATCCAAGAGCAGAGAGGTACAGGGAAAGAAAAGTAGGAGAAAACGGATACGGGTTAAGCAGATGGTTTCAGCAAAATGTCCTCTGGGAATCAGATCTCTGGTGGGCCTGGCTCAATGAGAAACCCAAAGGGTGCCTTATCCTCATGATAGTGGATTCCTCACTACAGTTATCCATGAAATAGGACGCCTCTGCCCCACAACACAGTTGAGGGTGGGAGCCAAGGAGCCCTTGTGACTTATTTGCGATCACGAGACCACAGATCGTCTGCAGAGTTACAGCCAAGTTCCTCTCCACTACATGATGCTGCCCTGAGACCAGGCACTCTCTCCCTGGGAGGGGCTCAAAACTAAAAGCAGCAGATAACTGGCCCCCAACCAGCTCTCGTGAGCTTAACCTCCTTAATCTGGGGCTTGGGAAAAAAAAAACAAAAAAAACTGAACCAATCATTTACAGACCGGTTACCTTCTTCATAAAGAAAAATCATAATGCCTTGCCAAAACAAATGTAATAACTTGGCATCTTCTTTCAATTTCTTCTGCTTTCTTGGAAATGTGTATTTATGGATAAAGCCTCTTAGTTAACCCAGGGAATTAACTAGAAGATTAAGAAGGCCCTATAATTCCTGTGGGCCAGTGAAGAAAGAACACCCTTTACCAGGGAATATTAAAAGAATAGAGTAGAAAAGAAAAAGAGGGAGCAGAAATTGCGCTTGAAGCCCAGGATTTAAACAGGCAAGTAGAGAGAAACACTAGCTCAGCTTGGGAGGAGTGGGTGACATGGGAAGTAGATTTTGGAAATCCAGGCATAAGTTATGTCCCAAAGAGACGTTCTCATATGTTTATAGGGGCCTTAATTTTTTCCTTTCCTGAATCCATATTCTACTCCTATCTCCCTCCTCCACACCCACATTCCTCTCTCTTGTATTTAACATCTATATTCAGGACCTATTGTGTATGCTAAGTCTAGCTGGCATTCAGGTCGAAGCAACTCTTTGACAAGTTTTCAATTACAACTCTCAGTTACTCTTTGCTGTGTGTAATAACTTCTTCTGGTGGCGGGGAGCTGGGGTGTAATTTCCTCAGGTTCAGCCCTCTTCAGCATGGCCTGCAAGCACTGGCCAACATTTACAATAGCTGGTGAAGGAGGTTAATATATTTTAGGAATTGGGATAATCTGTATAGGAAGTAACTAGGTCAGTGAATAGTACCCAGGCAGTGATGGGAGTATGTGGTCTGGGAAAGGCGTAGAAGCAGAAAAAGCCAGTCTGAGCTTTCATCTTCTATTGAATCTGTGTAGAATGTTTCATCACACTTGACTCTTTGTTTCCCATAGAAATTGAAGGAACAATAGGAGGAGAGTGGCATTAGACTTGAGAGCATGGCTTGATTCAGTTCAGGATCATGGGCTTGAATGCCAGCCCTCTTATTTACCATCTCTGTTAACTCTGAAAAGTTCCTTAAGTGAGCCTCACGTTCATCTGAAAACTGGAGAAAGTACCTGCTCCTCTAGGTTGTTATGTTCATTAAGTGAATCAATACGTGTAAAATGTTTTCCATAGTCACCCAATAAATCTTCAAAAAAGCAAAAAATCGTAATTAGCCAAATCCCTCACTACTGGTCAGATGGCACTCTGATTATTGCTTTTGCTCCTCAACAAAATTTAATTATGGGTGGAACATGGTAGGGTGGGAGGGATGGAGGGGAGGGAGAGGTAGTGCTAAAGGGCTAAAGAACCTTAGGATTTCTGTATTCTAAAACATATGAGTTGCTCTTTTCTGTTATTTATCAATTCTTTTTGATTAGCCCTATTATGAAAAGGGAAAAATGCAAAACATTTCATCAAGTTTGAGAACTTCAGTGCCTCAAGCTCCTCCTCTCCACTCCCATCCCCATCCAGGCACTTTTTCTGGGAACCATCCACATCTGGCACACTTGTCTATTCTATTGTGCCACTGTTACAACACCTCAGAGAAAACAGAAGACAAATGAAATAGACATGATCTTTTCACGTCTTGATGCTCTCTGTCTCCCTTCATCTCTTAGAGTCTCTATCAAAACTGAGGGCAGTAAATCTCTCAATAGAGAAAATCCAACAGCATTTTTTCCAATAGGACATGTACCTATTCATGGTGTCAGCATGGAAGCCTCCGGTTTGAAATGCCCTCATTATTATGCATGGGTGTATATATAAACAAAAATTATCCTTTGGGGAAACTGAATTTTCAACTTTCAGTAAGAGGCTCTTCTTTCAATTGCTCTCACTGCCAATCCACACCCTCTAAAAAACCTCTCCAACCTCAGTTGATCTCTTCTCTCCTCTTCCTTTGAAAAAGTCCAGACTTATATAACTGTATAAATATGTTAAAACCACTAACTAGAGAAAATAAAATTGAGTAATCTTCCTTAAGGTAGCAGAACTCAAACACTTTGTGGCTAATGAACTTGGCTGCTCAGGCAGTTGGATTATTCATAGAATTATGGGGACTGGTTAGAACCTGTAAGAAATTGGTTGGACTGGCATATATAGACTTCTCAGAAGTTGTCCTCCCTTAGCTGAGTCAAGGCTCTGCTTTATTAAGTACAGCGGGACTCCATTTCACTTATCATCAGATTTGATACTTTTTCTTTTAACATATTACCTGTTGGTTAGAAATGAGAAATTAGTTGCATTTGCAGTGTTACTTATCATGTCTGTCTACATTCAAACCATTTCTATTCAGCCCTAGAAGGCAAGGCTTTGGGAAGTGGG
Organism: Physeter macrocephalus; assembly: GCF_002837175.3. Taxonomy (NCBI): domain Eukaryota; kingdom Metazoa; phylum Chordata; class Mammalia; order Artiodactyla; family Physeteridae; genus Physeter; species Physeter macrocephalus. The sequence continues at coordinate 125,717,848 of NC_041217.1, read as the reverse complement.
GTCAGGAGCACCTAATGGTTGATAAATCTGGATTGACTGGAATCCAATCCGAGCTTTGACCCTGACTAGCTAGGTAATCTTGAGCAATTTTTCTAGACCTTTCGGTACCTCAGTTTACTTGTATGTAAAATGGGTACAACAGTACCAATGTGGCAAGGCTTTGCATGAATCAAATTAAACAAAGTCTGGCACACAGTACATATTTAACACATGTTTAGCATTATTTATATTGTTCTATTAATATGTTAAGATGAAATATTAATATAACTATTTGATGACATAATTAACAGGGCTTCTCATTTCACATGTTCTCAAATTCCCAGTAAATGAGAATTATCATGATATTAAAAACCTCATCATAAGAAATCTTTGGCTAGTGAACTTGGATTAAGAGGGACTCTTTTCTACCTCTGGCTCCCCGAGGTTACTCAGGCTTCAAGTCCCCTCTTTCCTAAGCCCTAGTCAGCACTGTAGCACTATGCTGGGTACACATTAGGCTCTAATCAATATTTTGCATATTAGGTAGGTAACATATATGAGCTCTAAGCTAAGGACTTTCACACAATTCCAAATTCTAAATCTCCATAGAAACACCTTTATGAGGAAGATAAGGTAAGAATCTTTCCTCAGTCTACATGGATTAAAAAAAAAATTTTTTTTTAAGGCTTCATTATTGCAAAATGTCAACTAGCTAGGAAAGGCTTCGAGTCTAGATCTGGGTTCCAGGCAGGGGACTTGAAAACCTTACAAAGCCACACTATTATCTCAAGGAAATGTTTCTCACTTTGAACAGGGAAAAGGGAAAGTTCCAATAGAAGCCTAGACAGGCTGTACTGAATGATTAGATGAAAGCATGATTAGAGACTGTTAGCACTAGCATGACTTTGTTGCAATAACCAAGTAGATTGCTTAGTTTTTTAGAAGTTAAATAATGTAATTTCAATTACAAAAAATTTCCCACTCCTTACAAAAGAATTTTTGAGGTTGCACAGTACTCCTACAAACCATATTAGATACTCTGTTAACAAAGAAAAAAATGACATGGTTTAGTCAGATATGAAATTTTACAAAATAAGAATCAAATACAGAAAAATGTGGAGTAACATCAACCAAAAGCAAGTTCATTAGTTCTTTTCTCAACAGATACCCAAACACTGCAGGATTGCCAAGTATTGCATTATTAATATGTTAAAATGTAATAAATACCACAACAAGTTTAAAACCTAATATATTGGGACGCAAACACTTATATACTCTGCATAACTGTAATTTTATTTAATTTTTTAAAATGCTGCCCCTTTCAAATAAGTGATAGTAGCAAAAACAAAAACTCTTCATATGAATGGACCACAATCAAAACCATCCATAGTTTCCATTCAAACAATAATAGCACAATAATATGGGCTATATCATTGAAAAGCAGTAGATAAGTCCATGCAAACTGATTATACATGTGTGTATATATGTATGTGTATTCTACATGTATACACACATATAATATTCTCAGCAATAAAAAAACAAGAAAAGGCTGCTCACATACTAAGCCTTTGAAAGAAAGCAATCCTTCCTAAGAAAATAATAATGGGCAATTTGTTGATACTTATTTGGAATATTCTAATTTATGGGTATGCTTAAAACAATGCAATAATTTTCTATTCATCCAATCCTGATCTTTATACTCTTACCAGTTTTAGAACAGGTGGGAACGGTGACCTGCTTTTCCAACCATTATATCTCCTCCCAGACATGACTAATTTGAAGCTGAGCAAATTGCACATAATAGGCCAGGGAATCAAGTTCATGATTTTTAGTCGGCTGCACTCTTGTTTCAGCACACATGGTCTCCTTCCCCTCCCCCCTTCCACCACCCCTGCAGCTGCTTCTCCATGAACTAAACTCACCAAACGTGAAATCAAAGGAAAATTATTTTTTAAATTTTCTGCAGGATTATTTTTAAGGAGGCTAAAGATTAAGGTATATCTCTAAAAATATTTTCTTTTCCTTCAGGGGTTCTTAAATTTTTTAATGAATTCTAAATACAAAATAAGTTAGCCACTTAAGAAACCTTCTCAATACATAAGAAAACAATCAGATGCATGATTTTATAATGACTCAAAGTTTTTACAAAAGCATGGCATAATTCAGTGAATTCTTAAGTACCCCAAATTCTACCACATAAGATATTGCTTTCCAGAGACTTCTTGAAAAATCCCACTAAAGGCTTAGCAGTATACAGACCCTGGCATAAAACAAACAAACAAAACAAGCACAAAAACAAACAAAAAAACCCTTGGTTCTACGAAGGCTGTTGGAGCAGGGGAGGATTTAAGCTGACTAAACCAAAACCCAATCCCTCTTATTTCCTTTTTCCCTAGTGTTTAAATTTTTCCCCATCAATTCTAGAAGGCTACAACCAAACACCAGTCTGAATGCCACATAAAACTTAAGCACTGAAAAATTCATACAATTTCACAACTGAAAGGAATCTTCAACTCATCAACTACCGATGAGGAGACTGAAGCCTGTTGGTTAACTGAAAAAGTGCCTGTCACCTTGGGTGCGTGGCTTGTCATTATTGTTTGGGGGTGGTGGTTGATTGTTTTTGTTTTGCATCTGCGTGTGGAGTACTTACACCCTTACCATCAGGAGCTTTGCCATTCGGATCCTCCCCTTTCTAGGCTGTCATGTTTCCTTTCCTCTAGGACAACAGTGATCAAAAAGGAACAATATATACCAAGGACAATTCAAAGCGAAGGTTTCACTTTCTCACTTGGCCTCTGCAGATGAATTAGAAAGACACTGCACACCCAAGACACCGGACTTCCTACGGATCAATAGGTTTGAGCAGTGAAGAAGTTCTCTTCTCACTGGGGAGCGTGGAAGAGGAGGTTTCTGGACTTTACCTAGACTTTCCAGCCTACACACTTCTTCAGCTACTGATTCCACTCACTCACTTTCTTGAAGTTCCATCCTTTGCTTAGTTTCACCTGCTTTCCAGTTTAGGAAAGTTTGGTGGGAAAACATATCACTTACCTTTTGTTGATATTTATTTCCCAAGTTTGGGTCTTATAGCATACCTAAGTTCTTAGATTTGTTTAACAGCAAAATCAAACCAAAAAAATTACTCTATAACTGGTTGAGGTAAAGGCTAAGCCACTATTCAAGTGTTGCGGTGAAATGGATCTGACCTTTTCAGCCTTCAGGCCAGAACTAGGGACATAGCCTTGGCAACTGAGGAAGGAGGAGAGGTAAGAGGTAAACGTACACAACAATTTCCCCCAAGAAGTGTTATACAGAGATAGTTTTCTTTTTCAAGCAAAGATGGAATTAAATCAGTTGATTTACTGAGGGGAATCTAGACCTATCACTAACTTTTTGAGATTGTTATCAGATACGGTCACTAATCAAGTTCTCAGGGAAAAACAACCCTTGGCACCACTTACTCCAAACAAACCCCTCTTTGAACATACAACTGTTCTGATCCTATGGCAACTCCAATGTCCGGCTGCCACTCACCAGTGCCTTGGACCTTCTTCACAGTACTAAAATTCCAGAAATTATGCTAGTTCCAGAAGTGCCCTAAGAAACCTACAACAGTGGATAATGGGCTAGATCAACTTTAGAAAAAGAAACACACACCAACAAATACCAGGGAACTATGTGTAATGGTTCACTGCTTGTGCAAAAACCTCAAAGAGGATGAAGGTCAGACAGGGATAATAGGCCAATTTAATTCTGAAAGCACAAGGTGCAAGAAATTTTAATTATGGTCTGCCACTGAAATCACACAAGATCCAATGGCATCTAACTGCAACTGCTCATCAAGGGAGACAAGAGGTGTAATTGTAACCGCTGCATAATCACCGTGAGGGCACAGAGAAGGCTGCCTTCAGCTCGCAGTAGAGAATGTATTAAGAGCCTCGAAAAATCCAATACAGGGAAACATGGAGATTGCACGTAGCTAAACAGGAGCTCCTAACGGGAGGGGTGTGGGGAGGGTTCCAGGAATAAAAAAGATTAAGCTGTTTGACCCAAATTGAGGATATGAGCTTGGAAAACTCTGAACCTCCTTCTGCTTTGTGGATACACACACAGCGAAAGGCACGATCTCCTCCAGAAATTTCTCTCCTTGGTGAAGCTTCACCCACTCTCCTTTGTTTAAACAATTAGCTTGGATGTTACGGTGATTTACAGAACCAGACTCCCTTTCATCTGTTTCCATCAGACCCAAGTCTGGAGACAAAACGCCAGGCACAGGACTCGAGGTGCCCAAGCCTGTGCAGCTCTCACGACCACGACGACACCCGCGCCGCGCGGGCTCCGGAAAAGGGACGCGCGCAGAAAGCCCCTCCGTAGACTCTCCACTCCGCAAAGTTTTACAGATCTGCGAAATACGGAAGCCAAGCCTCTCATCCGCACCCGTGGCGAAGTTGGCGCCGAAGTTTGCGCCGGGACGTCCTAAATATCGAGGGTAAGGGGAAAGCGAGTGTGCGGAGAGGCGGGAGGATGGATGGAGATGGAGACACGGCAAGAAGAAGGGAGTATTTTTGAGTGGAAGGTCCGTGAAACCATCTTCTTCACCCGGAAGCGTGTTTGGCTCGAGAGGTCCGGGCGATGCACGCCAGGGGAGGTCTCCCGGGGGGGGAGCTGTCACCTGCGGGGGGCTGCGGCGGGGGCGCAGGCCGCCCTCCTAGGCGCCAAGGCAGGACCCGGGGCTCCAGACTCACCGGCTCTCGGAGCTCTAAGAAGTGGGGGAGGGGAGATTCGCGAGAGGGCGGGAGGCCAAAAGCAACACCTTTCTGATACGCCTTTCCCCTCCGACCTCTCCAACTTCCCGCAGCGCCATCCAAGGACTTTCTCCCACCGTACTTCACCCCATCCAGGCTCCGGGCCAAGGCTCGGACCTTGCGGACGGCCACGGCGGGGCGTGGGATGCGAGTGCGACGAGGAAGCCGAGGGCACGAAGGTCAGGACCCAAAATGCAAACTCTCAGCCCCCAAGCTGAGTCAACCCAAAGCGTTTACACATGCAGAGATCACAGCCCTGTAACAGGGCTCTCTGGGTTTGCGCCGGGCGCAGTTCTCTGACTCTTCAGTTGTTCCTAATAAAGTCGATTACGTTGCCCACCGGGAGCTGATTGGGAGGGAAGCGAGAGGAAAAGGGGGGGAACGCGGGAAAAAGCGGGGGGAGCGGCAATCAACTTTGTAACCCAGCGCTTCCTCGCGCGATCCGTCGCCATGCTTAAGATTCCCACCCCCGCTACCCCCCTCCTTCCTTTCAAGTGGATACTGAAACTAGGCCAAAACTTTTCCCCCTCCTTTTCTCTTAGCCACTAGACTGGATTGTGCCCCACGGAGCCCCATGGAGCTCTGCTTTCTTAAGCACAATAGCCGGACTAATTAGATCATAGAAGCAAGGCAGTGATACTGTAACAAGTAGCCGAAGAGGCAAAGAGGGAAGGGGCCCGAAAAGAGAGAAAGGGGGAAAAGTTTGCAGCTCTCGCACTTACCAATCAAGCCTCCCACCAGAAAGGCGATGATTTGGAACAGGAGCAGAATCCCACCAACAATGCACAGCTTCTTGGTGCTCATGTTTTCTATAATTGCCCCAGCCATTTTTGCGCCCCCCTTTTTCTTTTCTCCTTGAAATAAATGTTTTAGGGTGTGCTTTTTGCTCCCTTTCCTCTCACGCTCCCTTCTCCCTCGCCTCCTTTCTGGGCGCTGCAAAACTTCAGGGTTGCGGGAGCGCGGCGAGGATGGGACCGGGACGGAAGGCGCCCGCACGGATTCCCCCGGCACAGCCGGCTCGGGCTCCCCCAATGCCAGGAGCTGTGATTGTGGCCGCTCCGCCGCCTGTGGACGCTTAAAGGAGCAGGGAAGCGGATCACATGACGCCGCCTCCCTCCCTTTCTTCCTCCCTCCCTCTCGCGCTTCCTCCCTCCCTCCCTACCTCCCGCTCTTCCACTCCCTCTTGCCCGCCAGTGCGGGGCTCCGAGCTCTGGCGGGTGCTGGTGTCCCGCTCCCGGGTCTGGAAGGCAACCTGTCCCGCCAGGGGCTCGTGTCGTTTGGGGGTTGATGTTGTTGTTTAGTGGGTTCCCCCTACTCCGCTTCCCACACGTTTCCTCTTCTAGTGCGAGATGTAAATCCCCTGTGGGCAGCTCGGCAGACCTTTAACTTACGCGTTGACTTTAGGAAATGGTCCCCACCCCCAACTGCTAGAACTCTCTTTAGGAAAGAGGAGGAGAATTTTTTAAAGGGACCCAATAGATGCTTAAGTCAAAGCACGGAGATGCGGAATAAAGTCGCAGCTGGGCTTCCTTCTGCCTGATCCCAGCCTCGTTATTGGGCAAATACCCAGCTAAATCCCCCCACTGCACCCCTTGGGGAACCCTGCGCTCCAGCCAGATCAGGCCACTGTTCATTACCACATTATCCCCCCACTCCGTAGGTTTCCAGAGCCTTAACCCTGGCTCTTGCCTTGAAAGAAAATATATTCGACCCCATCGGAGTTTTAAACCTCATTTAAAAACCAGCTCGCCTGAAAAAAATCTTTCTTACTTTCTAAACCACCTCCTTTTAATATCTCCGGGCATTAAGCCTCTACAATTCCTGTGTTTACGTTCTTACCTCCTATTGCAAGGACTTGTGTGTACACGTTTGTCTCCACCATTTAGCTGTAAACTCCTGGGGGATAGGGACCGAGTGCTCTTCATCTTTGTGCCCCCCGTGGTGCTTAACAAAATTCTAGCTCTAGTAGGTCCTCTGTAAAGTTTTGTGTAATGAATAAATAAGTGAATGTGAAAGCAAGCCCACGGTGTGCATTTCAAAAGCCTGAGACCTTATTTGCCTTAGAGGGAACACATATTAAGTTACAATGTTTGTCCTCTCTTTGTAAGGATATATTTATATTTATGCTTAACTTCCAGGGGCAAAGGTAAGTGGGACTCTAGAGATTTCCTGCTCCATCAAGTCTAAATTCCTGGGCCTGGCTGTTCCACGTTACATAAACTAGCCACTTGGCCAGTATAACTCACATTGCCCAACAGACCCTTCCTTTGCTAACATCCTATTCTCACACATACACAGTTTCCACCACCCACCGCCCCTTACATGCCTGGTTTCTCGTCCCTCGCCTCCACCTACACCCTCTTCATGCCAAGGGAATATCCCAAGTCCTGTCTCCTCCTCTACTCTGTTCCTGATTTCTCGGTGCTCTTATAGAAGATGCCATGCAGGTTACACTTAATAGAAGTGTTCGATTCTAATCTCCAGCTAGACCAGGAACTCCTTAAGGACAGGTGCCAAACCATACATATATAAAACGCCATCTCCTTGGAGTCTAACAGTTTTTAACAGTTCTGGGGATACAGTTGCTATTTATTTATCCTTTCCTTTAACCCTTTAACCAATAGGCACATATTGCGCCCTTAACTTGTCCCAAGTTTTCTTTTCTAAGTATTGAGGATACCAAGATGTGAAGACACTTGCCCTTGACCTGGAGGAGCCCCAGAATAGCTGTTATTCACTGAATAGTGATTAACCATCTTTACTTTAAAGAACAGCAGATCAAATGGCAAATGGTCAGAAATAGACAGAATTGTTGTGAACAATAGTGGTCAACACTTTGGTACCCAAACATAGATAGACCAGCGTGGGTTATTTTTGCATTCCTTCTTTACCTTTTCAGAATCTTACATCATTTTTTTTTTCCCTGTCACAATTGGTTCCAGAGCACCATAAAAAGCAGTAAGAATGTCCTTCTCACCTTACTGCTAGTTAACTCCACATTCTGTGTTCTCATCTCAACAAGCTGGCAACTTCCACACATTTAAATAATAATGCCTTGGGGTTAGAATTCCTTTTTTTAATATCAAGGGATATTTCTAAAGTAAGGTTGACAGGATTCAATATCAAGATTTACTCTCCATTTGATATTACATTTCACTATTTAAGAAGAAAGAAATGGGTGTCCCACATACTTCAAGTTTGAATTGGATCCATAAGATATTCTTGGCTAGTTGCATTGGTTTATTCATTTAAGATTAATGAGTCCTCAACTCATTTTTCTATCAACTGCTACAACACACCCCATCCCCGTAGCTCCCAAATGCATCTTTTCAGAGTAACTGGCTTAACTCCTTATGTTCCAGTGTCCACATCTGGAAACCAGAGGCTTGGGATAAAATACTGGTTCACCACAAATATGATCCCCTATTTTGAACAGGCACTTATATAACCATTTTTATTAAAAAGATATTTCTAATTGCTAATAAATGCTTCTAGCGTGCCTGAGATTACCAATATTGCCAAACTGAGTGTAGGGCAGACAACATGCAATATTCATCACCATGAACTGCTTTAAAAAATTCACAATGTCTATTATGTCTTTATGAATATTAAAAGTGACTATCAGATCCTTATTTCCCAAGGGAATAACACAGATGAGTAGAAAAAGCATGAGTGTTGGAGTCTGCTGGATCTGGGGTGTAGCCTAGATCCCAGCTCTCTGCCTCTTGCTACGTGTGATCACCATAAATCATTACACAGTCATTTACCCACTCTGAGGCTCAGGTTTCTCATCTGTAAAATGGAGATCATAATAGTACCTACCTCATGGTATTCTTGCAAGATATGATGATGATGATGATGATGATTATATTTAGGAACCCTTAGAAGAAAACGAAAGCCTTGTGTTAAAAGACTAGTAAAACTGATCACTAATTGGTTCTTTCTGAGCCCTAAAATTTTATCATGTTATAATTATTTTGGGAAGCATATTTTAGGAGCAGTCTGGGTGATTAACTATTTGACAAATGTGCTAATAAGGCCAACATCTAGTACTGAACTCTGAACAACACTCAGTGAACCTTAAATATAGATATTCTATTCTAAAAACTGCACCCAATCACCAGTAAAACACTTTCTTGGAGTCATTAGGTACATTGTCCAAAAGACAGATAATCCAAGGATGCACTCCAACTCTGCCAACTGAAACTGATCATTCCAACTCCATGTCACTAGACTTTAAGTTGGGGATCCTGATTTATCCATTGATTTATTGGAAGGGTTTGGCATATGGAAGGTCATAAAGATTGCAGTGCATATTTATTGAATGGATGAATGAATGAATGAACGAACGTATGAATAAATGAATATCTAACTGAAGGTGGATTCACTGCAATTCCTCCCCCTCTCCCAACCCCCACTCCTGTATAGCGTTCACTGACTAAATGCCTATCTGGCACATTTTCCTGCGCTGAAGTTTGCACATCTATCTATATATGTGCTGTGTTATCACCCGTGGCTGGCAAGCTCCTTAAAAACAAGAAGATATGACCTGAGCCTTTGTGTCTCCCACAGCCCCAGCACAGCAACTTGCACAGAGCGAGGCTCAGTTCCTCAAGTTGAGAAAGCCCCCCTTTGGAAGCCAAGGGTGGCATATCATGATTGTCATCGCAGTAAATGTAACATAGAAATACAAAAGAGTTGCACCTACCTACTCAAACACGTAATTTACTTCTCAGAGGGACCTAACAAGAGTAATAGTCCCACTCCGAGGCTTCTCATTCTCATAAATAGCTTTTATCCATAAATGGCATCCCCGCAGCTCCTCCGTTGTTGGTATTTTCTCACAGTTAGTGCCTGTGAATGTGAGCAGGCATTTGGGGTTCACACTCTATTATTCAGTGTCACTTTTCTCCCTCGCTCTGTCTCTCTCCCTGAATGTGTATATATATATATATATATATATATATATATATATATATATTCAGTTTCTTTTAAAATGCTTATTTTTTTTCCACACGGAACCACCCTTCCCTTCTTTCTCTGAGTCCCATTGTCTTGTTTTGTGTATACACACAAGACCCTTCCCAGGCCCCCCTTCCCAGGCTAACCTTGGGTAGGAACTATGTAGAACCCAGAGCTTGGAAGACCAGTATTTCAACCTGATCTTTAGATGAATTTGTTTAATTAATAAATACCCCGCCACCCCTCCCTTTTTACACATCAGCACCTGCCCTGAAGTTCTCCATTTCACTTTTTATTTTACATTCCACATACATTTCAGACATTAGGCTTATTCATGCCCAACTTTAAGTCTTACTAATTGTGTAAATAAACTTGAGAAAATTAATTACCTTTTTGATATTTATTTTTCTTATTTCTTAGGAAAAAAAGATGATAATATAACCTCATAGTCTGTGGTGAGCATTAAGCAAAATAATGTTACAAAGTGCCTAGCACAGAGCCTGGCACAAAGTGGGCACTCAACCAACATTTTGCATGTTATAAAGGAGGAGATTTCTGTTCCCAGATAGAAAAAAACAAACAAAAAAACCCCAAAGAACTATGAAACACCTAATGATTGTCTCTTATGAAATTGTCTCTTTGAAATTGCAACCCGGAAGGGCAGGTAAGAAACTTTACAGGTTTCCAGAGGCCTCTGGTGGGAAGCAGCTGACAACTTGAAGTAGCCAGCCAGCACCCTGCTGCTTCCCAGGCTTGAAAGAAGCTTCGGCAGAGAGCAGACATGCCTCCAGTGTTTAAACCTCAGAGGTCACACATGCTGGGTTCCTGGAGCAGAGGTGGAGGAAAGGGCTTTTTCTCTTAGCGTGTTTTCATAGCCTGTATAAGCCTAATGGGGTCTGAGCTGACTGCTTCCCCCACTCCGCATCCTCTCATGACTGCTCTCCCTCCCCATCTCACCTTGTACTCTGTCATGCTCACAAGCTCCTTTCCATCTGCCCCTCCCCACCGAGAGTGACAGTCGGAAGAGAACCTGGACAGTGAGATCCTGTGATGTGTGGACAACCCTCAACACCGTGGCACAGAGTCAGCACACAAATTGTGCTGAATGAATGAACGAATGACAAATGAACATGTCCCAGTCCCTGGCTGTCCAGGGATTCAAGAAGACCCCCCACAGGTGGCCAATGGCAAGAAGAGGGGCTCAGACTTAACGTCAGCCCTAGACCATCTGGGGTGAGAATAGGCCCTGACTTGGACCAAAGCCCAGTCCTTACCCCATGTGAATTGTAAATTAGCTCAGAATCATCACTAAGCAGCTCAGCATGAAGGACAATCTCCAATAAAAACAGCTTCAGGCATCTATGTGTAATGTGGGAAAGTAAAGGTTGTATGAGAATAAAATACGTGAAAGTCAAGGAACTTCATATTTCTACTTCCCACTAGCCAAAGGAAACTGGGATGACTGGGAGTGAGGGAGGGCAGGTAATTCCCTAAATGTCAGATACGTGGCAGCAAATAGCCCCTAATAATAACACCAATAATTATAACCGCAACAACAACAAGAACTTATATTGCTTCCTATGTACCAAGCACTCCATGAAATGCTTTACATATGTTATCACCATTAATGCACGTGACAACTTTTGAGGTAGGTACTATTTTTATCATTTTTAAAAGGGGAAAGCCAGTTCAGGGAAGTTAACGAATAGTCCCTTGGCCACAGAGCTAGTAACGTGGGGAATTAAGATTCTAAAGTAGATGCAACACTCCATTCATTCAATCACCAAATATGTACTGAACTCCTCTAAGTGCCAGGGGCTGATCTAGACCCTGGGGAAGAGCAGTGAGCCCAACACAGGCCTTGCCCTCATGCAGCCTACTTTAGAAAGCTCACTTCAGAGCCTAGGTTCTTACCTCCTTTATGTCAGCCATGCCCTTTGAATTTATCAAAGAAAGAACCCCATAAGGCGGTGGAAGTGAGTAGAAATCATGTTGTCATTGGGCTGAGGGGCCTAACTCCTGCTTTCCCATGTTTCCCTCAGGAGACAATCATTCAGAAACCCCTTTTCCTACCAATTCTGAGACAGGCCCTGTTTTAGTGTTTTTCAGCTACTACTTAGTTCATACACTGAACTCTGTTTTTTTCTTCAGCACCTTACTCTCACTCAGGTCAAACTCCCTCCAATAAAGCCTTAAATCTTTGCAATTCTTTCCTTGCTTGGATCTGCCACTAAGGCTTTTCCAAGCTGAAGATCAATTTTCAAGTCAAATGACTCATGGAAGAAATTGTTAAGCATGATTTCACAGTGTTTTGAGAACATCCTTGAAGAATATACATTAGGAAAAGACATTCAATGCACAAAATTAATTTTGGCTTAGCTAAGCTGCAGATTGAGTCCTAAAATATTTTTGTTTGATATTGTGTTGTCTCTACAAAAGTTTCAAGTTGCTTTATAAATATTATTCATCTTACTGTATCATTTATATGGGTAAAAATTCCTACTTCTGATATATGTCTTACCTTTCTAGGAAATCTGATACCTGAAGCCTGAATGATTTGATGATACTTTTTTTAAATTTATTTCATAAAGATTTATTATACATTTACCATCTGCCAAGTGTCTGGCAAGTGCTGGGATACAAACACAAAAAGGACAGATATACTCTTACTCTCGTAAAGTTTATAATCTCAGGTGTGTCCAAGGATCTTGGTGATGCAATGGCTCTATTAGCCAAGATAGTAAGCCCTAAAGAATCACTGGTGTAAGACGCATGGAAGACACTCTGACCTGAGAAAGAGAAAGGGAATGTGCTCTGAGAGGGGGTGTGCCTTCCTTGGCTGGATGTATGAGGTCCTCCACACTCTGGCTCCATTTAACCTTCACAGAGTCAGCATAGTGTAGCAGTGAAGAGCATGGATCTGGGGCCAGATTACCTGGGATCTGAATCCTTGCTTTGCCAATTAGTGGTTGTGTGCCTGGGCCAGTTGGGGTAATTGTTTTGTCACTCAGTACCCTCACCTGTAAAATGGGAATAATAATACCCTCCCAAGTATGATCATTACGCAGATTAAATGGGATAATTTGTGTAAACTATTTAAAACTGCCTGATTTTAAGTTCAATGGATTTGCTAAAAATAAACAAATAAATTTTTTCCTTTTCTATCACTCCCACAAATGTACCTTGGATTCTGTTCACTTTAACATCTTGATAAATCCCCAAAGCACCACGTGTTGTTGGATATATATCCATTAATGATTATTATTACTATTATTATCATCATTATTAATGTATGGGATATCTCCTATATGCCAGGTGCTGTTTGTATAATTATTGGAGGCAGTGTGAGAAGCAAGGATAAAGATCAAACGGATCTGGGTGGAATTCCCTGGGCAAGTAACATGACCTCTTAGAGCCTCAGCTAAGTCACCTGTAAAGTAGAGAGGATCACATCTTCACAAAAGCTATGGAGAAGATTGAATACATTCAATGTATAGAGAGCTTAGTAAAGTACCAGACATTTGATAAGCACTCAATAATGAGGAACTAGAGGAAGAGTGGGAGGAAGAAGAGGAGAATAATCTTAGAGGTGGCTGACATATTTTAGTTGGAAAACAGGTTCAGTGCTCTCAACCCTTGCCTTCCCATCCTTCCCTGTTCAGGGACTCTTCTTTCCCCCGTGCTTTGTTCCCATCAACTCCAATTCCCTGTAATCCTTGTTGAAAACTCTCTCGTGGAACAACCCTGCTGTTATGGAGCTGTGGAGCTGTCTGTTGGAAAGAATGGGATACTAAGCCTCTAGGACTGCTTGCTGAAACTCTATTTTTCCAGTATCACAGATATACTTGGAGATACTTTTTGATTCTCCTGCCTCATAAGCAGATACAGTATCTCCTTTGGTTGAACCCTCATATAGCTATGTCTATTATGTCCCTTCACACATGTACCTGATATTGTAGTTATTTGGGCACTTGTCATATCTACTCTATTAAGTCACACATTTTTTTAAGGTAAAAGGACTGTGTTTTACTCAGAAGACTTTTTATTTAATTCTATTAGAAACCCAGGCTCTGTAGTGATTCTTACAGATCTTTCTTCCTGGTCTTTGTCTCTTCACCTCCCTCTCAAAACAGTTGCTCTATTTTACTGGGGAAGGAGCCATCAGGTATAAACATTCTTAGCCTCCAAACTCATCAATATTTTCTGATGCCTGATCTCCAAAGAAGCAATGAACCCCCTCTTGGGCAAAGCATACAACTTTACTGATGCATATCCACCTTTACTTATGCTCTTAGGCCTATTTTAGAGAGCTGGCCAGCACAGCCTAAGGGTTAAGAGTATGTACTCTGTTTAGCCCCTGCCTCCAGGGTGAGAATAAGGATTAAATGAATTAGCCTGTGGAAAGCACTTCCTAGACAAAGTACTTAGCACATGGTATACAATCAATAATTGTTAGCTATTATTATTAATTACCTTCCATCACCTTCTACAACTTGCTTCTTTAATGATCTTTTTTCCTATCTTTCTTCAGTCTTACTCTCAAATCTCTATCCTAAAATATATCCTTCACATTCTCCTTAATCCATCATCTTCCCTGGCTTCTTTCTTTTGGCTGTGAATCAAATTTCTGGAAAGAATGGTTCATATTTGCAGGCTTTATAACCTCATTTCCCATTCCCTCCCTGACTTACTGCAGACGATCTAGATTCCAGACTCAATATTCCACTGATTCTACTCTTCTCTACTCTGACAAATATCACCAGTGACCTCTCTGGTCTTCATCCTACTTGATGCCTCTGAAATTTAACACTCCTTCTGGAAAAGCTCTCCCTACCTCAGCTTTAATAACTTTGCTTGCTCGATTCTCTTCCTATTTCTCTAACATCCCCTTCGCTCTCTTTCACCAGCTCCATTTCCTCTGCCCACTCCTTGAATGGTAATATCCCTGAGTATTCTTTCCTTTACCTCATCTCTTCTCACAGAATCTGTGGGCAAATCTGGATCTTCAGTCCTGCCCTCTTGACTGAACTATAGACTCATAGAGTCTATAGATGTCACTTCCTAGACATCTCTGCCTACATGCATCTCCAAACCAACCAGGTGTCTTCCGTATCTCACTTAATGGCCCAACATTCCAACCAATTACCCAAGTTACATGTCTCAGGGCAATCCTTGATTCATTATCCCACATCCAATCAGTTATCCAGACCAGATTCTGTCTTCCTTACCCATAATGAGCTACCTTTTCATCTCCATCCTCCCCACTCCTCTGCAACTCCAGACCCTCATTATCTCTCCGAACTGGGACTACTGAAGACCTTCCTTAACAATTCTCCAATCTCTGGTTTCTTACTATAGATAATCCAGTCTGCACACAGTTTCCAAGTATGATCGTTATAAAACACAGATCTGTTTTGCTCACTTTCTGAATATAATTCTGTGGTATCTTCCTACTGCCTACAAATAAAGCCTACTTTTTAAGCCCTTGTCTAGCAAAATTCCACTGAGTACTCTAAGATCTAGTTCTTTTGTACTACCTTTTGTTCCCGGACTCACCAAGGCACTTCTTTGTTCCTCACTGTGTATAATTCACAGTCTAGCTTATGTCTTTCTTCTTGTGACATAATTATTGGGATAGACTAGTTGACCCCTAAGGTGATGTCACTAAGCTATGATTTCGTGATATTTTTCCTGTTGCATTGTCTGTTTAAAAGTGCTGGCTATCCAGAGACCCAGTGGAAACCTAGAAATTATCCTAGACTTCTCATTTGTAAATGTAGTCAACAGATACTGACAATATTACCTGCCAGGCATCATAAATAATGCATCATTATAATAACACAAAATACTCATATCATATTTACTATGTAACAGACCCTGTTTGAAGTGAGATAGTTAGATAGTTAGGGAGATAGATAGATAGATAGATGATAGATAGATATATAGATAGAATGTGTAAATATATAACACTTAGAACTACTAGAGTATAATACAAATATATACCTCAAATAGTTGTAGTGAGGATTAAGTGTTCTAAGTGTACTCTTATACATATCACTTAGAACATTTTAACCTCACAACAACCATTTGAGATACATGCTATTATGCTATTCCATTTGATATACATGCTATTATGCTATTTTAGACACTGGGGAAACTTTGGTTTAGAGAGGATTAGTAATTTACCCAGGATCACACAGTTAATAAACACTGGAGCTGGGCTGTGAACCCAATCAGTATAGCACCAAAGTCCTTGCACTTAACAGATGCTCCCTTCTGCCTTTGATTCAAATAGCAGTGATAGTAGCATACCTTAAGGTTTTCTATGTACCAGGCACTGCTCTGAATATATTACATGTATTACTTCATTCAGTCCTTACAACACCCTCTGTGAGGTAGCTGTCATTTTTCTCCTTGATTACCTATACAGATAAACTTAAAGAAAACTGAATAAAAGTTCAAACTGGAAACCCATAAAAACCTTGAAGTGAATACTCAGTGCAAAAGAGTATACTTTTACTCTTTTAAAGGCTTGTTTCAGAATTCCTTGGAATTTTCTATTTCTCAGATCATTTAACACAAACTTTTAGGTACCTTTCCAGTATGAGAGTGAGGGTCTCTTTTATTCAGTCAACCATCTACCTATTAATCAAACATTTATTGAATACCTACTGTATGAAAGACACTAAATACTCCAGAGAATGTTCCTTCTCTTCAGAAACTAAAAATCTAGAAAATGAAAAGGACATTAAAGCCAACAAGTACAATGAAGTATAACAGGTATAATTACAAAGAGGTTAAGAAAACAGACTCTAGGGACTTCCCTGGTGGTCCAGTGATTAAGACTCCGTGCTTCCACCACAGGGGGCACAGGTTCTGTCCCTGGTCCGGGAACTAAAATCCCGCATGCCTTGCAGTGTGGCCAGAAAACAAAAACAAAAACAAAACACAGACTCTAGAACAAGATAGAGCTTGTTTAAAGCCTGGCTTTGCCACATACCTCCTGTGTGATCTTAGGAAATTCATTTAAATGACTTATGCCTACATCATATGATTGCTATCAAGATTTTAAGTTTTACTATATATAAAGAACTTTGATCACTGCCTGGAACATGGCAACACTAAGTAAAGGGCAGCTGTAGCTGGTAGTAGTAGCATTAGTTGTTGTTTTAATGGAATTACCATATAAGGAAACATGGGCATTGAGAAGCAAGAACAAAGAGTGAGTAAAGGAGTTCATATAAGCCTTTAGAGAGAAAAGATAACTCTAGATGAGTTTTTAAAAATGAGCAGGTGTTCCCCAAGTAGGCAAAATATTTAGATAGATAGACAATATTAAAATCAGAGAACAGTAACTCCTAAAGCTCATACAAAAGAGGTAGTATAATGTGTCATTGTGTCTCCACCATATTGCTTTGTAGACCTATAGCCATGGGAAATAGGAACATAACAAGGGTGAAGAAGTGATGTTCTCATTATGATTATAGATCTTTAAAAGCTATCATTTGAAACCATGTTTATTATTGGACTGGGAATAATAACACTTCTTCTGTGTTTGTATAGCACCAATTCTGTACAATTTTAAGATACTATCTTAATAATTTTCACAACCTTGGAGGTCTGGTCAATTATAATTATCACCATTTTCCATACAGGAAAGCAGAAGTACAAGGTAGGGAAGGCAGAAATCTAGGGTTGCACAAAAAGTTACTGATGGACCTAGAAATGGGACTCTAAATTGCAGCTCACTGAAGTGTCCAAAATAAAAAGACCATGCTAATTCCACACTCTCCCCCGCAATTCCTCTTCTTTTCATGGAAAAATAGAGCAAAATATTATAGCTGAAAAGGCTAACGTGGAGCTAAAGATAATCAGATAGAGTGATGAGCTCTGAAGAAAATCCTGGATAAACTATGATACAGGTTTCCAATGATGAGTAGGACTGATGTGTTTGGGATAAGTTAGGTTGTCTGCCAGAAGGAAACTTTGGTTTTTTAATTTAGATTGATGTATATATAACTTACATACAGTAAACTACATAAATCATAGGTATATGCATTGATGAATTTCTACAAATGAATACTGTATTTGTTTGCTAGAGATGCCATAAAAAAATACCACAGACTGGGTGACTTAAGTAACAAATTAATTTTCTCACAGTTCTGGAGGCTGTAAATATAACATTAAAGTGCTGGCAGAGTTGCATTCCTCTGAGACTTCTCTCCTGGCTTGAACATGGCCACTCTCTTACTGTTTCTTCATATGATCTTTGCTCTGTGTGTTTGTACCCCTGATGTCCCCTCCTCTTCTCATAAAAACATCAGTCATATTGGATTAGGGCCCCTCCCAAATGGTCTTTTTTAACTTAATCACCTCTTTAAAGACCTTATCTTCAAATATAGTTACATTCTTAGGTACTGGGGGGTGGGACTTTAACATATGACTTTGAAGGAGGACATAATTCAGCTGTAGAAAATACATATATAAGATACTGCCTAGATCAAGGTATAGAACATTTCCTTAATCTCAAAAGGTTCTTCTGTGCTCTCTTCCAGTCAATCAATCCTCCAGTGCTAATCCCTTTTCATCTTTATCACCACTGATATTTTTTCCTGTTTCAGAACTTCATAATATGGGTTTGTTATATTTTTGACTGCTGTTTTTCCCCCCAAATGATGTCTGTGAGATCCATCCATGTTCTTGCATGTAGCAGTATTTTATTTCATTTTATTGTGTAAATATGTTACAATTTATACAATATTTGAGTTGCTTCCAGTTTTTGACTGTTATGATAAAGCTGCTGTAAGTATTCTTATATACGTCTTTTGGTGGACGTAATCATTCCTTTCTGCTAGGTATATAGCAAAAGTGGAATTGCTAGGCTACAGATATATGGGTGTACTCAATGTTAACAGATACTGTAGAATAATTTTCCAAAGTAGGTGTTCCAACATATACTGGCAATGTAAGCTCCAGTTGTTCCACATCTTCATCAACACTTAGCATTATCAGCTCTTTAATTTTAGCCTTTCTGGTGGGATGTATGAGTATATCTTTGGAGTTTTAATTTGTATTTCCCTGCTGACTAATGCTGTTGACTTTTGGTCATTTGATATCCTCTTTTGTGAAATGTCTGTTCAAGTCTTCTTTCCATTTTTAAATTGGTTGATTTTTGCAGTTCTTTGTATATTCTTGATACAGACCCTTCTTCAGGATTTGTATTGCACATATCATCTCTTGGTCTATGGCTTGTCTTTTCTCTTTTTAAATGGTGTTTTTTCATGAATAGACATTCTTAATGTTAATTCTTAACATTCTTAAGTTCAATGTTTCAGTCTTTCCTTTTACAGTTTGTCTTGATGTTCCATTTTTAGAAAACTTGTCTAACTCCAAGGTCATGAAGATATTCTCCTGTGTTTTCTTCTAGAAGCTCAATTGTTTTATTTTCGTGTAAAAGATTATGATTCACCTCAAATTAATTTTTCTGTATGTCTAGCCAATTGATCCAGCACCACTTCTTTCCCACTGAATTGCAGTAGTTGCTATGTAGCTAATCAGGTAAACATATTTGTGCAGGTCTTCTTCTGGGATCTGTATTCTCTGCCATTTGTCTATTTATCTCAATTTGTGGTAACACTAGACTGTTTTAATTATTAAAGCTTTATGCCAAAACTTGATATAAATTAAGTTTACCAGATTAGCTCTTCTTCAAAATTGCCTTGGTTCTCCTAAGTTCTCTGAACTTTCAATAAATTTTAGAATCATCGTGTCAATTTCCACAATAGAACTCACTGGGTTTTGATGAGGATTGCATTGGACCAATTTGGCAAGAATTGACATCTTATTATACTAAGTTTTCCAATCAATAAACATGGGGTCTCTTCTAATGATTTGAGTCTTCTTTAGATTCTCTCAGTCATATTTTAATTTTAAGAGAAGAGGTCTTATACTTCTTTTGTTAGATCTGTTCTTAAATATTGGATTTTTTTGGTGCTATTATAAATGGTAATTTAAAAATTTTTATTTTCTAGTTCGGTACCTATTTTTGAATCAATCAAAAATATTTCTATATTGACCTTCTATCCAGTGACCCTGCAAAATTAAGTTATTTTTATAATTTATTTGTAGATTCTTTTGAATTTTTACATGAACAATCATGTCATGTACAAATAATGACAATTTTACTTCTTCCTTTCCAAACATTACAGCTTTATTTTGTTTTCTTACCTTATAGTTATGGCCAATTCCTTCAGTACAATGTAAAATTGAAAAGTCACCACTATTATTTGATATTTATTTTGGAAATGCTAGCCAGTGCAACTGGACAAGAGAATTAAAAAAGAAGCAAAAAGGAAACAAACTTACAATAATTTGTAATTGATATAATTATAAACCTAAAAATTACAAACAATTCAAATAAAAATTATTTAGCACAATAAAAATTCATTAATATGGTTAATCACAAATTTAATATAAAAGACAGTTACTTTACCTTAATGATTAACTATCAGAAAGTAGAATTAAAGGAAAGTCTCATTCACAATTACTATGACATATTGAGATTCCAGGAATTAATATAAAAAAAAGGCACAGAAATTAAAAATTCCTCTGAGGTACCTAAAAGAAGAGTTAAATAAATGAAAAGATATCCTTAATATGGATAGAGGAGTCAATATTTTAAAAGACATCAGTTATCTTTGAATCAATCAAAAATATGAACAAGGTTTTGGGTTGTTTTTTTTTTTAAACTTGAACTAAATGATGCTAAAATTCATGTGATAAATGTACATGTAAGAAAAACTTCTAAAAGAGAAAAATCATGAGGAGAGTAACAAGTAAAGTATTTAAAACTGTATTTCCCTGACCTTAGATTAGACAAACAGATCAATGAGACAGAAGAGAGAATTCATAAATAAACGTGAATAATTTTCAGAATTTAATAAGTGATAAAAGCCAACTTTAATAAATTAGGAAAATATGAATTGCTGAATAAATAATGTTGGTGAGAATGGCTGAACATTTGATGTACATAAAGCTGAATATTCTTCTTCTCCTTCTATATTAAAATGTGAAAAAAGAAACTTAAATGTGAAAAAAGAAACCATAAAATACCTGGACAAGAACTTGAGATAACAGTAATACATAAACAATTTTGGCATGGGAAAGGCCTTTCTAAAGCATTTTTCAAACCTCTCAAGCCATTCAAGAACATTTAATATCCAAATTTATATCTTAATATCTTAAGTTTTTATCAATTTTAGGACTGTGCAATAAAAAAGGGCAAAAATATAGAGAAGAACAAATTGGAAAAAATATTTGTAATACATATGAAAAATCATCCTTAATATACAAAAAATTCTCACAAATAAGTAAATAAAAGATAAATAACCCAAGAGAAAAAATGGGCAAGGTTGTTCATGGAAAAAAATCTTAATAGACAATTAACAAATGAAAAGATACCCAACCATATTCATATTTTAAATTGTACAAATTAAAACAAGAATAAATTGTCACTTTTTTCTATTCAGTTAAAAATTAAAAGATTAGGTCAGTTCAAGGTTAAAGGGAAATGGATATTTCTATGTATTGCTGATAGTATAAATTATTATAAACCATTTTAGGAAATTTATCGACATTTTTCCAAATTACTAACGAGCATATTCTTTGACCTCCATGTTGAAATTTATCCTACTCATATACTTGCAAAGGTTTTTGAAGATATATGTACAGGAATTTCACAATTTTCTTGTAGTATTGCTTTTTAATAGTGTTATGGGCTGAGTTGTGTCTCCCCAAAATTCATATGTAGAAACCTTAACCCCCAGATCCCCTGAATGTGACTGTATTTGGAGCTAGGACTTTTAAAGAGGTGACTAGGTTAAGATGAGGCTGTGGGCTTCCCTGGTGGCGCAGTGGTTGAGAGTCCGCCTGCCGATGCAGGGGACACGGGTTCATGCCCCAGTCTGGGAAGATCCCACGTGCCGCGGAGCGGCTGGGCCTGTGAGCCATAGCCGCTGAGCCTGCGCGTCCGGAGCCTGTGCTCCACAACGGGAGAGGCCACAACAGTGAGAGGCCCGCATACCGCCAAAAAAAAAAAAAGATGAGGCTGTTAGGGTGGCCCTACTCCAATCTGACTGGTGTCCCCATAAGAAGAAGAGATGAGGACTCAGAGAGATGGAGATGCACAGAGGAAAGACCGCAGGAAGACAGAGGGAGGAAACAGCTGTGTATGACACAAGGAGAGAGGCCTCAGAAGAAATCAACCCTTCAAACACCTTAATCTTGGGATTCTGGCCTCCAGAACTGTGAGAAAATACATTTCTCTTGTTTAAGGCCCCCAGTCTGTGGTATTGTGTTATGGTAACCCTAGCAAACTAATACGGTAAAAGTGAAACCTTTTCAACGGCTGTAAAAGGAAGAAAATGTTACCAGTAGTTATCTCCAGAAAGTGGGATTACAGAGTAGGAAGGACAGAAGGCAGGGAAATTTTGTTTTACCTATACCTCTCTATTCTGTTAATATTTAAAATATTGAGCCTATATTACTATTGTAATAAAATAGTTAATTTTAAAAAGCAATGGAGGACTTCCCTGGTGGCACAGTGGTTAAGAATCCACCTGCCAACTCAGGGGACGTGGGTTCAAGCCCTGGTCTGGGAAGGTCCCTCATGCTGCGGAGCAGCTAAGCCCATGTGCCACAACTACTGAGCCTGCATGCCACAACTACTGAAGCCCACGCACCCTAGAGCCCATGCTTTGCAACAAGACAAGCCACCGAAATGAGAAGCCCGCACACCACAACAAAGAGTAGTCCCTGCTTGTCGCAACTAGAGAAAGCCTGCGCACAGCAACGAAGACCCAACACAGCCAAAATTAAATAAATAAATAAATTTTAAAAAATAAAAATAGAAAGCAATGGAAAATTTTTGTCAATTGTGCATATGTGTGAGACTCTTTGAAGTCCCAGAAAAATGCTAAGAAATCTCCTTTGTGAGCATAAAAATTTCTCTTGTTTTATTTATTTTTGATTTGCTATTTCTTCATGATTTAGCTTTAAAAATAAATGTAATTCATTTTGACTCTTTTGTCGGGTTCAATTGCCAGTAATTCAGCAGTATTGTTTTCTATGGTTTTTCTTTCATAAATCTTTGGATTTATTTCGTCTTCTTTTGAAACCTGAGAAATCATAATTTTGTGC
The DNA here is from genome assembly GCF_002837175.3 of Physeter macrocephalus. Classification (NCBI taxonomy): domain Eukaryota; kingdom Metazoa; phylum Chordata; class Mammalia; order Artiodactyla; family Physeteridae; genus Physeter; species Physeter macrocephalus. The sequence goes on along the minus strand of NC_041217.1, from coordinate 125,694,902 downwards.
ACTCAAGAATGGCATCAGGGTATTTAGAAAAATCCCTCAGCTTAAAGTTGAGTTCTTTATTTTTCAAGAAGACATCAACCAACCTACTGTAACATGAAACAAGTAATAACCATGCTGTTGTAATAACCCTCTCTTTTAATTACAATCTAGGCCAAAAGGGTTAGGGATAAATATATGGTAGATAGCACTGTTACTGGGCAATATTCCACTCTAAATACAAGTCCATAGCTTTACTTCAAATCCCTTTAGAAACATGATTCTCAGAAAACTAAGGGAATACATAAATGGTATAGTCACTAATTATTAGCTGGCCTTAAATGTTAAGTATAACTTTATTGCCAAGATTTGTTTTCTTTACTTTAGGAGAATATTATTGAAGTCTAAGTAACTATCTCACTCTGGTTAAAAACATGGCAGTATAAATTAGTAAATAAATGGAAAATGTGAAGTTTAATTAACCCACCTGAAAATTGTTCAGATGTTCTTTAAGCAGAGTGATTACAGAGTAGGAGTGGATGAGATACACTAGCTGAATGGCAGGAACATCCCTGGGGCTTAACTCCCCAAGCCTTCTCACAATTGGCTTGCATCATCTACAGCCTTCACTGACGTTATAATCCAATTAAATAAGCATTATTTTATGGACCTCTTATGGGTCTGAAGCTTTTGTTAGGCCCTGTGAGAGCAACAAAAGAAGTAGATGAAAGCTGAAAGAGCCAAGGTGCCATGGAGAACATTAGGAATCAGGTACCAGCAGTAGCTTTTGCCTGACTTGAGCAGAGGGGAGACCATCCTTACTGCAGTTCTTAGTCTCAGGAGTAGGAATTGCAGAGTTTTTGTGTTTTTGTATTTTTTTTTCGGTACGCGGGCCTCTCACTGTTGTGGCCTCTCCCTTTGCGGAGCACAGGCTCCGGATGCGCAGGCTCAGGGGCCATGGCTCACGGGCCTAGCCGCTCCGCGGAATGTGGGATCTCCCCGGACCGGGGCACGAACCCACGTCCTCTGCATCGGCAGGCAGACTCTCAACCACTGCGCCACCAGGGAAGCCCAAAACTTAAGGTTCTTTGTGTTTACAAAAACACTTAGCACAAGGTTAAGAGAAAGGAGAAGAGAGTGGGCCCCCCTGGATTTGAATCCCAATTCTGCAACTTCCTAGGTATGTGAACTTGATTTAAGTTTTAGAGCATCTAAGATGCTCCAGTTTCTTTATCTGGGGATATCAAACTGATGATAACAATAGTGCCTAACTCACAGAGTGGTTATAAGGATTAAATTAGCTCTACATGTGAAGTTTAAGAGTGCCTGGCTCATAGTAAGCTCTATGTTGTGTTTACATGTAGGTATTTCAGATTTAAAGACATATTACTCGTTTCAACCTTCAAGAAGAAAACTAAAATAAATTATTTAAATTTAATAAATGTTAGGAACTTCCCTGGTGGCACAGTGGTTGAGAGTCCGCCTGCTGATGCAGGGGATACGGGTTCGTGCCCCGGTCCGGGAAGATCCCACATGCCGCGGAGCGGCTGG
>NC_041217.1:125664910-125692435 GCF_002837175.3 Physeter macrocephalus | reverse complement strand
GGCGGCTGGGCCCGTGAGCCATGGCCGCTGAGCCTGCGCGTCCGGAGCCTGTGCTCCGCAACGGGAGAGGCCACAACAGTGAGAGGCCCGCGTAAGCAAAAAAAAAAAAAAAATTTAATAAATGTTTAGGCATCATTACAATCTAGAATTTTGTCATCTAACTAGTTACATTTCAATTTTATTCATATATGCAAGAGGGGATAGAAATACATTTTAATATGTTTGGCATGACATGGGAAAAAGTTTTCAATAGTTAAGTCCCTAGGTACCGTAAAGATTATACATCATCTGTGAGCACAGAAGAAGACTATCTATTATCAGGCACAGTAAAAGTGCTTTCTTTGCCTACATTACTGATCCACAATGTCTTAGTAACAAATATAAAATTCAAAAAGTTCTGAAAACCAGACTATAATGAGGCTATTTATAATTAGTGTTTATCCCACTTAATATGAGTATATTCGTATATTTTACTGAAGAAATGTTAATATGTATGATAGATTTAAGTATTTTTACAGAAATAATTCACTTACTTCATTCTGAAATGTATTTCCCTAACTCTGGACTTGGCTATGTGGCTTGCTTTGGCCAGTGGAATGGAGTGTAGGTGATGAGAGCAGGGGCTTTAAATCTGCTTGTGAGGTTTGAATTTGGTTTGCCTCTGGCCTTCCTATGATTCACCATGAGAAAGCCTGCCCCAGGAAATTGCTGGTCCAAGAAGAATGAGAAGAAATGCAGAACAGCCTCCCCAAGCTACCTTCTGGAGCAAACCCAGCCAATCCTAGCTGAGCTCAGGTGACCCACACGCTGAAGTGGTCATGCCAACTGACCCACAGACCTATAAATAAAAAACATATACATACGATTGTTTTTGTAAGCCATTGAGTTTTGGTGTGTTTTGTTATGAGGAATTATTGAGGCAGGAGCTGACTAACACAACATGTTTGATTTTGGAGTGCCACCCCAGACTCTAGTGGGGGTATTGCCTAATATACAGTATGTTCACCATATTTCCTTTGTAAACATACTATCTAAATTCTGAAACACATTAGGCCTTAGGGTTTTGGATAAGAAACTGTAGTTTTGTATTTTGCATAATCATTACAACATTCCAATGAGATGTTCCCATTTTACAGATGAGGAAACTGAGTGTCAGATGGGTTATATAACTTGTTGAAAGTTTTACCACTAATAATTGGCAGAGGCAAGATTTGACTCCAAGGTTCTGACACAGATCGGTATTATTAAACATCAGGCCGTTCTGCTTTTCATAGATGGAATTCATTTCTAGTAAAAAATGCAACACATACACAAAAATGATTTATTTGCAGTCATACCTATTATCTTTACTGCTAAAAAATTTCCAGTAACTCCTAACCTCAATTTGGGAAAAAATCATAAACATCTGAATTTGTTGAGATAGTCAATAGAAGCTTTTTTCTCCTAAGACATTGAAACATTAGAAGGGATACTGGTTTGAAATAATCATTTTAATGGTGGGAACACATTAAATTGCTGAAAGCTAACATGTTTTAACTGTTCCTTGTCTAATGTTGCTGTGGATTGACTGCTAATATTCAGAGGTCACAATAAACTGCTCATCTTTGTCATGGAGGCAAATTTGTATTTCAGGTTTATTAATCAATTTCATAAATTAAACCAAGGAAGACAGTTGTGATATTTCCTTTTGGGGAATTTTCATTGACTATTAGAGTTCCTCTGACTAATGTTAGTCATTAGTCAATCTTTTTTAGAAATTATCTGGTTGCTAAATATAAAAAATAAATTATATTAACGGTTCTATTACTGTCAGAAATTCAAAACTTTACTTTGTTTAAGGCAAATGTGCCTAAGTCTTTGTTTCATTTCCTGGTCAGAATCAGGTACCTGACTCTTCTTTAGGTGAAACTAAAGTTCATAAAATAAGCATAAGGCAAAATTCAACAAAATTATAAATTTTAGCTTCTACTAGAGGTGATTCAGGCTCTTTCTAGGTTGAATAATTTGGCTTTTGTTACCTCCCTGAGACTTATTACATAAGAGAAATATTCAATTTTATGAAAGTACACTGACTTCAGAATTGTGGTATCTTGCCAACAAAGACTCCATCAAAAAAATTCTAAGATTAATTGAACAGTAGAGGACAAAGCAAAGTCAACAACTATTAATTCTTACTTTTCACATTTCTTTGAAACTTTTAAAAGCAGTGGAATCAACATTTTAGAACAGAAAAGTATTCTAATTATAAAAATTGACTATAATATTTTATTCACTTTTCTAATTTAAAAAGGAACACCAATTTTGGTAGTATATGTGAGTCAAAATTTTTTTGAAGAAAAAAGAAAGCAATTGATCACCCACAATCTCAAATCTAAAATACAGCAAGTGAATATTTCAGTGTATTGTAGAAAAGTATCAATAGAATAACCTGATAGTTTGGAGTAATTCAAACTTTATTCCTCGTTTATATAAGCTATGCTTAGACTTGATAGATATGTGGCTTAAATAATTGTTTTGATTCAGTCATAATAGAAAAGATTGAGTTCTCTGAATTTCTTGTTTTCCTCATAATTTTGTTTCTATATGCCTATATATCTGATTTCAATATGCACAACTGACAGAGAAGTAATTTCTGAATTAACTGATTTCTCCATGCTGTCTTTTCTTTGTGTCCTATAAATGGAAGCAAAATTATCAGAGGCCAGGAAATGGGTAGGGTTTCTAATCTTTGGTTGAAAAGCTGGAAAATCTTAGTTTTATTAGTCACTAGCTTAAAATGTTTTGAAAGAAAGAAAGAGAGAAAGAAATAAAGAAGGAAAACAGATATACCAATTCACAAATTGCTGTCTTCAAACACTTTGGGGTTGACATATATATATATAAAATCTCTGTTTAGAGCTTCTCAAATTTAAACAGAAAATGTAGATTCAGAAATATCTTCAAGGGAATGGCAAGGATTAGGAGTATGCACTTGCTTGTATTCTTGGTTGAAAATGGATCTTGGGAAGAAAGACACACATGCTGCTATGTCTATGAGCAAAAAGGGTTAGTGCATTCCTGACACCACTGATTTTGTTTGTTGGGTTTCTTTGCAGGGAGGGGAGCAGTGGAGGAGGTTGATTCATTTGTTTGCTTATTTTATAAGCGACCCCAAATTATGTTTAAAACAGGACCAAAACTCAAGGGCAAGTCTATGCAATTCAGTCAACTTGTAAATGACATTTGTTTGGGGAGGTGAAAAACATATCTTCCCCCCACAAAAAAACCATATATCTGCCTTTGATTTAAACCTTTCTGCCCAAACAAAGTATAGGTGCTTTAAGTTTATTCTACTCTCCTCAAGAATGAGTTGATTTCAAACTGACATTTGCTTCTTTAATGAAAAGGTCCCTGTTAGCACTGGTTCAGGTATTAATCAGAAGAAAGGCCAGCCCTAAACCACCACTTTTAGCCTGAATTAATGGTACCTGCTGGCTATCACCCCTACCTGTTAGGCTTCCTCAATCCATTTCCCTTGTTGCCAACATAGTAATGGCCCAGAGAATCTTCGCATGAAGTTTAGAACTAAAAAAGGAAGTAACAGAAGTCACAATAAAAACAAAAAATAGAAGGACTAGCCCCTCTGATCTAGTTCTGAGATTAAGAATAATGTTACAGAATTACTGCCTATTCATTAAGAAGAATCCTTTTATTAATGCTAAAAATATCCAGGGCACTTCAAAACTATAACCTGGGGCTTGCTAAGTCCCTAAAGAATTATGAACATTAGATTTTAGTCTAATATTTTTGTTATGTCCTGTTTCTCAAAATATTTTTATAAATTAGAACTTGTGTTTTTCAACACAAATTTCAATGGTATATGAACATGTTTACTCTTTGTAATATCAGAAATTACTTGAATCAAGAAAGAAGGTAGGGCTTCCCTGGTGGCGCAGTAGTTGAGAATCTGCCTGCTAATGCAGGGGACACGGGTTCGAGCCCTGGTCTCAACCGCTGCGCCACCAGGGAAGCCCGCAAAGCGTTTTTAAAAGCCAGGTCAGGGCTTCCCTGGTGGCGCAGTGGTTGAGAATCTGCCTGCCAATGCAGGGGACACGGGTTCAAGCCCTGGTCTGCGAAGATCCCGCATGCCGCGGAGCAACTGGGCCCATGAGCCACAACTACTGAGCTTGCGCGCCTGGAGCCTGTGCTCCACAACAAGAGAGGCCACGATAGTGAGAGGCCACGATAGTGAGAGGCCCGCGCACCGCGATGAAGAGTGGCCCCCACTTGCCACAACTAGAGAAAGCCCTCACACAGAAACGAAGACCCAACACAGCCAAATATAAATTAATTAATTAATTAAAAAAAAAAAAAAAAGAAGGTAGTGTAGCCCATTGATAGCAGGGCCTTAAACCTCTCTTCCACAAAGGCTTAGAGTTACAACAGTGTTCATATACAGCATCTCACTAATTTTCTCAACCCGGTAAGACTAGTTGTCCCTGGTCACCATGAAGAAATTTAGGCTCAGAGAGCTAAGTGACTTATTACAAGGCACATGTATGGTAAATAATGGCACAAGGCCTTGAACTGAGCTCTCTGCCTTTCAGCACACACTGTCTCCTGGACAGACAGAATGAACGGGAATACAGTTCTGGGCTGTCATTCTGAATGGTCAGAAAATCACACAAAAAACTCATGCTCTTCCTCTCCCTTTGCCCCTACACTTAATATTTTCCAACAAGTGAATGTGGCTGTGGAAGCCAGTCTTTGGGGAGGAAGGAAGGCAGTGTCCTCAGGGATAATATCAGCTTGGATGGAGCGCTGGGTTATGGAGATGGAGGGAGGAATTGATGCCAAACAACCAGTCGTGGTGTTGGCAAGATGACAACTGCAGATGTGCCCACCTCTTATACTGGCTCTTTACTTCTCTGTGGCCTGACCCCAGGTGCCTCCCAAGTTTCCTAACCAAAGAATCACCCCACTTTGCAGTGATTGGGAATGGTTCTGCTGATCTACTTGCCTTTTTCCCTTCATCCTACTTAAAAAAATATTGCTGGGAGTCTCATCACTTTGGGAATAGACACAAGAACCTCTGAAAATCTACCTGAGAAGATCTCTGCACAAATTGTTAACAGCGGTCATGCCTGGGTAGATTTTTACTTTTAACCACTTCTGTGATACTTTAATTCTTATGACTGTATATTAATTTGCATTAAATAACACAACCAAATATCTTAAAATCTATATAAGCTCTATCAACTATGCAATGAAAAAAAATCAGTATTTCTGCCTTTTGACATTTCTTATAAAAGCTCTCATTGACATCTTACACTACTACTTTCTTTTTTACAACTTTATGTGACAAAGCACTTTTAAAGGCAGCACAGGACTTCCCTGGTGGTGCAGTGGTTAAGAATCCGCCTGCCAATGCAGGGGACACGGGTTCGAGCCCCGGTCCAGGAAGATCCCACATGCCATGGAGCAACTAAGCCTGTGAGCCACAACTACTGAGCCTGTGCTCTAGAGCCCACAAGCCACAACTACTGAGCCCAAGTGCCACAACTACTGAAGCCCGGGCGCCTAGAGCCCGTGCTCCACAACAAGAGAAGCCACGGCAATGAGAAGCCCATGCACCGGAACGAAGAGTAGACCCTGCTTGCTGCAACTAGAGAAAGCTCGTGCGCAGCAACAAAGACCCAAAGCAGTCAAAAATAAATAAATAAATAAATAAATTAAAAAACAAAAAGAGTACTAGAAGCATTAAAAAGAAAAAAATAGTGCATGTATTTTAAAAAATAATAAAAATAAAATACAGGCAGCACAGGGTGATAACAACGGTTTATCATCTGAAGTCAACTAACACCAATTTGTGTCCTGGCTCCCTCAATAATTTGCTGTGTGACCTTAGCTAAATCATTCAACCTCTCTGAATCTTGGTTTCCTATAATAGAAGTTGACTAAATAATACCTACAAGTTCTCCCTAATCATTCATGGATAGATTAAATCATTATTTCTACTGTGTAGCATGACTGCTAGCCATCCCTTAGTGCCCATTCTCTTTGTCCCTTATTTGAACTCTCAGCTGCAAAAGCTATTTCCCAGTCTCCCTTGTAGTCAATGGGATATGAGCAGAAGTAATGTTTGCAACTTCTGGGTTGTACCTTTAGAAGGAAAAAGCATGTCTTTCCCTTGAACCTTTCCGTCTTCCTGCTTGCCAAAAGCTGATTGAGGAGATGTGTTGACAATCCATCTTCAAGCACGAGGAGAGAGCACCGCCAGGAATGATGGAGACAGAAGGAATTTAGACCTTTCACGCTATGAAGCTGCCTTATTATCATTTATTGTTAAAATGTTCTATGAGAGAGAAATACACTTCTATCTTGTTTAAACTACTATTGATAAATTGGGCATTTGTTTTAGTAACTAAAGTTGGAATTTGGAATTACAAGGGAAAACCAGCTTTATTCTATTTTCCCCAAGTATGTTTCAATTGGCCTTTCTTTAATTCCCTAGTTCAACTGTTTCTCCTCTTTTTAGTGGCACTGATTGTGGATTTTAACAAACATGTTGTCCCATGGTAGGAAATTGCAATCATAAACTCTAAGCATATCCTAGTTATGATTGATAGCTTGCTCGTATGGTTGCTTGGTGGCCAGGTAATTATTTGTGTATATGTTTTATCAAACACACAAGATTGATAGTTCTTTGAGTGAAGGACCTGTGTCTTGTTTATCTTTTTATCCATTACAGCATCCTGCACAGAGCCTGGCATACTGCAAATGTACAATGAGTAAATGCATGGTCAATGCTCTTGTGAGGAAGAGATGGTGCATTTAGTTATGTAAGGTAAGAACACTGACCTCTGGCTTTTCTAGATCTCATGCGTGGGGTCGATGCCACCTAGCAAGTCATCTAGGTTGGTGGCTGAAGCATTTGGTCCTGAGATGGGCATACGACAGGGCTACGTCAATCAGAAGCAATTATTCCAGGATTTTTGTTTAAAGTGCAGTAAAGAAAAACTCTCATTCTTTTGGGGTTGTATCTTGGAGCTGCCAGCAGACATTTTGCTCCCGGAAGTGGAGAGTCTTCCTAAGAACAGAGCTCACCCAGTGGAAGGAACAGCAGAGAGAGGGGGCAAGGCCAAATCCTGATGATATTGTCTCAGCCTCTGGATGAAGCCCTACCCACGAGTTTTTCAGTTATGTGAGCCAATACATTACTGTTTTTTGTTTAGTACAGTTACAGTTCATCCTGACTAATAAATAACACATGGATTCTAGTACTAGCTCATTAGTCTTGGGGAAATATTTTACCTCTCTGGGCCACACTTCTGAATAATGAGAGAGTTGGATTTGATGATTTCTAAGGCCCTTCCCCCCTCTAATTTCCAAGATTCTTTCTTCATGTGTATAGGAATCAGTTATGTGATGCTAGTTGCTACAGCAGATAGACACCAGCATCTCAGTAACATAATACAAAAGATGTTTATTTCTTACTCATATACAGTCCAAAACAGACATCTGATAGGTAGGTGGCTCTCCTCCAAGTGAAGATTTGGGACTTCCTTCATCTTGTGATTCTGTTCTCTTCAAACTATGGCATCCCAGGTCACCATGCTTATTATCACTAAGCCAGGGGAATAGAAAAGAAGACAAAGATTGTATGTTATGGAGGGATGGAAGTTTATTGAGCAGATCTAAAATTTGCACGTATCACTTTTTTTCACATTCTATTAGCTAAAACATAATCACATTTAATTGCAAACAAGACTGAAAAATGTTTCAGGGAGAACAGAAAATAGATTTGGTGAATACCAACTCAGTCTCTGCCACAGTAAGCCCTTGACCCATGATTAGTAGCTGGGTTCTGTATCCCTGTCTCTGATTCAAGTTGGTTAACTATACATGCTCCTTCTTATACCTTAGTAACTGGTCCTGTTGGCCCTGAAAAGGAATATAATTAAGAGAATACACTGAGTCTAGACATTAGCAAGTTGAATAGGTTAAAGTTTATTTAGCTTGTGGAAAATACTAAAAGGAACACCTTAGGTTTGATTCTGTTTCTAGGCTTGGTTCCTTCACAGTGGTTAGAGAAAGGGAAGGTTGGACGTTCAGGCTTTGCTTGTATTTGAAGGGGGAAAAGGGAAATAATAGTACCAATCATACATTCATCCAATAAAGTTTTATTGCATGTCTCCACTCTGTTGGGGAGCAGCACATTTAAAAACTATGGATAGTGTTGGCATTTGGTACAACAAGGAAAGAGTGAACGCTCAAGGAGCTCTCGCCTCCAAAATACCATCACACTCGCCCACTCGTGGCCTCTTTGCTGGCTTCATGCTTCTCGCCCAGGCAGTGGGGTGTCTATGGAAGGGAATTTCTATCTCACTGCTTTGTACTTCCTTGAAATGAGAAATTTATCTAATTTGGTTCTTTTCAACTTGTTTAAGAATTATTTTCCACTATCATGAAACAAGCTAGGACCCACATTTAAAAGAAATATTCTCTACCAGATACACAAAATTCAAGAAGCCATATACAAAAATCCCTGACCTCGACCCTGCATCCCCTCAACCCTCACTTAACTGTCTTTATCATATGCATTACCATATTTATACTTCCAATTGAGTCTCTGTGGCCTAAGGCAACATGTGATTTTTTCCAGGTTATAACCTTAGCTCCCTTTCCTGCATAATGCGTTCTTTCATTATGAAACCCTCTCTGGGCTATGTGATTCTGAGTTCACACCTTCTACATAGCATTCCTCTCCAGACACAATCTAAACTCTCATCTTGGAGGGCAGCTCCTGCTCAGATTGCCAGTATCACTGGGGTATGTTCCACACATTTTCTACTTCACTCTATCAGCTTTTATCACTTGTCCAGCATGATAGTATTTGTATTTTTGTCTGCCCATCACATTCACTCTCCCCACTTCTTCTGGTAACAGAATCCTACAAAGGAGTAATCAAATGACCAAATAAGCTTTATGGTCATAATGGACCACAATCCACAATCTACTTTTTTAACCTCTACAAAGTCACATGGAAAAAGAGATAGGAAAGAATGTTATTTCCTTTCTGAATATCCCAATCAATTGTATGCTTCCTCCATTTAAAGCAAAAAAACATAAGTGGAAATATACAACACAACAGATTCGTTTTACTAGAGAAATGTTCACAGCGTTCTTTTTTTTTTTTTGGTTGCATTGGGTCTTCGTTGCTGTGCGCAGGGTTTCTCTAGTTGTGGCGAGGGGGGTCTACTCTTTGTTGCAGTGTGCGGGCTTCTCATTGCAGTGGCTTCTCTTGTTGTGGAGCATGGGCCCTAGAGCTTGTGGGGTTCAGTAGTTGTGGCACGTGGGCTCAGTAGTTGTGGCACACGGGCTTAGTTGCTCCACGCCATGTGGGATCTTCCCGGACCAGGGCTCGAACCCATGTCCCCTGCATTGGCAGGCGGATTCTTAACCACTGCGCCACCAGGGAAGTCCTGTTCATAGTGTTCTATGTGCATGCTGTGACTTCAGAGCAAATGATCCTCAACTAGTTTTGTTTTTTTTTTCCCTACAAAAAGCCCACATAAAGTTCACAACATTTTCAATGAGGTAAACCGTCTTTGTTCCCTGGGTACTATTGATTGAACAAGGCAAACTTGAATGCGCTTGATGTGAAGAAGGCCAAGTGCTTTGGACTTGGCAATATCTCTGCCCAACAAAGGCGCCCAGAGAGGAAGAGACAGTGGAACCCAGACTATATCCTGAATGATGTTGAACATCCCATTCTTGAAAGTACAGGATTAGAGTCAACAGTGACTGATTGCACAGCTCCCCAGCCACACCTTCTTGTTATTTTTATTGGAACAAACTCTCATTACCAAAGACAATCTGCAACTGACTATTCATTACAATCTTAAAGAACCTTATTAATACAGTTAATGTTCCCTACTTCTACTGAAGAAATAATATATTTTTATATATTATATAATTATTTATATATATATATAGAGAGAGAGAGAGAGAGAGAGAGAGAGAAAGAAGATACGATAGGTATTACCTAGAGTAAGTTATATATCCCTTGGGTTACCCAGGACAGTCCTGGTTTATACCTATTGTTCTGGCATAATTGTTAACAATGCCCATTTCAATTTCAGAAGTGTTCCAACAGGGTCACTCTAACGACGTTAGATCCAAACAAGATCTTTTTTTTTTTTTTTTTTTTTTTTTTTTTTGTGGTACGCGGGCCTCTCACTGTTGTGGCCTCTCCCGTTGCGGAGCACAGGCTCCGGACGCGCAGGCTCAGCGGCCATGGCTCACGGGCCCAGCCGCTCCGCGGCATGTGGGATCTTCCCGGACTAGGGCACGACCCGTGTCCCCTGCGTCAGCAGGCTGACTCACAACCACTGCGCCACCAGGGAAGCCCCCAAACAAGATCTTATGTAAGACAGAGGATAATTAAATGTTGAAATGAGGTGGGACTATCAGAAAAGGTTATGTAATTTTCTTTGCTGGAAGCTTCTCAAATTTATTATGCAACTGAATGTTCTGAGAAAATGTGTCATATCAAAGGGCTAGGCAATGAATTTTGTTTCTGATGCTGTCAGAAGCAAATTTCAAAATACGTCCTGGGTAAACTGATGGTCACAGGGATAAAAAATCATGTTAACTATGTCCAGAAGTTCCTAATTTATGCTTGGATTTTCTTAATATTTAGCCTAATGTCTTTAATGACATCTTAGCTATGCTCTTGATTTTTGTTTACATCTATTTCATAGGCAGATGTCAGTGTCTACTCAGTGTCTCTAAAATAGTCTCTGGGGACTTCCCTGGTGGCACAGTGGTTAAGAATCTGCCTGCCAATGCACGGGACATGGGTTCGAGCCCTGGTCGGGGAAGATCCCACAGGCCACGGAGCAACTACGCCTGTGCACCACAACTACTGAGCCTGCGCTCTAGAGCCCGCTAGCCACAACTACTGAGCCTGTGAGCCACAACTACTGAGCCCGAAAGCCACAACTACTGAAGCCCACACGCCTAGAGCCTATGCTCCGCAGCAAGAGAAGCCACCTCAATGAGAAGCCCGTGCACCACAACAAGGAGTAGCCCCCGCTTGCCACAACTAGAGAAAGCCCGTGCGCAGCAACGAAGACCTACTGCAGCCAAAAATAAAATAAAATAGTCTCTGAGTCATTCCCAGTTACCTATCATATTGTCAGCACCCCCCAAGAATAAGTCACAGAGGACACGCAAGCACAGCATGCCAGGGGTTGAAAACTTAAAATGGGATTCTGTCAGTGCCCATAGACTTCTGATCCAATTGCTTTTTGCTAAAGCTGTCTTCATAGGTTTCAGGGTAATATCTAGCTCATACATCCTATTTCTTGGTGTTCCGTTTCATCTCTATTGCTTCATTACACGTTCCTGCCTCCTTTGTTTTTGTGTGTAGACTGATAACAGTTCCCCAACAGCCCTTCTCTCTTTTCCTAGGGTCATAGTGCTTTCCTCCTCCACTCCATATTTTTTGCTGGCAACATGGCTGCCAACTAGAGACTAAGCACATTTGCCAGCCCCCTGGAACCCCAGCATGGCCATCGTACTAAGACTTTGATTTTGAATATAAGCAGATGGTATGCATATAATTTCTACATTGTTCACTTTAAGGAAACTTTTTGCCCTGGACTTGTTCTCTTTCCCTTTCCTGAAAACTGGAATGAAAATATGCCAGCCACCCAGCTTTGACAATGCAGATAGTGACAGTGCCACCCTAGGGCCTTGCCACCCCTAGTGTGGTCTTTGGACTTAGCGGCATCAGCATCACCGGGATGCCTTTTAGAAATGCATAATCTTGGGCCCCATCCTAGTCCCACTGAACCGGAATCTGCATCTTAGCAAGATCCTCAGGTGGTTTGAATGCACATTAACATTTGAGAAGTACTGCCTCAGTAGCGGATAATGGATCAACATCCATGGAAAAAAAATCTAAATGTCAGTTATTTTGTTGAGCAAATCTGTCTACTGGCCTGGCCTGCCCACCTGTAGACTACTATGAGAGAGCACAATAAAATTTTATCTTCTTTAAAGCCACTGAATTTTGGGGGCTTCTCTTGACCTCTATGCTAACTTATAGTTTTTAGTCCTCGTAATAGCAAACCTACTTTTTAAACCTCTGCTAGAGTCTTGTGGAGAAAGAGATGAGAAAGGATATTTCCTTTCTGAATATTCCATAGTACTTCCTCCGCCCTTCAGGAAAGTACCTAAATTTAACTCAATCTATGTTGATTTATCTGGGACTGGGAGAGTGGGGAGCGCTCTTACCCCATCCTCCTGAGTATCACTGCGCATTCCAATGATCATTTTCAGTCTCCTTGAGGATGCTGAGTTAAGAAGCTCGATATAAATATTAAATGAGCTGAATACACAATGTCTCCAGAGATGGTTTCATCATTTTTTTTCCAGAAGACCCAAATCCTAACTAGCAGCATTAATCAAATAGACCACATTTATTTTAAAGTACATTAGGGCATGCATGTTTTCCTTTTGATATATAGACTCTTACCCACTATTTAACAACCACCATTCCTCCTTACTTCTTTCCTTCCATCTCTGGTTTGGTAAATATATTCCCTAGACTTGCCATTCCCGTGCTTCAATCCAACTAATATTTACTTAATACCTTCAAAGTGCTAGGCATTATATTAAATGCTAGAAAAATAGTTGTGAATAAGATAAAACAGATCTTGCCATATATAACTCACAGTCTAATTGGGCAGAAGACCAACGAACAAGTAGTTACACAGCTGAAGAGTGTTAAGAAATGGAAAGTACTTAAAATACTTGCAATAATGTTCATTGACTGAATAAATGAAGAAACAAATGAACCGTTAACACCTTCTCTCCAAGCCTCCATGGAGACAGGGGGCACAGTTCCCTTATTTTCCTTCCCTGCCTCTCTCACTGCTTTTGGTTCCTATTGGTCTTTATTCTTGTGCAAGAGAAGCTGGATAATTAACCAGCTAAAAATAAGGGCTTACAGTTAACGCACATGGAAGATGACTGGAAAAGAACTTGGCAAAATGAAAATAGTTGCATTTGGTGGTAAGACTGTGGCTTATTTTATTCTTTTCCTTGTCATTAAAATATTGATCGTACAATACATTAAAATTGAAAATAAAAAAGGGCATGTTTGTGTGTGTGTTGCGCTTCTTTTTCACTTCATAAGGGAAGTGAGGTTGCATTTCCTGTGCAATACCAATATCTTATTGCAGTCCACTGGGACTGACTAATGTCATTTTCCTTCCTTTTTGCCTTATGCAAACAAGCCACTGTGACATCCAGTTTCTGGTATTTGGTCTATAGAAGGCCCAGATTTCCATTTCTGTATTGTTAAACAACTCTGAGTTTTAAATATTTAACTATCTTCACTTAGTCCTCACACCTGACAGTCTTCTCTGGGGTACCAATCAGAGGTCAAGGCCCTTTTCACAACATCACTGATCTTCCTTGAAAATCCATGGACAGTGGATAGATCAGCTAATGGAGTGGTAATTGAAGAAATAAAGAGGAAGTTGCTCAGGATGGGAGATAACAGGTGAAACAAACAAAACAAACTACTATTGGATAGGGCACTTCTGAGGCTGGGATTCTGCCCAGGTAAATCCATGCTGTTGATCTATTGCTGCATAAAGACCACCCCAAAAGTGAGTGGCTTCCAACAAGAGCCACATTTTTGCCCATAATTCTCCAAATTGGCCAGGGTTTGGGTGGACAGCTCTTCTCTGCCCCATGTGGTCTTGGCTCGGTGGCTCCCCTGGATTGGAGGATCTCAGATGGCTTCACGCACATGACTGGAGCTCCAGCTAGAGCGGGTGGCTAGAATGGCCGGGAATGACTGGGCTTGTTTCTCTCCTTATGGCCTCTCTGTCTAGCAGGGTAGATGGACTCCTTTATACGGTGTCTCAGAGGGCTCCCAAAAGAGTGAAAATACAAGTTTCAACACTTCACAAAGCTTGGTGCAATTTTACTTCCGTTCCATTCTTTTGGACAAAGCAAGTCACAAGGTCATCCCAGATTTAAGAGAAAGGAAAATAAACTGCACTTCTAGAGGAGAGGCCCAGCAGACATATAAGAATAGGAGGTGTTGCTAGTGGCCATCTTTGCATATAATCTACCACACACTGTGTCACCCTCAGTAATACCCACTGAGCATCCACAGCTGTCACAAAGATTACAGTGCAGAGGGGAGATTAATGCCACAAATGGTATGAAGGTAGGAAACATGAAGTTACCCTACTCATCTTTAAGATTACAATTACAACAACTATTACAACTAAAAGACCTAAAATGTGTTAACCTTACAAGTTAATATCACATAAAATCATTCAATACATCAGTCTGCAAGGTTGGTGCCATTTCTTAACTTAAAACTGAAAAAAACAAAGCTTTATTCTTTGTCATATCTTCTCCTTTAGCCTATAGTTTATTTGAAACTTACACATTATTTATACATTTCTTTATTCAGTTTATCTAATTTGTTTTGGTCCATTGTATGTATTCTTAGAAGGTGTCCTAATTCTGTGATGCAGATACATAGATAAACAAATAGTTTGCTACATAAATATGTCATTATTTATCTATCTTAAATCAGGTTCAGGGAAGTTTAGTGACTTGATCAATATTACACCTTTCATGCAAGACAGAACCTAACCTGGTGCTTAACTTTTCTGGACCTGAAAGAGCTAAAATAATAAAATCCTAATTGTATTCTCCATTTCAGCCTTCCTTAAACTCCTGGGTTACACCAGGTACACATGATTGTTTAACACAGAGAAAACTGAATATAGCAAGTAATTTTACAAAGTAATATCTTATTCCAACTTGACTTTACTTGAATTAAATTCAGGAAATAATTATTAAGTGATTATTCCATGCCAGGTACTGATCTGGGTGCTTGGAGCTCTTCAGTGAACAAAATATATTTCTGCCTGTAAGGAACTTACTTTCTAAAAATGGCATCTTATAAACAGAAAAGACACATCATTTCATTGTGGGAAGAAGGATTTGCAAAAAAGGTTGTGCAGGACATTGAACAGGAGCTTATAAAGATGGCTTTATGGTAGCAACTTCTGTTTTTTTTCTTTTTGAAGTTTTTGTCAAAAGGAATTGAACTCCGGCATTCTCTCCTTGAGGGAGGAATCTGTGTGAGTTTTACCTCTGGCAATATCTCACTCAGCCTCGAACTCCTTGAGCATTCAAATTATAGCAATAATTTTTACATAGATTCACAATTAATGATCTAAAGATTTCTTCATATCCCCTACTCCTCTCCTTTGAGGCAGTCTGAGAAGCTAGACCTCGATGTTTCATGGATGACCTTTCATTTTATTCTTACCCTCACAACTGAACACAGATATAGGCTGAAGTTCAATAAACATCCATTTGAAGCCATAGATCTGCCACTTAGGGTATATCTTCTATCATCTCACAATTTTATTTCTCACCGTTTTTCACCCATTCTAAAATTAGAAGGGCAAATGCAATAAACTGTTCATATAACAGAACAAACAAAAATTGTTGCCATCCTGGAGGCGCCTCCATTTGAAAGTTCAAATTCTTGCTCACTGGGTGATGTAAAGAAGTCTAAAATTAGCTCAGAACAGTCATTTTTAGGAGTATCAATGTGCAATGTATACAATTTCATACACTGAAAAGATATAAATATGGAAATTTGAGAACAACCTTTATGAGAACAGCAAAAAAGACCAGACAGATACTGTAAAGTGACATGTAACAATGCAGGGAAGTGTAGGACAAAAGCCAAATAAGTGACATGAGGACTAAACTGATGGATGGGACAGGAAACAGGATGTTTTGATGCAGATGATGTACTAGGTGCTTGAAAACACTGTCTCATTTAATCTTCCCTACAACACAGTTTTACTGATTAGAATGTGGATGGAAACACAAGAGTAGTTAAGAAACTTGCTTATGGACACCTAATTAGGTGCAGTTCTTTTTTTTTTTTTTTTTTTGCGGTACGCGGGCCTCTCACTGCTGTGGCCTCTCCCGTTGCGGAGCACAGGCTCCGGACGCGCAGGCTCAGCGGCCATGGCTCACGGGCCCAGCCGGTCCGCGGCATGTGGGATCCTCCCAGTCCAGGGCACGAACCCGCGTCCCCTGAAACGGCAGGCGGACTCTCAACCACTGCGCCACCAGGGAAGCCTGGATACGTAATTAGAAAGAAATAAATCCAGTTTGTCTAACTTTAAAGCTCAAACAATTAGCATTTGAATTGATTAACAATTCAAAATGCGCTGAATTCAATTGAATTGAACATTTTCCAGGTCTTTCTAGCTTTTGCATAAGGCTTTGACGGTACTACAAAGGAACTTACTTGGAATTAGAAATACCTGAGTTTGAACCGGATTCTGCCATTTCCTACTGGCAGCACTTGGAGCAAGTCAGTTTCATTTCTTTAAAATAGAAAGATGATACCTACCCACATATGGACCCTGTGGGCTTAAGTAAGATACCTCAGTGAACAGAACTCACAAAGTTTATCTGGTAAAGAGAAGGCTCTACTGGATGAATACAAGGTGAACATGGCATGATTGTTATTCCCACTCCATCTGAGGCTGGAAACAATAGAAACAATAGTTATCCTAGTCTGGTTCTTACATGTTCTCAGGCTCAAGAAGGAACTTGAAATAGTTTCCCAAATGAGATTTGGGAATTCTTTGTGGATTTCAATTACCCATCCTCTTGCTGGACCTCATTAACACACATAATTGAAAACTGACTCTGTATATAATAAGGACAACTGGAATCTCCAGCTTGGAGGCAGTTACTTTGGTGTTACTCGTTCCCCGTTCTCTCAAAACACACCGGCAGCCACCCTCAAACACACAACCTCAGAAGCTGGTGAGAAAGAACCCAAATTCTTCCATTACTACATCTCCTGTGAAGTCAGCCTACATGGAGGCTTTTGTTTCATACCATAGTGTTGTAATATGTGGATAAACAATGACAGTACAAAAGGTCATACAGACTTTCCTTAGAGCATGCATTCTTAACAGAGGACAGTATTATTGGCAAGGAGGTGAAAATTGGTTATAGAGGGTGAGAAAAACCAGATCAGATACTACAATGGTTTGTGGCCCTTCTCGGTACCTAAATAGATATATGGTATACATGTGGTATTAAAAGTTCACGGGGAGGGGGTGATTAGGGGGAAAAAAGGATTGAGAAACACTGCCTTAGAGAGAACATAAAGTTCTCTAGCTCAGGTTTTTATTCCAGGAAGAAGACAGGAGACAGGACTATTCTTGGTGTTCTATGCTATGACGGCAATTGCAGGGGTTCCAGTTCGTCATGATAGTGGTTAAAGAGCAGGGCTCTGAGGCAGGCTGCTTGGTTTGAAGCAGAGTTCAACCATTTATAGCTGTGTGATCTGCGCTAATTGACTAACCTCTCTCTCTCTCTTTTTTCTTTTATTTGTAAAATGAGTATTGTAATACCTGACACTTAAGGTTGTATGAGGGATACAAGACCCAGCCTATATTTATAAAAAGAGGCAGCAGAAGCCACTCCCACCTTTGTGCCCTTTAATCCACATCCTATAGATGGCCAAATCCAGGCAATGTACTTTTTTTAACTTAGAGAATTTTGAAAAATATAGAATATATAGAAGTAGAATATAGAAAAGAACAGATGTAATATGTATTCCCACACATGAAAAGTTAATTTATGCTAGCATTTTGTCATATTTGCTTTAGTCTTTTTCTATGTATAAAAATTTTCAATTACACAAGTAATACATACACACATGTTCCCTTTTGTCCTCTCTATACCTCCAGGTCTACCATTGTGAAGCAAAACTTTTATAAATGCCTACCGCCTGCCAGGTATAATTTCCTTTGAGGTATTCTTTCTGAATGGGTAGCCTAAGAGACTAGCCATCCTGCAAAGCATAAATCTCTACCCAGACAAGGTAAATGTCTTCATTCAAGTTAAGGCCCAAATGACATTTTCTCCAGGAACTGAAACAATATTTCTTGGGCACCTACAGTGTGGGAGATGTTTTTGAATTGGGAGCAGAACTGTAGCAGAAGTCAGCTTTTCAAAATGAAAATCTGGGTGGTTGGAGTGAGTGGATTAAATTGGTCTCCATGCTTGAGGTGGCATTCCAGATGTTTCTCACAAATGGTAATGAATAACCCTCTTCCCTTATTAATAACAAACCCAATGGTGGCATTTGCAGATGACTCAGTCCTTTTGTCTTTAGCGTGTAGGTCTCAGCAAAGGAAGATGTGAGCTGCTGTGTTAGGATCAGACCTGGGAACCACACTGGTTTGCACCCTGGCCCAGTGTCCTGGCAGTGGAGAATTCTGCAGTCACAAATGCCTAGGAGGCAAAGGAGTGACAGTCTTGAGTCCTGAGTGAGGCAGCCCTAGGAAGCTGGCATTGCCTGGGTTCCTGGGGCACAAGGCTGTGACCCAAGGGATTAGAATCTTAAGGAGATGGCAGAGGGCCACCTGTCCTCAGGTGTGTCTATCTACTCATCCAATGGAGCCAAGGAGACAATTTGTTTAGATAGCAAGGGTTGCAGGATAATGGCCACTGGCCAAAATGGCAAGTTCTCTCCTGGGGGTAACTCTTGGACTTGGAATTTGACTAAGAGGAGGGAACACTATGTGGTGCTCATGTAGAGCTCTGGAAAACAGAGCAGCGGAGGGACCCACACGGCTTTAATTATGGCCCAAACATTTTCTTTCTTTCTTTCTTTCTCTTTACTTTAAAAGTGAAAATAAACATTTTAAATGTTTGGGTATAATCCACTAAAGTGTAATTATTAATATTAATAATAATAACAATGCTATCTATCACATACTGAGTGCTTCTCAAAGGCCAGGCCCAGCATCAGGCTACTCTCACAACAGCACTGAGAATCGGGAGGAGGTATCTCCATATTACAAGTCAGACCTAGTTTCATTCACTCACTCACTCCCTCGCCAACCAGAGAACATTTACTGAGCCTTTTCTGTGTGGTAGGCCTTGTGCTGGTGCCTCAAAGAGTTTACCGTCTACCACAACTAACAAGTGGGAACGCAATAACTAAAAGTCATTTTAATTTGCTCACTTGAAATTGGTAGAGGAAAGGGTGGTCCCTAAACCAGACAGGAAAAGCTGTGCAGTACTGGCCGTTCAGCACATGTCAAAAGAAAACAAAAAGTCTCATTAAATTTGTTTCTACTTCCAAACTAATCCTGGGGTGGGGTGGGGAGGGAATGGGATGGAGAATATACAAAGGTAAATGGAGAACGTGCAGAGGAGAAGAAAACTCCAGCTTAGTGCTTCTCCCCTTTTCTCCAGCGCTCCTTCCCTGATTGCTGTCCTAGTGCTTTGCGCTAACCTATCTTAGAACAGTACTTGGAAAGCACTTACTTGCCTGTCTCCAATAGACTGTAAATAAATTGTAATCAGACTCCTTATGGGCATAGGTTATCTTATTTATCTTTTTTCACCCAGTACCTGGAGCACTTTTAAAAGCGCATTGAATTTGATTAAAATGAACAGATGAGTGAATGAATAGGTGCGTGGGTTTCTCGTGGGCGATTCTCCTGCGTGCATAAGCATGGACAAACAGATTCACACAAATTCACAAATATTCCCAGAGTGATGGGGACACTGTTCTCGTCACCAAAGCCCTCCCTCTGCTGGCCCGCCGTCCTGTGTGGCCACCTCTTTCATCCCCACTCCCCTCTCAAGGCCAATACTACCAGCTCAGTCCTCTCTCACCGCCAGCACCATTGAAACCTCCCTCTGTCAGCTGACACAGGAAACAGTGAACTACCTGTCAAGATAATCTAACAGTAGGCCTAGAACACGACTTGGGCAGCTTCTAGAAGTCCTGGTGTTTTGACTCTGTATAACCCTAGAAGGGATTTTGCCCAGCATTTTTTTTTCAGGCTTCTTGAGTTTCCAAATCATCCCATTTAATACTTCCTATAGCCATACCCTCTAAATTTGAATGTCAGTTAATAATACCTGTGTTTGTCTAGCGTGAAGCCATCTTTTTCACTTCTCATTTTACTTTACAATATTCATGATGTGAAAAACAGGACTGGTGAGGGTTATTATTTGTATTTTACAGATTGAGACTCTAAGGCTTAGAAATTAAGCAACCATCTCCAAACCACAGTGAGATTGACTATAGATTGGGACAAGTATCCAGGTCTCCAGATAATTAGTCTAGTGTTTTTTGTTATTCTAGTTTGAATAGGCAAAGCCCAATAGAAAGGAGAAACTCTTATTTGGGGAAATTTTCACCTGACTGGGAGAGACAGTGGCAGACTCAGATAGGATCCAGATGTGAAGACTGCTATGTTCCTCAGTCTTCACAGGTATGTTCAGGTAGGTGTGAGGGAGCAGAGGAACTAAATTTGCAGTGCATCTTTCATGTCCTAGACATTCTGTTAGGTGCTTAAATGAGGTAGCTCATCTACCCATCATGAAAATGAATGTTTCCACATAGGTGCTATGATTCTCATTTGCTAAGGAGGAAGCTAAGGTTGAGAATCAGAGGGAACTTGCCCAAGACTAATAGTTAAGAACTGACCACCTGAGGAACTATTCAGATTTATAATGCTGGGGTCATTAGGTAAGTTTTCTTTTTTCCTTCCTACTGATATTTATTACATACACAAGATACTGTCCTTAGTAGTACTGGGAATTCAAAGATAGGGTAGACCCAGTCTTTGTCTTTAAAACCATATATTAGAATATGAGAGAGTAGGACTTCCCTGGTGGTCCAGTGGTAAAGAATCCGCCTTCCAATGCAGGGGACGTGGGTTCAATCCCTGGTCGGGAAATTAAGATCCCACTTGCCACAGGGCAACTAAGCCCACGTGTCACAACTACTGAGCTCGCGTGCCTCAACTAGGGAACCTGCGTGCTCTGGAGCCCGTGCCACAACTAGAGAGAGAAAACCTGCACGCCACAACTAGAGAGAAGCCCACGCACCCCAACGAAAACATCCTGCGTGCCTCAACGAAGATTCGGCATGCCGCAACTAAGACCCGAGGCAGCCAAATAAATAAATAAATAAATATTTTTAAAAAAAGAATATTGCACGCCACAACTAGAGAGAAGCCCACGCACCCCAACGAAAACATCCTGCGTGCCTCAACGAAGATTCGGCATGCCGCAACTAAGACCCGAGGCAGCCAAATAAATAAATAAATAAATAAATATTTTTTAAAAAAGAATATGAGAGCGTAATATAAATGCATACCTCATTATGCTATCTGCAGAAATGCTCTAAAAGAAGTATAAGCAAATTTCTTGGAAAGTCAGAAGGTGAGAACACTTTCTATAATGCAGCGTTTGAGCTGGGTCTTAAAGGGTGAGTATTATTTCACAAGGAAGAGATGATCTGTTAGGGAGGAAAAACTTTTCTTCTACCCTCTTATGTTCAGTAGTTGGAGGCCTGTGAATTAAACTGTGAATTAAAAAGAAAGTTTAGCATGAGAAAGGACAGATTTTCATTCACATAGGTATATATGAGAGTTCACAGAAAAATGTGACTCAAAACCAATAAGCCCTTTTATGACTTAACCATGGATGCAAAAGGCAACCCCCAAAAGGGTGTAGAAGATGCAGACCCAATGATTTAAATTCATCCCCAAAGTTAGCCAAAGAGAAAGAAAGTAAAGACTCTCATTGCCATAGGCAGTCTCAGAACTAGCAAGTCAATAAGGAAAGACCGATAAACCCTCCGAGAGCTGGCAGTGGTCAGTATGGTGCCAGCTGTACCACAGGTTCCTGCATTTCTGTTCAGCTGACTACAAATTCCTGGGGCCCCCAAACTGATGGTTGGCTGCCTGCACATGCAGGTCCAACAATCTGCACTCCCTGGCAGATGAAAACTCTCAGAGCAAACATGCTCTCACTAAACACAAGCCAAGCTCTCAGGACACAAAATGAGACAAATAGGACATAGCAGCGACCCATGTGAAGGAAAGGATCTATAGTCAAAAGTAGTCGAGGGGCTTCCCTGGTGGCGCAGTGGTTGCGCGTCCGCCTGCCGATTCAGGGGAACCGGGTTCGCGCCCCGGTCTGGGAGGATCCCACATGCCGCGGAGCAGCTGGGCCCGTGGGCCGTGGCCGCTGAGCCTGCGCGTCCGGAGCGCCTGTGCTCCGCAACGGGAGAGGCCACAACAGAGGGAGGCCCGCATACCGCAAAAAAAAAAAAAAAAAAAGTAGTCGAAATTGAGAGTCACCCAAGAGTCATAATGCCCCAAAACTAGTTCCTTCAAGTGTTTCCTTCTGCCAGTCTAAAGTTAGAAAGAAAAAACAAAGAGGGGCTTCCCTGGTGGCACAGTGGTTGAGAGTCCACCTGCCGATGCAGGCGACACGGGTTCGTGCCCCGGTCCGGGAGGATCCCACATGCCGCGGAGCGGCTGGGCCCGTGAGCCATGGCCGCTGGGCCTGCGCGTCCAGAGCCTGTGCTCCGCAACGGGAGAGGCCACAACAGTAAGAGGCCCGCGTACCGCAAAAAAAACAACAACGAAACAAAACACAAAGAGAAGCTCTTACTCTTGTTCAACTGGACTCCAGGCAGAAATCCGGGAGACAGACTAGTAAGGAAAGCTTACCCTTGCCAGCTTCACCAGTGGTCCTGAGGTCTCAGCTTCAGTCTCTGGAGCAAGCTGGAAGTTCCAACCATCCCATCCTCGTTGCCAAACTGTCAGGGAGGAAAAACTTTTCTTCTACCCTCATAAGTCACTGGGAGCACACAAATTAAACTGACGAAAGATTAGCAAGAGAAAGGGCGGATTTTTATCCACCTAAGTACAATGCACATGGGAGTTCACACAAAAAAATGTAACTCAAGGAGATAGTTAAAATTGGGGGCTTATGTACTATTTTAATATGGGAAGAGGAGGAGGGGAAGGGCACTTATTGGAAAACAAATGACTTTAAGGAAAGATAAATAAGCCCTTAGGAGAATAGATAGGAGATAAGACAGTCTGCTTAGGTGTGGTGCTGATTTCTATTTGCCATTGAAGACAGTCACACTTTCCTGGTTGCTCCCAGGAAGGGAATTTATGGCAATTGAGTTCTCTTGAGTTCTTTTGGGAGGCTCTGCTCTTAGGCAGATAAGATTGTTAAGGAAAAAAGACTTTTCAAATGCCATCAGCTCAACATTATGTTTTATGCAATGGCAGAGTATTCTGGGCCCCTTCAATGCAGAGAAAGGTGATAATGTCTTAATACTTATTACTGCTTTGTGAAAAATAAGCCAGGAATACATCTTACCTTAAAAGAAGCAGGATGTTTTGACAATACTTTTGACTCCCTGGCATTTGGAGACCCGAAAAGGCCGATCATTAATTTCATAGTTTTTTCTTCTTCTTCTTCTGTTCATCACTTTATCGTCATCATCTTGCTCACTCTTCCCTGAGCCTGAGGTCAGAGGTGAACTGAGTGTGAGGAATAGACATAAAAGTCCTTCAGTTTGCAAACGATGATTGGCACATTATTTGATTTTTATGTTAAAAATCTAAAAGCTTAGTGTTTTTTTTAAGATCATAAAACAGGAGTAAGTACTAAATGTCTATGGCATTACAAATATTTATGTTCTCATCTTTTAAGCCATGGGGAAATGTCTTTTTTGTCTTCCAGAGATTCTGACCTAAAGGTAACATGTCCAAACAGAGTGATAGAGCCATTTAAAACACAATTCTGAAAGGGATGCATCTAAGGCTTATAATCTAGATAGGTTTATAAAATACAAATAGGTGGTTGGATGTAAGAATGAATTCCTGGGTTCTCACATCCAGGAAGGAGCCATGGTCTTGGCTTGCAAATCTCAGGCTCCGAAGTAGAATGATGAATTTTCTAAGAAAAAACACAGGTTTAGATTTAACTATTGGAAAATGAGGGCAGCAACACATCAAAAGGGGACCCCTGAAGTGAGAAGCATTAAAGATAAATTTTTTTCTCGAACTATAAGAGCCTTGGATTTTGACATGATTTGCAACTGCCACCCAATGAGCCCTCAGGGTATGAAAACAGTACCTTAAAAAAAATATATCTTAGACTAATTTGGAGAAAAGAAAAAAGGTATAATTATTAGATTAAAATTTTTTTAGATTTAATAAACTCCAAATAACCTAATCTAGTAAACATTCTTAAAATTCTTGCTTCAAAAAAGAATAATAATCATTATAAGTCTGACAATTGATATCTTCATGATTTCTGAAAGCCTTTTCATGGATATTTCATTTAAAAACAATAATATCAACTTAGTATTTTCACTGATGATTTGTAAATTGGCAAGTCTTGAAAGAAATAGGCCAGTGCTTGGAAACAGGTTTTGCAAGTTAATTTTTTCCTGATGACAGTGTTTAAATATGAATTTTTAATGCAAGTCCTTTCTTGTAAGAGTGCAAAGTGAAGAAAACAACAAAGATATTTCACAATAAAGTGAAAATTAAAAATGAAATAAAAATACACAGTAGGACGACTGATAGCCTCTAAGCAGCATTGGTGGAAATTTGAAGACAGCCCTCTTTCTTTAGAATGTACTTAGAAAGGCCACAGAGCAGACAGCTTGCAGGAGAAGCCTGGGCTGGATTTCACGGTCCATGCCCTTTCCACCGGGTGCCCTTGTATAAGGCACAAACTGCCCAACATCATGTGTCCACCCTGCAGAATAACATGAAAATACGCTGCCATTTGTGTACACACACACACACACACACACACACACACACACACACACTGTCCCTGAGAAGAGATATTGATACAAGGAATTGGTAACATTGGGTGCCTGTGGGGAGAACTGGGTGAGGGTAAGAAGCGGGCATGTTTCCTTTAATATCCGTTGGTGCTCTCTGACTAGTATATTATTGTATGCATGCAGTACTTATTAAAAATTTTAAAAAATGAAAGGAGTTTTTATTTTGAAGTAGAGGATAAAGCAAATGCACAAATGAGTCAAAAAACACAGGTATCCTGTTGAGTAATGAGAGTGCTTTGGCATTAAGAGCAAAGTGATCACCTCTGTTTGGGAGGATCAGGAAAGTCTTTCTAAGGGAAGTGTTGTTGGTCATATGCCTCGGCGGCCTGGATAAAATTTCAGTTAACAGACAGTGAGGGTCTTGAAGGAGGCATTTCACAGGAAGGAGAATGGTGAAAACAAAGGCCAGAGGTTGGCAAGGGGACCAACCCCCTGGAGAACTCAGTAGGCCTATTTGTGGCATAGTAGGTCTGTGCAGGGAGAGGTGGTGGATAGAGGTGGCAGAAGTCTGGAATCAAAATGTGGAAGATCTTAGTTTCTAGGCTGGGGTATATAAAGTCTGCATAATAGATTAAAAAAAAGAAAGATGTGTAGCTGGAGATGACATCAGACCTCTCCTCTAAGAGTTTATATATAATAGTTTTTCTTGGAAAAAGGAAATTAACAATATAAGTGCTTATTAGATTAGCGAATACTGGCAATATTATATATCTGAGGTTGTAGTCATTTAAAACCTTTTTTCTTTTCCATTTTTCTACACTAAGTAGAAACCTTATTGAATTTTAATGGCACTAAAACCTAAAAAGTTTTAATCCCAACTCTGCTAAGTAAGAAAACTGCAACAATAAAAAAGATAAGAAAGGGACCAAAAAGCACCCAATAATGACCAAAAAATTGAAATCAGAAAATCAGTTCAGATTTTCAGTGAGTATGAGGCAGATGAAAATAGACTTCTAACTCTGAGATTATGCATTTCTGTATTATAGGAGTTTCTCGTTTTTAACTCTTAAACATATTAATTTAAAATTTTGTGTGCATAAATGCTTTTCATAGGTTATTTTCAGAAAATGAACTGTGGATATCATATACAGATTCTGAAGGAATGGAAAATGTATTTAAATTAAAATGAGAAGCTAAAATTGGATAGATGTGAATGAAATGCTTCATAGAAGGTATCCATAGAAACCACTTAAAATAAAGAGAAATGTTAATTCTCTTTGTAAATTGAGCTCCCAGAATCAAAATGAGAGTGAGGCATTTAGTGTAGGTGCAAATACACTTTGGCCTTATCTACGTGAAACACACTAATTGACAATTATATTTTTTTGGCCATGGTCTCAGCTGATAATCACAATCAATATATGGCCATACTGCATCATGGTTCAACCACACTTCCGAGAGTGGTTCGAGACCCGCGGGTGGTCTCCAGTCCTTTAAAAAAAAAAAAAATTTATGGCCATATAGTTCATGGGATTCAGTTAGTAAAATAGCTAAGCTACATTGGCCCAACTTGTTGATTTAATCAAGTGCGTGACCAGAGAACCATCTCTGTGGTATCCCAACCTTTCAGCAGTCTCTTGACTACACAAGACATTAAACTAACTACCACTGTATAGTGATTATATATGCCAACTGGGGATACCATTAAAAATAATTTGTGAAAGAATAAATTTTCCTATGCCAACTTCCCAAAAAAGTTTTCATTTTCCACATTCTATTCTAGGCCTGCGCAAGAGCAGACATGTTTTATGTTGCTGCAGTCACAAAATTTGGAACTCAAAGTTCTGCTTCTGTTTTTTAATAGATAAAATGTAAACATTTTCTGGTTACATTTCTTCTTAATTTCTTAATTTTCCTTTGTCACAATCACAAATGATGTCACTGAGTTGATGATCACTTCAGAAAAGCTAACTTAAATATTACTAACCATAATAATTCATTATTGCTAACTGTACTTTTTTCCTACTCCTCCCCATTATAGGTAGTTCTGTGATTAACCACTTTTGACTTCACTCACTTCAAAATCCATCTGATGTACTCTAGACCTGCTGTTTGTAATGGCCTTAGACATTCTCAAACATTTTGGCTACAGAACATCTTTATACTCTTAAGAATTATTGAGGAGCAAAAGAGATTTTTTTTAATGTTTATTTTTTATTTATTTTTCTTATTAGTCATCCATTTCATACACATCAGTGTATACATGTCAATCCCAACCTCCCAATTCATCACACCACCACCCCCAAACCCGCCGCTTCTGCCCCTTGGTGTCCATACGTTTTTTTCTCTACTTCTGTGTCTCGATTTCTGCTCTGCAAACCGGTTCATCTGTACCATTTTCTAGGTTCCACATATATGCGTTAATATACAATATTTGTTTTTCTCTTTCTGACTAACTTCATTCTGTATGACAGTCTCTAGATGCATCCACATCTCTACAAATGAACAAATTTCGTTCTTTTTTATGGCTGAGTAACATTCTGTTGTATATATGTACCACATCTTCTTTATCCATTTGTCTGTCGATGGGCATTTAGGTTGCTTCCATGACCTAGCTATTGTAAATAGTGCTGCAATGAACATTGGGGTGCATGTGTCTTTCTGAATTATGGTTTTCTCTGGGTATATGCCCAGTAGTGGGATTGCTGGGTCACATGGTAATTCTATTTTTAGTTCTTTAAGGAACCTCCATACTGTTTTCCACAGTAGCTGTATCAATTTACATTCCCACCAACAGTGCAAGAGGGTTCCCT
>NC_041217.1:125662421-125664486 GCF_002837175.3 Physeter macrocephalus | reverse complement strand
GGTCCCATTTGTTTATTTTTATTTTTATTTCCATTACTCTAGGAGGTGGATCAAAAAAGATATTGCTGTGATTTATGTCAAAGAGTGTTCTTCCTATGTTTTCCTCTAAGAGTTTTATAGTGCCCAGTTTTACATTTAGGTCTCTAATCCATTTTGAGTTTATTTTTGTGTATGGTGTTAGGGAGTGTTCTAATTTCATTCTTTTACATGTAGCTTTCCAGTTTTCCCAGCACCACTAATTGAAGAGACTCTCTTTTCTCCATTGTATATCCTTGCCTCCTTTGTCATAGATTAGTTGACCATAGGTGCGTGGGTTTATCCCTGGGCTTTCTACCCTGTTCCATTGATCTATATTTCTGTTTTTGTGCCACTACCATATTGTCTTGATTACTGTAGCTTTGTACTATACTCTGAAGTCAGGGAGCCTGCTTCCTCCAGCTCCGTTTTTTTCCCTCAAGACTGCTTTGGCTATTCGGGGTCTTTTGTGTCTCCACACATATTTTAAGATTTTTTGTTCTAGTTCTGTAAAAAAAAAATTAATTTCTCTTTCAGATTTTTCATCATTAGTGTATAGGAATGCAAGATATTTCTGTGCATTAATTTTGTATCCTGCGGCTTTACCAAATTCATTGATTAGCTCTAGTAGTTTTATGGTGGCATCTTTAGGATTCTCTATGTATAGTATCATGTCATCTGCAAACAGTGACAGTTTTACTTCTTCTTTTCCAATTTGTAATCCTTTTATTTCTTTTTCTTCTCTGATTGCTGTGGCTAGGACTTCCAAAACTATGTTGAATACTAGTGATGAGAGTGGACATCCTTGTCTTGTTCCTGATCTTAGAGGAAATGCTTTACGTTTTTCACCATTGGGAATGATGTTTGCTGTGGGTTTGTCATACATGGGCTTTATTATCTTGAAGTAGGTTCCCTCTATGCCCACTTTCTGGAGAGTTTTTACCATAAATGGGTGTTGAATTTTGTCAAAAGTTTTTTCTGCATCTATTGAGATGATCATATGGGTTTTATTCTTCAATTTGTTAATATGGTATATCACATTGATTGATTTGTGTATATTGAAGAATCCTTCCTATATTCATCAGTGATATTGGTCTGTAATTTTCTTTTTTTGTAGTATCTTTATCTGGTTTTCGTATCAGGGTGATGGTGGCCTCATAGAATGAGTTTGGGAGTTTTCCTTCCTCTGCACTTTTTTGGAAGAGTTTGAGAAGGATGGCTGTTAGCTCTTCTGTACATGTTTGATAGAATTCACCTGTGAAGCCATCTGGTCCTGGACTTTTGTTTATTGGAAGATTTTTAATCACAGTTTCAATTTCATTACTCGTGATTGGTCTGTTCATATTTTCTGTTTCTTCCTGCTTCCGTCTTGTAAGGTTATACCTTTCTAAGAATTTGTCCATTTCTTCCAGGTTGTCCATTTTATTGGCATAGAGTTGCTTGCAGTAGTCTCTTAGGATGTTTTTATTTCTGCAGTGTCCATTGTAACTTCTTTTTCATTTCTAATTTTATTGATTTGAGTCCTCTCCCTCTTTTTCTTGATGAATCTGGTGATTTCTTCAGTGATCTCTTGGTTATTTAGTAACGTATTGTTTAGCCTCCATGTGTTTGTGTTTTTTCATTTTTTTCCCCTGTAATTGATTTCTAATCTCATAGCATTGTGGTCAGAAAAGATGCTTGATATGATTTCAATTTTCTTAAATTTACTGAGGCTTGATTTGTGACCCAAGACGTGATCTATCCTGGAGAATATTCCATGCGCACTTGAGAAGAAAGTGTATCTGCTGTTTTGGGATGGAATGTCCTATAAATATCAATTAAATCTCTCTGCTCTATTGTGTCATTTAAAGCTTGTGTTTTCTTACTAATTCTCTGTTTGGATGATCTGTCCATTGGTGTAAGTGAGGTGTTAAAGTCCCCCACTATTACTGTGTTACTGTCGATTTCCTCTTTTAGAGCCGTTAGCAGTTGCCTTATGTATTGAGGTGCTCCTATGTTGGGTGCATATATATTTATAATTGTTATATCTTCTTCTTGGATTGATCCCTTG
>NC_041217.1:125641514-125662388 GCF_002837175.3 Physeter macrocephalus | reverse complement strand
TCTTTTCATTCTTTTTTCTTTATTCTGTTCCGCAGCAGTGAATTCCACCATTCTGTCTTCCAGGTCACTTCTCCATTCTTCTGCCCTTGTTATTCTGCTATTGATTCCTTCTGGTGTATTTTTTATTTCAGTTATTGTATTGTTCATCTCTGTTTGTTTGTTGTGTAATTCTTCTAGATCTTTGTTAAGCATTTCTTGCATCTTCTCGATCTTTGCCCCCATTCTTTTTCCGAGGTCCTGGATCATCTTCACTATCATTATTCTGAATTCTTTTTCTGGAAGACTGCCTATCTCCATTTCATTTAGTTGTTTTTCTGGCGTTTTATCTTGTTCCTTCTTCTGGTACATAGCCCTCTGCCTTTTCACCTTGTCTATCTTTCTGTGAATGTGGTTTTTGTTCCACAGGCTGCAGGATTGTAGTTTTTCTTGTTTCTGCTGTCTGCCCTCTGGTGGATCAAGATTTTTTAATGTGGATTATATCAACCATATCTACCATATGAGAAGGTAAATCGAGATATTTAAAAAACATTTATTTTAAAATAACGAATTCATTATATGTTAACATAAATAACTTAATTTTTATGGAAAAATATATTTCCTCATGTTAAAAAAATTAGTGAGAAGAGTGACATTGTTTAACATTTTGCAAATCTTAATGTCTGTGTCAATGGAAGACAGCTGGATTCTCATATCTACTTCTGCTTTCCATCTGTTGCAGTATCTCACTTCATGTAGCCTTGGAAAACTGAGTAAAAAAGGCGTGAACATCTTAGTATTATCATGAAAATAGTTTTGACCTGAATGTGTATTGGTTATCCCCAGGGGCTTCAACCACACTTTGAAAACCTACTGTACACACAATGGTAAATATGCAAAATTATTACCTGGCTAAAGGGTTGGAAGTCTTTCCCAGACTTCCCAGAGAAGAGTCTTTCTTTATTGTATTTTGTTGTTCAAAGAAATTGATAACAGTGATTTTTTACTGTCAAATTCCCTTCCTATTTACCTTCTCTGCAGTTCAGGGAATACTAGTGCTAATGAATTAAGTTTCAAATTTACCAGTAATTAATATAACTTTCCTCATTAGCATCGACGTATTTTAGAGCTAGAAATGCTAAAAGAGAAACCCACAACATCATCTGGTCAAATATGAGATGGGGACTACTGGTTGTACGCAAAAATATTTTAGGTAACACACAGCCAAACATTAAGTAACATTGAGTAAGGGAGTGAGAAAGTTGTCTCTTGTTGGTTTCTCTTTCCACGTGGTTACATTGAGGCCAAGTCTTAGCTTGACTGTTAGTATGTCCTCCATATAACTTAACTAACTTGCAGTGTCTTTAACTAGCTTGCATATTTTCCAATTTAACATAAGGTTAGCCTAAGAAGTCTTAGAGCCTTAGGCAAGCAACAGTATCTAGCTAGAATTTAACGGTATATTTTTTATCATTTTATTTTTATTACTACCATCTACTTAGAGCATGACATTTCGGTTTTTAATTTAATAACGTTTAATTTTAAAACATTTGGATTTAAAGAAAAAAGTTATTAAATAATAGTATAAATGGTATGAGTAATAAAGTGCATGATGGAGGTTTGGGAAAAAACTGATTTAATTCTGTCCTCAATTTACAGTTAGGGAAATCAAAGCATGGAGAAAATTGACTTCCTTGAGATGGCCACAGTCAGAGACTTTAACTCTGGCCTCCTTACTCTCAATGAAGAGCTCTTTCTGCTACAGCATGAATGAGTGCTGATGTCTAACATTTAACATTTCAGTGTTAGAGCCTGCCCTGAAGTCAGACAAATCCAGGTTAAAACCCCTGCACCATCCTGGGCTAGCTGTGTAATCTTAGACAGACTTCTTAGCTTCTATCTCCTCGGTTTCTTCACTTATGAAGTCAACATAATCCCCATTTCACATTAACATTTTGCCTATCTTAAATGAGATAATATTTTAAGTGGTTTGAAATGGCTCCTGGCACTCAATAGACAGAGTTATTTTTATTAGCTGAAGTTAGTCTTAGTGAACTGCAGAGCATTTGGAGCAAAAGAATCTTCATAGCCAGGGCTTGGCTCCAGTGTGTGTGAACTGCATCTGCCACTTGGATCCTTACTTAATTAAAGGCTGGAAATCATTGCATTTCTCTGAAGGAGGCTAACATGCCTTTGGTTGCAGGAAGTGAAGGTTAAACGCGTTAACTTGGAAACTTATGTAACCAAGGGTTAAAATAGCCTTGAAGCCAAAACCAAAGCATTCTGGCCTCTGGTGTGTGATGCAAAGCCAAGCATGTTTGCCTTTATAAGCCCAGGAATGCTTCTGGTGAGGCTTGTTTGTTGTGGAAACTGACATGATCAAAGTGGGGAGAACTGAAACGATCTATCAGAATAATAGTCAAAGCTGTATATGAATTCCCCAGACAGCGTTGAACCCGAAGTCTCCCACTGAGGACAGACAAGGCAGCTGACAGAAGCTGGGAAGAAAAGAAATGCATCTCTCTAAGGCGGAGATAAAGACCCTGGGTGGGGAACTCTAGAGGAGAGTTCAGATTTAGCAGACGGAAAGGTGAAATGGAATGCTGACCTTGTGGTCTTTAGGATTCTTGCAACACCAAGGTTGTGGTTTTCAGGTGTCAGTTTTTAGAGTGGAGTTACTAAGTGAAGCAGGCACTTTTAGTAGTAAAGCATTTGGGGGTGGGGAAACTGTGCCAATTGCAGTAAGATCCTGTGCCAATTGCACTGGAATGTTCTAAGGCATGATGTCATGCTTCTTCCCATATTAATTTCCAAATGTTGAAAAATTCTCATTATGATTAAGTATACTTAAGGGTCCCTAAGTGGCTGGCATGATTTTGGATTGTTTGCTCACTTAGTCCTTCATCCCAGGATGAAGATTAGTAAAACTCTATGATGTTCTAGCAAGTATGAAATGACATTGGAGCCCCAACTGTTGCTAAATCCTTATCAAGGCGTACAAAGAATCATTGGAGAGATTGGAAAAGATTTTAAGGAAATCCAGTCCTACCCACATATTTTAGAGAGGGGAAACTGAGGCCCGGAGAGAGGAAATGACTTGCTCAATACTACTATTATACTACTATAATTCGAAAATTATACTAACACTCTTGCTTTTTGTTTTGTTTTTCCTTTGTGTATATTGGCCTATCTTTTTATCTCTGTCCCTCCCTGGGCACACATCACCAAGGACTCTCCTGGACAGAGGTAGGTAAATGCAGAATGAGGTTTTTATAAAGATCACGAATACACCCAATACTGAGCCCAATGAGAAAACTGAATAAAAATCATACCTTATGCTGAGCGCTTTGCAAATCACAAAACGCGTTTTAATCTCTTCTTCCGTTAATCCCTACACAGTCATTAGGGAGGCAGAGCAGTTATTATTATCATCTGTCTTATGGATGCACTAAGTGAGACAGAGGGAGCCCAGCGACTTGCCCCACACCACACAGCCCCAGAGCGGCTGAGCAGAGCCCGGCGGGGGATTCAGGCCCTCAGGACCCTCAGTTCAGGCACCTCTTACGGCGGCATGCAGAGGCCAAGACTGGTGGATTCCCCAGGGTACATTCTCTGAACTCTCGACTTGGTGGGAGTTTCAGGAAATTCTGCAAAAATGCAGCGGGAGGGTTTAGGAGGATCGGTGAGAAACGCTCAGAAGGTGCGGGGGAGGGGAAGGCAGTCTGGCAATCTTGCATTTAAAAAGGTAAAGAATTAGCGAAAGGTTTCAGTCGGCCGACCTCAGAGATGAAATCCTTCTCCTTTCTCGGGGCT
This sequence comes from Physeter macrocephalus, assembly GCF_002837175.3. Taxonomy (NCBI): domain Eukaryota; kingdom Metazoa; phylum Chordata; class Mammalia; order Artiodactyla; family Physeteridae; genus Physeter; species Physeter macrocephalus. The sequence continues at coordinate 125,658,599 of NC_041217.1, read as the reverse complement.
CCCAGAAACTGCTTCCTCGAAGAAAACGTCTGAGGCTTGCATTTCATGTTACCTGCCTTGCTGGAGCAGCCCTGCCTCTGGGCGCGGCGGGGTTTGGGCTCCCTTGGTTTCCAGGCCCGGGCGCCATTCGGCGCGAGGTTGGGGGAGAGCCCGCAGGCCTCCTGCCGAGAAGCCCGGGGATGGGAGGGGGAAGTCGGCCTCGCATCAAAGCAATCAGAGAAACCCTGGGGGGGGGGTATTGGCCTGCTTCTCTCCTCCGACGCGGCTTTGCCCCAACTAATTTCCTGCCCGGGCCCTAACCCAGGTCCCGCCCTTTTCCACCCTTCCGGGCTTCACTCCGTACCAGGCATCACTAAAGTAGGGAAACAGGAAAAGAAAGCTGGGCCCTGCGGGTTTCTGTTTGGCTTTGCAAACCACTTATGGAGCGAGAAGTGGGGATCACAAATGGGGACCCCTGAGGAATGACCCCCTCCCCAGCCCCCTCTCCAGTTGAGTTACCAAATGAGGCCAATTCATTCTCTGGAATGTAGCAGCCGGGGCAATGATGATTGCTACTGACAGGGAAGCTTTCATGTAGCAATATCCCCGGCCACCGGCTGTGAGGCAAAGAGAAAGAACTCTCTGGAATTCACAACATCCCCCCTCCAATTAATCCCCAGCCACCCCGCTGTGTGTGAATGGGCTGTGCTGGGGATTCGTAGCTCTGATGCGGGGGATTTGCTGATTCCTTTGAGCCCCCTGAGGAGAGGTGATATGGAGAGCAGATAATCAGCATGCAGCGCTGAGACGAGGTAATGAATTGGCTCGCCTGGGCCTGGCTTCACTATTTGTACACTTTTAGGCACCTCGGAAACTGGGTTTGCAGACAAAACCTGTGCCGAGGGGCCCTCAACCCCCGACCTTTTGTGGGCCTGGATGGCTGCCGCCTCTCCCGCTCGCTTAAGGCGGGAGCCTTGTCTCCGAAAGGAGGAGCCGGAGGCGAAGGGAAAGGAGCCCGGATTCTAAGCGGGCCAGGCCTGCGCGGTACCTCTCCCGCCTCAGTCCCACGCTCACCCCAATGAAGTCGAGCTTTAACTCGGTTTTCATTCTCCTGCATTGCAGTTTTCAGTCTAAGTCCACTGCTTCTACGAATAAAATGCTGTTTATTTTTCCCTCATAGCTCCAGGTTCATCTCTGGCAAGAACGTGTGTTCAAGGCATTGAGACCGTCCAACGTGAGTTATGATTTGCTGGATGTGGGGGTCTGTCTCTGTCCGCTTCAGCGTTTTTCACCAGTGCTAAAAGATAATGCTGGTGCTGCCTAAAAAAGTAACAGCTGACATTTATTGAGCACTTACTATGTGTCAGGCACTAAGAGTTTATACGCATGATCACAGGCACTCCTCAGAGCAATCTCTGAAGGAGATGCCAGTCTCCGGTTTCATTTTACAAGGAGGAAAAAAAGGCTTTGGAGTTCCTAACCGGCTTGGGGCCACGGACTGGGGGCGCTAACTAGTAGGCAGGTGGAGTCAGATTCCCTCTGCACACCCTCTGGGTCCCACAAACCTCATCTTCGTTTAGACGCTCACTGCTTCTCATCAGGTGCGTCTGCCGCAGAGCTTCCCGCTTCCAAGCACGCAGACCGCAGCCCTCTCCACCCTGCAGCCAGGGAGAATCTCTCTGAGACACCGCAATGGGCCATCCCCTTGCTTAGACTCCTCAAAGGTTCCCCAGAGTATCTAGAAGAAAGTTCAAACTCCTCAGCTTAGCACACAAGTCCCTTTATGACGGGCACCTGGAAAGAATTAAAGACAGACTGAGGCGATAATCCTAATCCCCTCTCGGGGGAGTTTGCTAGATGGGGCTGTGAAGGGAACCCGGGCCTCTTTTCCTCAGACTCTGGAGTCTACTTGTGGGCCTGGCTCTCTGAGGGCACTTCCCACTCTGACCCTGCCCCCATCTTGTCTTTCTTGGCAGTTGCCACTCTTTTCTTGCCTTCCTGGGTCCCTCTTCTTTCATTCAGGACTGAAGGCATTGGATGCAGATTTTTGCTCCTGGTTCCACTATTGAAGGGAATTCAAGATGAACACTTTGGTTTTAAGGGTTTTTGTTGCCAGAAACCACAGGGCACTAGACAAAAACTATGACAAAGTCTCTAACTATTCTATGCTCAGTGTCAATCAATCTGAATTTTCCTTGCACGCCCGGAAATTACCTTTTATATGCTACAGTTGGGTTTTCCTCCATCAGCTGACAAACGAACCTTCAGGCTCTCCCATGGGCCCTGCGTACCAGTCACTGTTCAGTTTTAGCAGCAGCATCATTGTTTTCCTAGCAGTGTTATTACAGTTATTTAAGGATTTCACCATAAGGTGTCCCTATTTTATAAAAACACACATAAAACTGAAATATTCAACATTCTATCAACTAATACTTATTGAGAGGCTGTTATAAGTGTATGGGGAACTGTGGTGGACAGGACAGTTAAGGGCCCAGCATTATGCTGAGAAAGACAATGTACAAACAAATAAATATTCAAGAGCATGGTTAGCAACATAAGGAAATAAACCAGGGTGGTGTGATAGAGAAGTGGTAGAGACTGCTTTAGAGTAGTTAGAGGAGGAAAGGCTTTCTAAGCAGGTGAGATTTGAGCTGAGATTTGAATGGTAAGAAGGACCCATCCATAAGAATAATTGGAAGTAGAGCATTCAGGCAAGTGCCAGGGACAGAGGTGGGGAGGAGCTTGCCTTCTCTGAAGACACAATAAGGCTGCTAGAAGGGCTGAGGTATTTGGATGAGCAGGGGATGGTGTGGGATGTTATGCAGGAGATGTGAGCTAACAGATCTTTAAGATCTTGTAGGCCAATGGCTTTCAAACTCTTTTAATGTGACCCACAGTAAGAAATACATTTTATATTACAGTCCACTAACACACAAACGCACACACACTCCTGAAAGAGTTCTTTCAATAAACTTTGATATTTTCTATTTTGTTTTATTTTAAAATGCTGATCCTTGCCCAGTACATTGGTTTCACAACCTAGTGATGGCTTGGTTTGGAAAGCTCTATCCTAGATTATAGTAAGGAGTTTGGATTTTATTCTCAGTATAATTGGAAACCTTTGGAAAAGTTGTAAGCAGGAGAGTAACATTTAATTCACATTTTGATAACTGACTTTGACTGCTGTCTAGAGAGCAAGTTTGTATGAAGAGTAACAGCAGGGAGACCAGCTAAGAAGCTGTTATATTTCATCTAGAGGAAGAAATAATGTTGGCTTGGTAGCTGAAGAGGTTGAGAAAAGTCGATGAATACTATAAAATTTGGAGGTAAAGCCAACACTGGATGTGGAATGTGAAGAAGGGAAAGGAGGCAGGATGACTCCAAGCATAGTTTGGTTGTTTATTTTTAGCAATAAGTGGTACAGACCTTTGCTGAGATGAAAAATTGGGGGATGACTACATTTTGGGGAATAGGAATATTGTTTTGGGTATTTCAGGTTTAGGATATCTATACCTCCTATACCTCTTTTTTTTTTAAGATTTTTTTTTGATGTGGATCATTTTTAAAGTCTTTATTGAATTTGTTACAATATTGCTTCTGTTTTATGTTTTGATTTTTTGGCTGCGAGGCATGTGGGATCTTAGCTCCCAGACCAGGGATCGAACCTGCACCCCCTGCATTGGAAGGCTAAGTCTTAACCACTGGACAGCCAGGGAAGTTCCTATATCTCCTATACATCTTATTGGAGATGTTAGACGTATCAGTAAGGGTGTTTTGGTGGAAGATCAGAGTTGGCGATGAAGCTTTAGGGGGCAGTGGCACATGGATATTATTTAAAGCCATGGGACTACAGGTATTTACCTAGAGAGAACGTGTGGATAGAGAAGAGCAGTAGGTCTCTCTATCCTATGTTGGTGTGGTCCCCCTTTCTGGATCACACCAACATTAATAGGTATAGCAGAGGAGTACTTCCATTCTGAAAATGATGCTTCTTGTAACAAAATGGAATATGAAAAATCATTAGATATACTGAGTCTCAAGTAGTCATCCATTGGATTTGAGGCAGACAACTGTGTGTTTAATTACAGAAGAAAAACTAAATCTAAGAATATGTAAGACATGCTGGTGGTAGATCATCCAAAGTGTAATTAGGAGTTTTATAATACATTTAACTTCCTGGGGGTAGAACACCTCTCACATTGTTTGCATGACTTCGTGCTGAACTTTTACCCAGATAACTTTAGTGCCTGTTGTTTTTTAGGAATTCTTTACAGAAGTGGGGGACTGTTTATGTCATAGAATTTATTCTTTGACTCTCTCTAGTTAAATCAGTTGTTCTTATTTCCTCACATCTATGTTAGATGTTCTAGCTGAAGGAGTTTATACTCTCATTCAATCTAACTTTTCTTTCTGGGGCTGGAGCACACCTATTTTTACCTTCCTTCGTAAGAAGACTCTACCCGTGGTCTTCCATCTCTCCCTCTCTTCCAGTCAGATAGGGTGTCAGGATACCTTAATTGTGGTGCCATTCCAAGAAAAAGAAGACTCTTCACTTTCTTCTTTTCTTCCCTTCCCTTTTCCTTCCTTCCTCTCTCCCTCCTTTCCTCCTTCCCATCCTTCCTTCCTTCTTTTTTTTTTCTCTTTCTCAAGGGCAGTGGTTTTCAAACTTCAAATGAAAATTTAAGTTAAAGCCCCCAAATAGAAAATAAACAATGGAATAATGGCGCCATTTTCTTCTCTTTATAAGAACCTCATCAGCAACTTCATGAAATCCAAGGGTTCCACAGATCATTACTGAAATGGATTCATTTCCTCTTTGAGGAGACTTCAGGTAGAGGAATCACTATTATCTGTGAGCCAGTTGTTTACTCAGAGAAGGCAAATTAAGATTATTCCCTGTGACAGAGTCATTGATAGGATTCACCCTAGAGATATAATGGAGAGCCAGAGAGCTTACACAGATTGCCTCTTAAAGAGAATCACATTTCATTAGTTGATCAGAAAATATGGTATACTTAATGATTTAAATAATTTATTAAAAAGATACTGGTGTGATTATTTTTCAAAAGGCAATGTAGTTTAAATAATGTTCACTTTGGAATCAGAAAACTTGAGTTTAATCTCTGCATTACCTCTTACCAGCTTATAAACCTGACATAAGAGCAAGTAATGTCACTTCTCTGAGCCTCAGATTCTTCATCTATTAGTTGGGCAAAAAATTTTCCTTATAGGTTTGTTGCAAAGATTAAGTAGAAATAACACACAGAGCACCTAGTACCTGGGAGTACTTGTCATTACCATAAGTAGGCTCTTAAAATAAGACAAATAGTTATTATGATTATATATTTGCCTACTTTTAGTGACAAAGATTAAGGCCTGGGTTAGATATGGCCTCCAACCCTGTAAATGCTGATGAGAATTCTGGCTAATATTGAAATAGAGCATGACATGTATTTAAGGGCTAAGTGAAATGGGTTTTGTAATACATGGTCATACTTTGGATGACTTCTCAGAAATTCAAGTCTTGTGTACCTAAGGAAATGAACAAGCCAAAAAATTCTGGCACCTGGCTTAACGGCCTGGATTCTTTTGGGTCAATATAGTTTGTCCTCTTTGTTCTTTTTTTTTTTTTTTTAATAATTTTTTATAAGTTTTAAAAAATAAACTTATTTATTTTATTTATTTATTTTTGACTGTGTTGGGTCTTCGTTGCTGCACACAGGCTTTCTCTAGTTGTGGCGAGCGGGGGCTACTCTTTATTGCGGGGCGCGGCCTTCTCATTCTGGTGGCTTCTCTTGTTGCAGAGCACAGGCTCTAGGTATACAGGGTTCAGTAGTTGTGGCTTGCAGGCTCAGTAGTTGTGGCTCACAGGGTCTAGAGAGCAGGCTCAGTAGTTGTGGCGCATGGGCTTAGTTGCTCCACGGCATGTGGGATCTTCCCGGACAAGGGCTTGAAACCCATGTCCCCTGCACTGGCAGGCGGATTCTTAAGCACTGTGCCACCAGGGAAGCCCTGTCCTCTTTGTTCTTATTTAATAGAAGTTAGGTCCTGACCATAGCTCATTTCTATGTTACTTCATCACTGGGATGCCTCCTTGAGTTTTTAGAGCACAGAACACAGAGGATAAACATAACCAAGACATCATATTTATGAAAATGGGAGTCTGCATGACTAAAAGTGAGTTTCATCCATTCATTCTTTCATTCATTTCGTAAGTATCTCCCAAGCTTTGTGTACTGGGAACACATATGTACAGACACTGTATTGTGACAATGACAAGACAGACAAAATTCTGCCCTCAAGTAGAGTTAGACAATAAATAAATAATTACAGGTTGTGATAAGTGTGATGAAGTAAGTTAAGCATGGTGCTGTGACAGAGACTAATGGCACTAGTTAGAGAAGGCTTCTCATAGGAGACAATGTTTAAGATGAGACCAAAAAGCCAGCCAAGTGAAGGGTCAAGAGAGAAGTTTTCCAGACAGAGGCAACAGCAAGAGTACCGAGGTGGGACAGAGCTGGAGAAATTTTAAGAACTTCTAGAAAGCCAGCATGACTGGTGTATAAGGAAGGAAAGACGGGGAGAGAAAGCCAGGAACCACATCACACAAACCTTTAGATGTTTGAAAATTTCTTAAGTCTATGGGAAGTCACTGAGGGCTTTGAAATAGGGGAATGACATGAGCTGGTTTACATTTTCCAAAAAAATTACTGTAGAGAGGGCAGATGGGAGAGGGGCAAGAGTGGGTGCAGTGGGCCACCTATGAGGTGGCATAGATAAAAATGGAGGGTGGCTTAAAACAGAGAGGAGTAGAGTTTCAGGATATATTTGGGAAGCAGAGCCAATAGGACTTGCTGATAGATTGTGAAGAGTGAGGAAAGGGAAGAACCATGGTTTCCGCTTTAGCAACTATTTGGGTGGTTCTGTCATTTTCTTCCCTTTCAAAGGGAAGACTTCAATATGATCAGCTTAGGAGTTGGGTAAAGAGGGAAACACATGTTCCATTTTGGAAATGTTAAGTGTGGGATGTCAACAAGACAGGCAAGGAGATATGCCAAAATGTCAGCTGGATATGGATGCAAGTCTAGAGCTTAGAGGAGACTGCTAAGCTGGAGATAGAAGTTTGAGAGTCTCCGGAAGTTCATTTGTATTTGAATCTAAGGAGATGGATAAAATCATATAGAGAGAGGAAGAAGAAAGAGCCCAAGATTTGCCTTTGGGAATCCAAAATTAAGATGATTGTAGAGGAAAATGAATTAGCGAGGAAACCAAAAAGCCATGACCTTGAGGTAGGAGGAAGATTGTAAGTGATGACTGTAGGAAAAAAAGAAACCTAGGAGAGGCAAGTGTTATAGGAATGAAGTAGTCAACTGTATTGAAATCCATTTGTAACCACTAAGTTTCTTTATATGATACACAACACCTCCCATCGGGGCAAGGTTGATCTTGGCTAAATCTCTTATGAGTGTCAGATGGACAATTTATTTAACCTTTTTTTAAAAAAAAGTAAATATAGGAACTTCATTATTTTTTAAAATTTCAGCTTTATTGAGGTATAATTGACTTATTTAAGCTTTCTGAGTATTAATTTCCTCATTTGTAAAATAGGTCAATACATGCATTTCATAGGCATTTGTAAACATTGAATAAGCTAATTTATAAATACTATTCACAGAACACTAGGTATACAGAGCTCAATAAATAGAAGCTATTATTATGAAATATCATTATGTTTAGAAATCAGAAGACCCACATTCTAGTGATTTTAGTGTAGATCCTGCATTTAGCAGTTGTTTCCTTGGGCAATAATAGTTATTTGAATTTCAATTTTCTCACCAGTGAAATGGGGAAATAATTTCTGTCCTGCCCTTCCTTCTCATAGTGCTGTCCAAAGGATATGAGAATGCTCTATAAGCCATTCAGTGCTGAGGAGATATGAAGAATTTCTCATTGTCCAGTAGAATTTCTGTTTATCTAGCTTTCAAATCAGTCAAGCGTTTATACTTTAAGAGTGCTGGGGGGCTCCCCTGGTGGCGCAGTGGTTGCGCGTCCGCCTGCCGATGCAGGGGAACCGGGTTCGCGCCCCGGCCTGGGAGGATCCCACATGCCGCGGAGCGGCTGGGCCCGTGAGCCATGGCCGCTGAGCCTGCGCGTCCGGAGCCTGTGCTCCGCAGCGGAAGAGGCCACAACAGAGGGAGGCCCGCATACCACAAAAAAAAAAAAAAAAAAAAAAGAGTGCTGGGAATAGGCTTGAGGGAGGCAAGTGACAAAACTGGAAAATGAAACTTGTAGCTAGACCCAGACTTATCAGATTTAAGATTCATCTCTGCAATACTGTTTCCCTTACTTTCTTCTGAAGGGATCTACATGAATCAAGATATTAATGTAAGGAGAAGCAACTGATTCCTGAGGACATGGGCTATCTTCCCAGGATACCTAATCCACTGTAGATGCTAAAAATTTAGCCTCTGATGGATTGAGAATGCATGGCCAGCATAATCCATGGGAAGGGGAATGCTTCTCTTCCAAATTGTGACGATGTATCCTCAGTTCTCCATGACTCAGGAAGAGGCAGATTGAATGGGAAAAGGGAAGTGAGGAAGAAGAAAACCTGAGGGAAATAGAATGATGCATGAAGAGGAAGAGAAACTCTTAGAAATGAGAAGAGGAAACACCACCCTCAAATTAAATTTGTTGGCATGAAAAGATGCTGGAGGGAAGGGGTGTTGGAGGGAAGGGATGCTGCCTCTGGACCAATCAAAAGACATTTGCTAATGAAGAAACTAAAGCTAGAGGAGTAAAATGACTAATTCAGGGTTACTTATAAGAGCTGACACTTTAGCAATCACTGGTGATTCTCTATGGTGTTTTTTTTTTTTTTTGTGGTACGCGGGCCTCTCACTGCTGTGGCCTCTCCCATTGCGGAGCACAGGCTCCGGACGCGCAGGCTCAGCGGCCATGGCTCAAGGGCCCAGCCGCTCCGCGGCATGTGGGATCTTCCCGGACCAGGGCACGAACCCATGCACCCTGCATCGGCAGGCGGACTCTCAACCACTGCGCCACCAGGGAAGCCCTTTCTATGGTGTTTAAAAAATAACAACAAAATCTTGATGCTATCTTTGACATCTCTCCTTCTGTCTCTCACACTCAAATTCATTCATAACAACTTCTTTTGAACCTATTTTAAAATATATACAGAACCTGACCACCCCTCATCATCTGTACCACTACCATCCTAAGCAAGCCACCCTCCTCTCTCTCCTGAATTAGTGAATGGTCTCATGCTTTCCCCTTGCCCCCCCAGCAGAGTGATCTCTGTAAAAACTTAAGATCATATTACCTCTCTGTTCAACACATTCACTGGCTTCCCATCTTAGAGTAAAATTCAAAGAGCTAACCATCACCTAGGAAGCCCTGAATAAACCTACCTCCCCCATGCTTCTTTCATTTCATATCCCACCACTACCCGCCCCCGCCCCCCACCCACCTCACTCCATCCAGCCACAATATCTCTGATATTCCTTTGACAAAAGCAGCATGCTCCTACCTTGGGACCTTTGTACTTGGTGATTCCCTCCGCCTGAAACACTCTTCCCTCAGATATCCACATGGCTCACTTCTCACTCCTTCAGGTCTACTCCAGGGTCAGCTTATCAGACCACCTTCCCAACCAGCTCCCTTAATTAGTGCACACACAGTCAGCCCTCCAGTCCTCTACTTCAGTGGTGCCCAACCTTTTTTGGCACAAGGGACTGGTTTCGTGGAAGACAATTTTTCCATGGACTGGCGTGGGGGGGGAGGGGGGATAGTTTCGGGATGATTCAAGCGCGTTACATTTATTGTGCATTTTATTTCTATTATTATTACATTGTAATATAATAATGAAATAATTATACAACTCACCATAATGCAGAATCAGTGGGAGCCCTGAGCTGGTTTTCACTTGCCGCTCACTGATGGGGTTTTGATATGAGTCTGCAAGCAATTGGTTTGTTATGTTCTCTGTGCAGTTAAACCGCTCTGCTAATGATAATCTGTATTTGCAGACACTCCCCAGAGCTAGCACCACTGCCTCAGCTCCACCTCAGATCATCAGGCATTAGATTCTCATATGGAGCATGCAGCCTAGATCCCTCGCATGTGCAGTTCACAGTAGGGTTTGCGCTCCTATGAGAATCTAATGCCGCCACTGATCTAACAGGAGGCGGAACTCAGGCGGTAATGCCAGCGATGGGGAGTGGCTGTAAATACAGATGAAGCTTCGCTCGCTGGCCCACTGCTCACCTCCTGTTGTGTGGCCCAGTTCCCCAGGGGTTGGGGACCCCTGCTCTACTTCACTGTATTTTCTTCTAACATTGTCACCTTTGTACATGTTTCATATTTAATTGTTATCTGTTCCCATTCACTAGAATGTAAGTTCTATGAGGAAAGAGATTTGTTGGTTTTTTCAATCCTTGATTTCTAAGTCTGGCATGGGTGTTAGGCACTTGAACAAATGTTGACTGAATGAATAAATGAATCAAACCCTGTGACTTAGAGCAAAGGAGCAAAGATGTTAAGAATTTTTTAAAGGCATGGAGATCACTCTTAATTCTGTCATTTATCGGCCATCAGCTTTTAGGCACATTATGAGACTCAGTTCCTCCCTGCCTTTTACATGTGGGTGGTACCTGACTGCATTCCTTGTAGAGTTTTGAGGATTAAAGGAGACATTGAATTTAACTGCAGTCAGGGCAAAGGAATTAACATTTATTGAGTACCATCTAAGAGCTGGACCCTATACACAATATCATTCTCATAACACTCTTATAAGGCAGGTATCATTTTCCCATTTAACTGGGATCAATCTGCAGCTCAGAGAGTTCACTTCTTAAACAGGAAGTGGTGGAGTTATGGTTTTCATCCAGGGCCTTATGGCCCTTACTTTCATGTCCTTTTCGCCATGGGCCCACCTTCAAATGTTGGTTGTTATTTTCAGGAAAGCATCAGGAGCCAAATGTGGAAGCCAGTGTTGCATATTGAGTTGTCATCAAATCTTGATAAAATGGGAAAGAAGGGATTTTAGCAAGTGAAATTTGTTTCCTTGTCCTTAAATCTTGCAAAGAAAACTGCCACTGATTCTCCTGAAAGAGCAATAGCCAGCCTGCAGGGCCAGTAATGGCCTCCTCAGTCTCTGGCTGACCATTCAAAACCACTCTGGAGCTTTGGTGGGGCTACCTTCACCTCCGTTCTTCAGCAGATGTGGGGTCTGCCATTTACTGAAGAAATTCTCTCCACTTCGCAGGCTTCCTTCATATGCCAAAACATGGAGGGAGAAGAGGCAGGCCAAAGCAAAATCCTGGCTTTCTTCTTTTTCAGCTCTTTCTGGTCCTTTCTAACGCATGTTGTGATCACTGCCCAAGGCTCAGGGAACTTGATTTTTAGCTCTTCTACTTCCTAAATACATTCTCAGTGAGTGAGGTGTTCTCCCCTTCATGGTTTCTGGGTCATTTGGGTCCAGATGGGTCACTTGCCTCAAAGAGATGCTGCTGATTCTGATAGAAAGCTCCGTGAATATGGGTCTCTATATCACTAGTCTATATCTACATCACTATCACTATTTTCATTTCAGTTGTACTAGTAAGGAAAAGTGCTTTTTTAGCACAATAACTTGCTTTAGCCAGCAATTAAACCAGCAATTTCCCATTTGTTTCTCAGCTTAGGTGGACTGGCAAGTCTGGTCAGGTAAATAGGTTTCTTAGAACAATAGTTCTCACACTTTTCACATTCAAGGTATTTTTAGCAGCTCAATTTGAAGGATTAAAAGACTCATCTGACAACAGTAAACAAGTCAACAGTCATTACTGATCAGTCTGAACTACAAAAAATAATGTTGCATCAGATTTTAGTATTTTTTTCAGCATTCCCTTGATCTCACAGCACCACTGTTGATGTTTGATAGAAATATCAACTATCATGACTATTCCTTCTTATATACACAGAAGACAATGTTCTCAAGTGTTCCATTAAACACTTCTTTCTTTGTCACCTGTTTGAATCTGTGATACAGTCCTTCCCGGTTCATAACAAGTTTTGCTCTGCCCTACACCATGTTGCACAACCCACTGGAATGCAATGCTTAATCTGGCAGGCATTGTCAAATAGGGTATCTTTAGTGATAGCCAAAACATTGGAATACTGATCAAAAATTAGTAACACATCCAAATTTTTTGATACATATGTGTTCTGCATCACATATGTGTAAAACTTTGGTCTGGACAAATGCCATCCAAGATTCTTACTTTCTCTGTTCTCTTTTATTTTTCTCTTTTACGTATAACTGTATTTAACTTCTACTTTTGCTAAGATGGTTTGTGGGGTTTGGGGTTTTTTTCCTCCCTAAATACCAACTTCCTTTTCTCTAGGTCCAATGAGGTCACAAAACACTAATGTCTAAATATAACTCTGGTTCTCAATAAAGGAATCTAATATGGAGAAATTACATTAGTGAAAAAAATTGAGTTTGATCCCGGCCACTTGGTAATTGGGTAGTATTGGTCTGAACTTACATTCCTTCCTCTCTATTTTACATAGAGATAATAATGTTACCTACCTATGAAATTGGCTGAGATAATATATGGAGTATATGTGGTACAGTGCTTAGTTAATATTAATTCCCTTTTCTTTATGGCCCTCTCCTCTTCTGGGTATCTCTATGTGTCTGCTGGTGCTGCTGTCTGAAGGACTTGGGTAAGTTCTAAAGGATGGATGAGTTGAAATTGACAGCCAGCCAGTAAGCAAGAGTTAGGCTGACCTCCTGAAGCGGTGAAAAGATGCCTATTAACTCTATTCTTCATAAGATGTTTAAACATAGCCCTCTCTTTTTATAAATTTTATTTTTTTCAAGAAAATCTCAGTAATTCCACTCCCTCTTGACGTGGGTTCTCCTAATCCTGGGCAGCAGATCTGAGGAACAAGGAGAGCATGGTAGGGAAAGTGGGGGAAGAGACAATAAAAAGGTGCATTATCAAGCTGGCCATATGTGATATCAAGTGACAGTGTTACCTGATTCATGGGGCCTTCTTCTAAGAGACTATAAAACAATTACTTCTCAAGTCAGTCCTTCCAAGAAAAGAAGGAAGGAGAATTTATCCCTTAGCTCCCATTTCTCATTAGTCAAATGCTTGCTCCCTAGGGCATTAATTCTTTGATACTTCTGAGCTGAGCATATATGGTCCCATGTCATCTTATCCCTCAGCATCATCTGAAACAAGAGGCAAGATGTGCTTTGAATAGACGTGTGGCAAATGCTGTTAGGTTGTGGCCACATGAAATGAGTTAGTGTCCAGCCAGACTGTGTCAATACAGTGACTGTTGGTTCTGGAACAACTGTGGCAATGACAGAAACAGCTGAGATCAAGAGAATCTGAAGCAACCATAAGTAGTATATGATACATTTCACCCCCTTGCACTAGTCACCTCAACTCATGTGCTCTCATTATATCTGGCTACCATTCTGAAATAAGAGACCTCTCTCTCTTTTCTTTTCCTTTCTTTTCTCTTGGTGGAAACAACATGCTGTCAGCTTCAACTGATTCCAAGGGTATAATAAATATAATCTCCCTTCTTCACCAGCTATTCTAGAATTTCCTCCCCTTCAGTTGCTTGCCTGCTGGAGTGACCTCATTTCTGAGGGTATGTATCCATAGTGGCCTTGCCTTTGTCAGTCTGTGCTTGCTACAATTGATCACTTGCCAGGTATAAAACCGCCAAGAGATACCTCAGTGAATTCCTGGGCTGCTGACACATCCCTTTCCTGAGTTGGTGCCTTAGCTTAACCTTCAACATGGCTTTCCAATGTTCTTCTAGACAGATGCTCTTGGTGAGGGGTGTACATTGAAGACCCGTGGTTCCTGTGGTTGTACATCAATTGTAGCTCTTCCTTTGGCATAAATAGGGATCTTGCTCCAAGGAAATGTTGTATGGAACATGATGCTGATAGATCAGGCATTCTGTGAGCTGGTTGGATGGTGGTGCTGAGGGAAGCGCAAGGAAGGGAAAACTAACATTGTTAGTAGATTTCTGTTCCAGTGAGACAAAAATCACTGCCCTTTTCATGGTAGAAGTGGCCCACTGTAATTGACCTACTGCTAAACTTGAGGTTGCCTCAAGGGATGGTGCCATACTGATGGCTCAGATTTGGTCTCTTCTCCTGGGAAACTGGATGGATATTCACCATGGCAGTAGCTGTATCAGTCTTGATTAGAGAAAGTACATGCTGTTAGACCCATTTAGTGTCTTTATTCCTCCATATGACCATTCTGTTGATTGGCCCATTTCATGAGGCTTTAGGTTGCTGAGGAAAGGAGAAAAATAACATCTATAGAGTCATTCTGTTCCCTTAACTATTGAAAGCTTCCTCTGCAGGGAATACTTTCTGATGAGCATTATTGTGAGACACAAGGATCTGCACACTTTGTGCCTACTTTTATAGATTTGCTTACATACCTCTTCCCCAGAACTACTTGTTTTAAACCTTCCAGTGTTATTTGTTCTAGGCCCCTCAACAACTAGCCAACTCATGCAACCATTAACCAGGAGCCTAAGTACCTCAAGCTACATCTCCCTCCATTAGCACTGGATGGCCAAGTGTACTGCTAGCAGATCTGCCCACTGGGAGGATTTCTCTTCACCATTGTTCACTAGAAATACCCCTGAGTGGAATTATAATGGCGGTTGTCCATTTTCAGTCAGCACCAACATATTGTGCCAACCCATCTGTGAACTAAGCCCAAGTTCTTTCCTCTTCTGACAGTTGGTTGTAGGGTGTCCCCCATGAGCTATACGTTTGGGTTTTAGAAGAGGCATTGATACAATAGGGACAGATGATGTGGAAGTCTGAGCTGTTTATGCAATGTACTTGTGCCTTCTCGAATCACTTAAGCCCAAACTCTAATGTACCATTTCTGTACATTAATGGATTGCAACACAATCTGTTATGTAGAATAATGGATTGTGTTGCACCTGCTTGAATTTATGACACAGTGAATTAAACAATATCCAGGATATAATGGGCAGCTCTGGTCACATAGTGCTTGATAGCAGCACTCAGTCCCTCCTAGGGTCCAATAGAATGCCAGCTGTTGATTTTCAAACAGAAAGTTGTTCTCTGCTGTAAAAGCCATGGCCTTACTCTCAAGCTCTAGGAGACGATGTAACAACTCTCCTATTGAAACTTGCTTGGTCCTCCACTCAGCATTCTCATCTGCCACTGTTACTTTTAGTTTGTAGCTGAGTGGGCAGGCGGGTTCCCAGCCTCAACTTGCTGCAAACCCCTCTCTTGCTCTGGGTTCTTTGTGAAATTGGCAGTCTTATAGTTCACCTGATAAATGAGACAAAGCAATGTTCCTGAGTGCAGTGTGTGCTGCCTCCAAAACCCAAAGAGTCCAACTTAGTGCTGGGAGGTGTAACTCTGTCATAATGGTAGGAGGTGCAAGATGCAAAAATTGTTCTTATATTAGAGATGTGCTGTCCAATAGAGTAGCCACTAACCATGTGACTATTTTAATTTAAATGAATTAAAATTTTAAGAATATGTAAAAATTCAGTTTCCCAGTTTCACTAGCCACATTTCGAGTGCTCAATACCTAGATGTAGCTAGTGGCTATTCTATTTGGCAGCACAGATACAGAAAATTTCTGCGATGGCAGAAAGTTCTATTGGATAGCATTGCCTTTGAGGCTATGCTCCTACACGGCAGGTTAAAATTTGAACACAGGTCTATATGGTGCTAAAGCCCATGGTTTTTCTACTTTAGCAAGTTGCAGAGGGTCTGGGTCTAAGCAGATGCTTTCCTGCTATTGTGTTCAAGGGCAACATGAGCTCTCCAATTAGATTTTTGTGCAACTAAGTAAGTTTTGGTTCATGCAAAAATTCTCTTTGCATTCAACAAATGAAAAAGGCATTTTATCTAAAGGCCAGGTCTGCTGTGGCAACTCTCCATATCTGACCTCTCTTTCTGAGCTACAGTAGACTCAGAAAGCAGTTTTCTTTTTAAAGAAAGTTTTCATTCAGCTCAGAAATATTATGCATTTTCAAAGAAATGGGACTGACTAGAATTCTGTGGCAGACAGCATAATCTCTGAATGCTGTAGTTCTGCATTTCTATCTGTACTGTATGAAAGGCGAGGATCATTGTCCCCACAGAATGCAGCTAAATGGCATCTGGAGCATGAATGGACAGGAAAAACACTCTATTCCCTCTAATAACACCACTTATGGCAGACAGGCAGGGTTCTCTTCTGAATGTGGTAAAGAGATGCTGTTATGATAAGACTAATTATTATACATTAGTTAAAATCCCATTTAGGGAGTGTTATATTGCTGCTATTTTATTTTATTTTGAATTTTTGAATTTTATTTTATTTATTTTTTTATACAGTAGGTTCTTACTAGTTATCTATTTTATACATATTAGTGTATATATGTCAAACCCAATCTCCCAATTCATTCCACCACCACCAACCCCACCCACCACTTTCCCCCCTTGGTGTCCATATACGTTTGTTCTCTACATCTGTGTCTCTATTTCTGCCCTGTAAACTGGTTCATCTGTACCATTTTTCTAGGTTCCACATATATGCGTTAATATACGATATTTGTTTTTCTCTTTCTGACTTACTTCACTCTGTATGACAGTCTCTAGATCCATCCACATCACTGCATATGACCCAGTTTCGTTCCATTTTATGGGTGAGTAGTATTCCATTATATATATTCACCACATCTTCTTTATTCATTCGTCCATTTTATTTTGAATTTTTGAATTTTATTTTATTTATTTTTTTATACAGTAGGTTCTTACTAGTTATCTATTTTATACATATTAGTGTATATATGTCAAACCCAATCTCCCAATTCATTCCACCACCACCAACCCCACCCACCACTTTCCCCCCTTGGTGTCCATATACGTTTGTTCTCTACATCTGTGTCTCTATTTCTGCCCTGTAAACTGGTTCATCTGTACCATTTTTCTAGGTTCCACATATATGCGTTAATATACGATATTTGTTTTTCTCTTTCTGACTTACTTCACTCTGTATGACAGTCTCTAGATCCATCCAC
>NC_041217.1:125639796-125641188 GCF_002837175.3 Physeter macrocephalus | reverse complement strand
AGGTCTCTAATCCATTTTGAGTTTATTTTTGTGTATGGTGTTACAGAGTGTTCTAATTTCATTCTTTTACATGTAGCTGTCCACTTTTCCCAGCACCACTTATTGAAGAGACTGTCTTTTCTCCATTGTATATCCTTGCCTCCTTTGTCATAGATTAGTTGACCATAGGTGCGTGGGTTTATCCCTGGGCTTTCTATCCTGTTCCACTGATCTATATTTCTGTTTTTGTGCTTGTACCGTACTATCTTGATTACTGTAGCTTTGTAGTATAGTCTGAAGTAAGGGAGTCTGATTCCTCCAGCTCTCTTTTTTTCCCTCCAGACTGCTTTTGCTATTTGGGGTCTTCTGTGTCTCCGTACAAATTTTAAGATTTTTTATGCTAGTTCTGTAAAAAATGCCATTTGTAATTTCATAGGGATTGCATTGAATCTGTAGATTGCTTTGGGTAGTATAGTCATTTCCACAATATTGATTCTTCCAATCCAAGAACATGGTATATCTCTCCATCTGTTGGTATCATCTTTAATTTCTTTCATCAGTGTCTTATAGTTGTCTGCATGCAGGTCTTTTGTCTCTCTAGGTAGGTTTATTCCTAGATATTTTATTCTTTATGTTGCAATGGTAAATGAGAGTGTTTCCCTAATTTCTCTTTCAGATTGTTCATCATTAGTGTATAGGAATCGAAGAGATTTCTGTGCATTAATTTTGTATCCTGCAACCTTACCTAATTCATTGATTAGCTCTAGTAGTTTTCTGGTGGCATCTTTAGGATTCTCTATGTATAGTATCATATCATCTGCAAAGAGTGACAGTTTTACTTCGTTTTTTCCTATTTGTATTCCTTTTATTTCTTTTTCTTCTCTGATTGCTGTGGCTAGGACTTCCAAAACTATGTTGATTAATAGTGGTGAGAGTGCACATCCTTGTCTTGTTTCTGGTTTTAGAGGAAATGCTTTCAGTTTTTCACCATTGAGAATGATGTTTTCTGTGGGTTTGTCGTATATGGCCTTTATTATGTTGAGGTAGGTTCCCTATGTGCCCACTTTCTGGAGAGTTTTTATCATAAATGGGTGTTGAATTTTGTCAAAAACTTTTTCTGCATCTATTGAGATGATCATATGGTTTTATTCTTCAGCTTGTTAATATGGTGTATCACATTGATTGATTTGCATATATTGAAGAATCCATGCATACCTGGGATAAATCCCACTTGATCATGGTGTATGATTGTTTTAATGTATTGTTGGATTCTGTTTGCTGGTATTTTGTTGAGGATTTTTGCATTATATTCATCAGTGATATTGGTCTGTAATTTTCTTTTCTTGTAGTATCTTTATCTGGTTTTGGTATCAGGATGATGGTGGCCTCATAGAATGAGTTTGGGAGTGTTCC
>NC_041217.1:125638723-125639720 GCF_002837175.3 Physeter macrocephalus | reverse complement strand
CCATCTGGTCCTGGACTTTTGTTTGTTGGAAGATTTTTAATCACAGTTTCACTTTCACTACTTGTGATTGGTCTGTTCATATTTTCTATTTCTTCCTGGTTCAGTCTTGGAAGGTTATACCTTTCTAAGAATTTGTCCATTTCTTCCAGGTTGTCCATTTTATTGGCATAGAGATGCTCGTAGTAGTAGTCTCTTAGGATGCTTTGTATTGCAGCCGTGCTGTTGTAACTTCTCCTTTTTCAATTCTAATTTTGTTGATTTGAGTCTGCTCCCTCTTTTTCTTGGTGAGTCTGGCTAATGGTTTATCAATTTTGTTTATCTTCTCAAAGAACAGCTTTTGGTTTTTTGATCTTTGCTATTGTTTTCTTTGTTTCTATTTCATTTATTTCTGCTCTGATCTTTATGATTTCTTTCCTTCTGCTAACTTTCTGTTTTGTTTGTTCTTCTTTCTGTAGTCCCTTTAGGTGTGACGTTAGATTGTTTTACTTTTAACATCTTTATTGTAGTATAATTGCTTTACAATAGTGTGTTAATTTCTGCTTTATAAGAAAGTGAATCAGTTATAGATATACATATGTTCCCATATCTCTTCCCTCTTGCATCTCCCTCCCTCCCACCCGTAGGTCTGTGTCTTTATTCCCATCTTACCCCTAGATTCTTCATGACCTTTTTTCTTTTTTTTATTTCTTAGATTCCGTATATATCTGTTACCATACGGTATTTGTTTTTCTCTTTCTGGCTTACTTCACTCTGTATGACAACCTCTAGGTCCATCCACCTCACTACAAATAACTCAATTTCGTTTCTTTTTATGGCTGAGTAATATTCCATTGTATATATGTGCCACATCTTCTTTATCTATTCATCAGTTGATGGACACCTAGGTTTCTACCATGTCCTGGCTATTGTAAATAGAGCTGCAGTGAATATTTTGGTACATGACTCTTTGAATTATGGTTTTCTCAGGGTATATGCCCAGTAGGGGGATTGCTGGGTC
>NC_041217.1:125636873-125638508 GCF_002837175.3 Physeter macrocephalus | reverse complement strand
AGAGGCTGTCTTTTCTCCACTGTATATTCTTACCTCCTTTATCAAAGATAAGGTGACCATATGTGTGTGGGTTTATCTCTGGGCTTTCTATCCTGTTCCATTGATCTATATTTCTGTTTTTGTGCCAGTACCATACTGTCTGGATTACTGTAGCTTTGTAGTATAGTCAGAAGTCAGGGAGCCTGATTCCTTGGGCTCCATTTGTCATTCTCAAGATTGCTTTGGCTCTTCGGGGCCTTATGTGTTTCCATACAAATTGTGAAATTTTTTGTTCTCGTTCTGTGAAAAATGCCAGGAGAGGCCACAACACTGAGAGGCCCGCATACCACAAAAAAAAAAAAAAAGAGAGAGAATAAGTAGACAGAAATAAAGAAAGAGGATAAAATAAAATAAGATAAAATAAAGTTATTAAAATAAAAAATAATTATTAAGAAAAAAAAATTTTTTTTAAGTAAAAAACAAAACAAAACAAAAAAACAGACGGACCAAACCCTAGGACAAATGATGAAAGCAAAGCTATACAGACAAAATCTCACATGGAAGCATACACATACACACTCACATAAGGAAGAAAAGGGGAAAAAATAATATATCTTGCTCTCAAAGTCCACCTCCTCAATTTGGGATGATTCGTTGTTTATGCAGGTATACCACCGATGCAGGGTACATCACGTTGATTGTGGAGATATAATCCGCTGTTCCTGAGGCTGCTGGGAGAAATTTCCCTTTCTCTTCTTTTTTCACACAGCTGCTGGGGTTCAGCTTTGGATTTGGCCCCGCCTCTGCATGTAGGTCGCCTGAGGGCGTCTGTTCTTCGCTCAGACAGGATGGAGTTAAATAACAGCTGATTCAGGGCTCTGGGTCACTCAGGCCGGAGGGAGGGAGGGGCACGTAGTGCAGGGCGAGCCTGCGGCGGCAGAGGCCAGTGTGACGTTGCACTAGCCTGAGGCATGTCGTGCGTTCTCCTGGTGACGTTGTCCCTGGATCATGGGACCCTGGCAGTTGCGGGCTGCACAGGTTCCCAGGAGGGGAGGTGTGGAGAGTGACCTGTGCTCGCACATAGGCTTCTGTTTTTCCCTTGCTGCTTTTAATATGTTTTCTTTGTATTTCATTTTTGAAAGTTTGATTAATATGTGTCTTGGCGTGTTTCTACTTGGATTTATCCTGTATGTGACTCTCTGTGCTTCCTGGACTGGATTAACTATTTCCTTTCTCATATTAGGGAAGTTTTCAACTATAATCTGTTCAAATATTTTCTCAGTCCCTTTGTTTTTCTCTTCTTCTTCTGGGACCCCTATAATTCGAATGTTGGTGCGTTTAATGTTGTCCCAGAGGTCTCTGTGACTGTCCTCAGTTTTTTTCATTCTTTTTTCTTTATTCTGTTCTGCAGTAGTTATTTCCACTATTTTATCTTCTAGGCCACTTATCCGTTCTTCTGCCTCAGTTATTCTGCTATTGATCCCTTCTAGAGTATTTTTAATTTCATTTATTGTGTTGTTCATTGTTGCTTGTTTCCTCTTTTGTTCTTCTAGGTCCTTGTTAAATGTTTCTTGCATTTTCTCTATTCTATTTCCAAGACTTTGGATCATCTTTACTATCATCATTCTGAATTCTTTTTCAGGTAGACTGCCTATT
>NC_041217.1:125633852-125635638 GCF_002837175.3 Physeter macrocephalus | reverse complement strand
CTGTGCCCCGCGACGGGAGAGGCCACAACACTGAGAGGCCCGCATACCACAAAAAAAAAAAAAAAGAGAGAGAATAAGTAGACAGAAATAAAGAAAGAGGATAAAATAAAATAAGATAAAATAAAGTTATTAAAATAAAAAATAATGATTAAGAAAAAAAAATTTTTTTTAAGTAAAAAACAAAACAAAACAAAAAAACAGACGGACCAAACCCTAGGACAAATGATGAAAGCAAAGCTATACAGACAAAATCTCACATGGAAGCATACACATACACACTCACATAAGGAAGAAAAGGGGAAAAAATAATATATCTTGCTCTCAAAGTCCACCTCCTCAATTTGGGATGATTCGTTGTTTATGCAGGTATACCACCGATGCAGGGTACATCACGTTGATTGTGGAGATATAATCCGCTGTTCCTGAGGCTGCTGGGAGAAATTTCCCTTTCTCTTCTTTTTTCACACAGCTGCTGGGGTTCAGCTTTGGATTTGGCCCCGCCTCTGCATGTAGGTCGCCTGAGGGCGTCTGTTCTTCGCTCAGACAGGATGGAGTTAAATAACAGCTGATTCAGGGCTCTGGGTCACTCAGGCCGGAGGAAGGGAGGGGCACGTAGTGCAGGGCGAGCCTGCGGCGGCAGAGGCCAGTGTGACGTTGCACTAGCCTGAGGCATGTCGTGCGTTCTCCTGGTGACGTTGTCCCTGGATCATGGGACCCTGGCAGTTGCGGGCTGCACAGGTTCCCAGGAGGGGAGGTGTGGAGAGTGACCTGTGCTCGCACATAGGCTTCTTGGTGGTGGCAGCAGTGGCCTTAGCGTCTCGTGCCCGTCTCTGGGGTCCGCGCTGATAGTCACGGCTCGCGCCATCTCTGGAGTTCCTTTAAGCAGCGCTCTTAATCCCCTCTCCTCGTGAACCAGGAAGCAAAGAGGGAAGATAAAGTTTCTTGCCTCCGGCAGGTCCAGACTTTTTCCCGGATTCCCTCCCGGCTAGCCGTGGTGCACTAACCCCTTCAGACTGTGTTCATGCCGCCAGTCCTCTCCCTGCAATCCAACCGAAGCCCGAGCCTCAGCTCCCAGCCCCTGCCCATCCCGGCGGGTGAGCAGACAAGCCTCTTGGGCTGGTGAGTGCTGGTCGGCACCGATCCTCTGCGGGAATCTCTCCACTTTGCCCTCCGCACCCCTGTTGCTGCGCTCTCCTCCATGGCTCTGAAGCTTCCCCCCCTCTGCCACCCGGAGTCTCGGCCTGTAAAGGGGCTTCCTAGTGTGTGGAAACCTTTCCTCCTTCACAGCTCCCTCCCACTGGTGCAGGTCCCGTCCCTATTGTTTTGTCTGTTTATTCTTTTTTCTTTTGCCCTACCCAGGTACGTGGGGAGTTTCTTGCCTTTTGGAAGGTCTGAGGTCTTCTGCCATCGTTCAGTGGGGCTTTTGTAGGAGTTGTTCCATGTGTAGATGTATTTCTCATGTATCTGTGGGTAGGAAGGTGATCTCCATGTCTTACTCTTCCGCCATCTTCCCGCTCCCCTAGATTGTTTATTTGAGATTTTTCTTGTTTCTTGAAGTAGGCTTGTATAGCTATAAACTTCCCTCTTAGAATTGCTTTTGCTGCATCCCAGAAGTTTTGGATTGTCGTGTTTTCATTGTCATTTGTCTCTAGGTATTTTTTAATTTCCTCTTTGATTTCTTCAGTGATCTCTTGGTTATTTAGTAACGTATTGTTTAGCCTCCATGTGTTTGTGTTTTTTACATTTTTTCCCTGTAATTGATTTCTAATCTCATAGCGTTGTGTTC
>NC_041217.1:125631671-125632210 GCF_002837175.3 Physeter macrocephalus | reverse complement strand
TTTTCTTGTTTCTTGAAGTAGGCTTGTATAGCTATAAACTTCCCTCTTAGAATTGCTTTTGCTGCATCCCAGAAGTTGTCATTAGTTTCTAGGTATTTTTTGATTTCCTCTTTGATTTCTTCAGTCATCACTTCATTGTTAAGTCGTGTATTGTTTAGCCTCCATGTGTTTGTATTTTTTACAGATCTTTGCCTGTAATTGATATCTAGTCTTATAGAATTGTGGTCAGAAAAGACACTTGATACAATTTCCATTTTCTAAAATTTACCAAGGCTTGATCTGTGACCCAAGATATGATCTATCCTGGAGAATGTTCCATGAGCACTTGAGAAGAATGTGTATTCTGTTGTTTTTGGATGAAATGTCCTATAAATATCAATTAAGTCCATCTTGTTTAATGTATCATTTAAAGCTTGTGTTTCCTTATTTATTTTCATTTTGGATGATCTGTCCATTGGTGAAAGTGGGGTGTTAAAGTCCCCTACTATGATTGTGTTACTGTCGATTTCCCCTTTTATGGCTGTTAGTATTTGCCATAT
>NC_041217.1:125624830-125631527 GCF_002837175.3 Physeter macrocephalus | reverse complement strand
CTCTTGTGTTTCCCACTTAGAGAAGTTCCTTTAGCATTTGTTGTAGAGCTGGTTTGGTGGTGCTGAATTCCCTTAGCTTTTGCTTGTCTGTAAAGCTTTTGATTTCTCTGTTGAACTGAATGAGATCCTTGTGGGTAGTGTAATCTTGGTTGTACGTTCTTCCCTTTCATCACTTTAAATATGGCATGCCACTCCCTTCTGGCTTGTAGAGTTTCTGCTGAGAAAGCAGCTGTTAACCTTATGGGAGTTCCCTTGTATGTTATTTGTCATTTTTCCCTTGTTGCTTTCAATAGTTTTTCTTTGTCTTTAATTTTTGTAATTTTGAATACTATGTGTCTCGGCATGTTTCTCCTTGGGTTTATCCTGCCTGGGACTCCCTGCGCTTCCTGGACTTGGGTGGGTATTTCCTTTCCCATGTTAGGGAAGTTTTCGACTATGATCTCTTCAAATAATTTCTCCGGTCCTTTCTCTCTTCTCCTTCTGGGGCCTTTATAATGCGAATGTTGTTGCGTTTAATGTTGTCCCAGAGGTGTCTTAGGCTGTCTTCATTTTTTTTCATTCTTTTTTCTTTATTGTGTTCCGTGGCAGTGAATTCCACCATTCTGTTTTCCAGGTCACTTATCCGTTTTTCTGCCTCAGTTATTCTGATCTTTGCCTCCATTCTTTTTCCGAGGTCCTGGGTCATCTTCACTATCATTATTCTGAATTCTTTTTCTGGAAGGTTGCCTATCTTCACTTCATTTAGTTGTTTTTCTGGGGTTTTATCTTGTTCCTTCATCTGGTACATAGGTCTCTGCCTTTTCATCTTGTCTATTTTTCTGTGAATGTGGTTTTTGTTCCACAGGCTGCAGGACTGTAGTTCTTCTTGCTTCTGCTGTCTGCCTTCTGGTGGATGAGGCTATCTAAGAGGATTGTGCAAGTTTCCTGATGGGAGGGACTGGTTCTGAGCAGAGCTGGGTGTTGCTCTTGTGGGCAGAGCTCAGTAAAACTTTAATCTGCTTGTCTGCTGATGGGTGGGGCTGAGTTCCCTCCCTGTTGGTTGTTTGGCCTGAGGCAACTCAACACTGGAGCCTACCCGGGCTCTTTGGTGGGGCTAATGGCGGATGCTGGGAGGGCTCACGCTAAGGACTACTAGCTAAGGACTACTTCCCAGAACTTCTGCTGTCAGTGTCCTTGTCCTCATGGTGAGCCACAGCCACCTGCCACCTCTGCAGGAGACCCTCCAACACTAGCAGGTAGGTCTGGTTCAGTCTCCTATGTGGTCACCACTCCTTCCCCTCGGTTCTGATGCACACACTACTTTGTGTGTGCCCTCCAAGAGTGGAGTCTCCATTTCCCCCAGTCCTGTCAAAATCCTGTAATCAAATCCAACTAGCCTTCAAAGTCTGATTCTCTAGGAATTCTTCCTCCCGTTGCCAGACCCCCAGGTTGGGAAACCTGACGGGGGCTCAGAACCTTCACTCCAGTGGGTGGACTTCTGTGGTATAAGTGTTCTCCAGTTTGTGAGTCACCCACCCAGCAGTTATGGGATTTGATTTTTTTGTGATTGCGCCCCTCGTACTGTCTCATTGTGGTTTCTCCTTTGTCTTTGGATGTGGGGTATCTTTTCTGTGAGTTCCAGTGTCTTCCTTTCGATGATTGTTCAGGGGTTAGTTGTGATTCCGGTGCTCTCGCAAGAGGGAATGAGTTATTGCAGCTATTTTAAAAGACGTTTGCTAGCCCTCCAAGTTGTGGGGAGAGATTAATTAGTGTCAATGGAAGGATCTCCAATAGAAAAACAAATTAAGCCTCCTCATCCAGCCTTGCCTGGGTGTCGTTGAGTTGCTGCTTCCTTCGTGACATGGAGTGTTTGGTCTGATCTATTCTAATTGGAGAGAAAGAATGGAATGCACGTTTGCTAAAGGGCATCTGATGTGCCAGACATGATGATAGGTACTTTAAAAGAAGGAATCTTGGGCTTCCCTGGTGGCGCAGTGGTTGCGCGTCCGCCTGCTAATGCAGGGTAACCGGGTTCGCGTCCCGGTCTGGGAGGATCCCACATGCCGCGGAGCGGCTGGGCCCGTGGGCCGTGGCCGCTGGGCCTGCGCGTCCGGAGCCTGCGCTCCGCGATGGGAGAGGCCACGCCCGGAGCCTGCGCTCCGCGAGGGGAGAGGCCACAGCAGAGGGAGGCCCGCATAGCACCAAAAAAAAAAAAAAAAAAAAAAAAAAGAAGGAATCTTTGAACTAGGATTTCCCATTGTTCCCACTGAACCCACTGCAGAACATTGCTAAACTGAGGCATCTGAGCCCTAAGACTATGTTTTTGACATAAATTGGATCATCTGTTTTGGGTGGCCCCTCCCAAGTCGTTCCTGATGATTTACTTCCATTATATTCCAAGAGGCAAAAGAAAACAAGAATTAAAAAGCACACTCCAACCTGCTGTATAAAAATAAATAAATAAATAAATAAATAAATAAGATTAGGACTAAAAAAATAAAACAGATAAACAACAAGGACATACTGTATAGCACAGGGAACTATATTCAATATCTTTTAATAAACTGTAATGGGAAAGAATCTGAAAAATATATATGTAAAAGGAAAGGAAGGAAGAAAGAAAGAAAGAAAGAAGGAAAGAAAGAAAGAAAGAAAGTAGGTCCCCCACCCCTTAAAAAAAACAACACACTCCAGTTGTTTCTTTTAAACTCTTCCATGAATACTAAAGACATTTGCTTCAGGATTCCTGGCTTGAAGGATAATTTTTGAATATGGCAGGTCCAATTCCTACCTGAAATAGTGTTATTAACTTTTATCCTTTGTCCAGTCCCACTGGCTATAATATTTCATCTTCCTTCCCATCTCATATTTTGAAGTCATAGCCCAGATTTTCTGAGATAGACCTCATTTCATATACTGTAGCTACTGTCAGGTAAGACAAATTACTACATATGTACTTAAATGTATTTTGATTTTATAAATCTTTGTGAGATTCATTATGTAAATAAATTCACAAATAAAAGAAAATCTTATGGCATGTGCCTAATTTTAGTTTCAGAAAATATATGCAACTATCACCCAAATCTTGACCTATTCCATATATTTTAATTGGTTTTTGTAACCGTGTAACTTTAGACCATTTATGTAACCTCACTGAGACTCAGGTTTTTTGTTTTTTGTTTTCAGCTCTAAAAAGGATAAGATTCACTTCATAGGGTTCTTCTATGAGGATCAAATGAGATGATGTATAAAAGCATTAGTGTGGGACTTCCCTGGTGGCACAGTGGTTAAGAGTCTGCCTGCCAATGCAGGGGACATGGGTTCGAGCCCTGGTCCGGGAGGATCCCACATGCCGTGGGGCAACTAAGCCTGTGTGCCACAACTACTGAGCCTGTGCTCTAGAGCCCATGAGCCACAACTACTGAAGCCCACATGCTGCAACTCCTGAAGCCTGCATGCCACAACTACTGAAGCCTGTGTGCCTAAAGCCCGTGCTCCGCAACAAGAGAAGCCTCCATAATGAGAAGCCTGTGCACTGCGATGAAGAGTAGCCCCTGCTTACCGCAATGAGAGAAAGCCCGCATGCAGCAATGAAGACCCAACACAGCCAAAAATAAACAAACGAACAAACAAATAAATAAATATTGATTTTAAAAAATAAATAAATAAAAATAAAAGCATTAGTGACTTTCCCTTCAGGGCAAGATTGGGTTAACAGGGACCAGATTTACCCTCTTGGCTGAAACACCCAAAACTGGCTAAAATATAAGAGCAGAGGCAATAGTTTTTAAGACACTGGGTGGGACTTCCCTGGTGGCACAGTGGTTAAGAATTCACCTGCCTAATGCAGGGGATACAGGTTCAAGCCCTGGTCCAGGAAGATCCC
Organism: Physeter macrocephalus; assembly: GCF_002837175.3. Classification (NCBI taxonomy): domain Eukaryota; kingdom Metazoa; phylum Chordata; class Mammalia; order Artiodactyla; family Physeteridae; genus Physeter; species Physeter macrocephalus. The sequence continues at coordinate 125,627,662 of NC_041217.1, read as the reverse complement.
ACATGCCGCAGAGCAACTAAGCCTGTGAGCCACAACTACTGAAGGCCGCGTGCCTAGAGCCTGAGGGCCACAACTACTGAAGCCCATGCACCTAGAACCCGTGTTCCGCAACAAGAGAAGCCACCGCAATGAGAAGCCCACGGACCGCAACGAAGAGTAGCCCCTGCTCGCCGCAACTAGAGAAAGCCTGCGCACAGCAATGAAGACCCAACACAGCCAAAAATCAATAAATTAAATTAAGAAAAAAAAAGACACTGGGCAACAAGCAACAAAGGACAGTAATTCCTGAAAGACAGGAACCAAATGAGGCAAACCCAGCAATTGTCCCAGCTTACTGCCTTTAGAGAGTTTCCAGGCAATGGAGCAGGAAGGCAAAGTAAATTTCAGAGCAAAGAATATTACCAGGAATATGAATGTCATTTCATAATGATAAAGGGGTCATTCCAATAAGAGGACATAACAATCTTAAACAGATATGCATCTAATGATGGAGCTTCAAAATACATGAAGCAAAAACTGATGGAATGCCATGGAGAAACAGATCAATACACAGACAGGTTTCTTAAACAGCTTTCAGTTTTGACTGAGATGAACGATTAGTCAATAATGTGACAGATTAGAAAACTGAAAATGTTTTAGAATTAATGCTATAACAAATGACAAATAAAAAATAAGTGAAGAACGGCTACGCTGCCTTTGCTAGAGAGGAGATTTGGATAATGGAGCGACTTGGATCGGGAACAGCAGAAGTGGCGTTTTGTAGGGACGTGCTGTAAGTGCGGTAGGAGCACTGGTAAAACTAGGGTGACCTTTAAGGTGATAGGGTAAGGTATTTAAACAGTAGTATCATAGGACAAACAAGGGAGAAAGACTCAAGATGCCCAACAAAAATATCTTTCCTCACCACAAACACTCCTCAGACTAACCATTTTGTGACATTGCCTCCCTTCAAGGTTGAACCAGAGGCTCATCATAACCCAATTTCACCTGGATAAAAATCTAAAAGGTTGATGTGTTGGTTAGGATAGGCTATTGCCCAAAATTCAGTGGTGTGACACAATAAACATTTTTCTTTCATGTAACAATCCGGTAGTGTTCTGCTGTATGTGGTCATTCTGGAGCATAGGCTGCTTTTGTCTTGAGTTTGTGCTCCTCTTTTCCACTTTCCAAATTCTGTCTACTTAGCCAGTGGATGGGGAAGAAGAACGAGGAATGCATGAAGGAGGTTTTTACGTTTCAGGCCCAGAAGTGGCTCATGTCACATAGGTTCACATTCCCTTGGTAGAAGTGTAGACACGTGGCCTCAACTAACTGCAGGATGTGGTCCAGCCATGTGCCCAGAAGAAAAACAGAGCACTGGTATTTGTAAACGCTAGCAATCTCTACAGCTGATGTCCCTATCCCATCTATTTATTGATGCTCTGGGAACCACTTTACTCTGTTGAACACTGGCCCTAACTCCAAATTTATTTTCTAAGTGAATTTAGTGTTTTTATTATAGTAAATGTTCATGGAAAGAATTTGAACTGGAGTCAAACATAAGTATTTTCTAACATCATTGCATGGAAATAAAACATTGTACAAAGACATAAACAGGCTGATATAAAAATATATCACCAAATCTGAGAATGTTAGAGGAGAGCAAAAGAGTCTTAAAAACCATCTAATTCAGTCTCCTGATTTTGCAGCTAAGTACACTGAGACCAGAGAGACTACATTACGTGTCCAAATCTCTGTAGATAATTAGTAAGAGAGCTGGGGTCGAAACCTAATTGGTGTGATCTCATGCTTTAAATTACCAACAGGAATTTAACACATCAAGATAGAAAGTCTTCATGTTTTATTTTCAAAAGGCGGAGAACAATTAAACAGTTTTGAAATCTAGTTAAGTCTTTTTTTTTCCATAAATTTATTTATTTTATTTATTTATTTTTGGCTGCATTGGGTCTTCATTGCTGCGCATGGGCTTTCTCTAGTTGTGGTAAGCGGGGCCTACTCTTCATTGCGGTGCGCGGGCTTCTCATTGCGGTGGCTTCTCTTGTTGCGGAGCACGGGCTCTAGGTAAGGGCTTCAGTAGTTGTGGAGCACGGGCTTAGTTGCTCCGTAGCATGTGGGATCTTCCCGGACCAGGGCTCGAACCCGTGTCCCCTGCATTAGGCAGGTGGATTCTTAACCACTGTACCACCAGGGAAGCCCTGAAATCTAGTAAGTCTTTAAATTACATAGTTGCATAAAGGAAACTAACTTTTATTTTTGATAGACATTTTGTTCTTTTAACTGATGAGATGATAAGAGTCTATCAGAGAAGTGCCTGCTGCCCATGGATGAATGGATTGGGTTGTTACAGCAGTCAGGATGGGGTTCTTTCTTTAAGAACTAGTAGGCCATTTTTCTTTGATTCCATAATTAAAAATTTAGATCAAGTCAGAAATCTGACCGTGTATATAGTTCTTTGCTTTTAGGTAGCAACATTTCTCAGTTCTACAAATAGACTTGCTTTGCAGTGTATGTTCTTTTCCTTAGTCTGATCTAAGTACTGCCATTTCCCTTCTCTTCTTCCTCTTTTGTATACAACCCAATACCTCACTTACTTGGATTTGACACGAGGGATTCCACATGAATGAATTTTCCAGACAAATGAAGTTTATCTGCATTATCAAAATTTAATAATTTGACAAGGAAATCTGTCTAGACTGTATCACGTACTTATCTAGTACGTTAAAAAGAGCCGTGGTGGGGCTTCCCTGGTGGCGCAGTGGTTGAGAATCCGCCTGCCGATGCAGGGGACACGGGTTCGTGCCCCGGTCCGGGAAGATCCCACATGCCGCGGAG
>NC_041217.1:125553211-125624794 GCF_002837175.3 Physeter macrocephalus | reverse complement strand
GCAAAGGGAGAGGCCACAACAGTGAGAGGCCCGCATACCACAAAAAAAAAAAAAAAAAAAAAAAAAAAAAAAAAAAAGAGCCATGGTATCATCCCTTTAATACAGAGCTTAGTAATTGAGAGCAGAGGTCTGGAGCCAGACTGCTTAGGTTTAAGACCTGGCTCTGACTCTTACCAGCTGCGTGACCTGAGGCACATTACTTAGTTCTTAATTTCTCTGTGTCTTAGTTTCCTCATTTGTAAAATGAGAATAATATTTAGTACATTTATCTTGAAGTAGTTGTGAAGATTAAAAGGTAATATATGTAAGGCACTTAAAGCAGTGTCTTGTATGTAATAAGTACTAGTATATATTAGCTCAAAGCATCACAGTCTACATTGTGAAGGAGTGTGAGGGAGGGTCGATATTACTTAATAGAGAACACAAATACAATGACTACTTATGATAAGTGAAGGGAAAGTACTAAGTGGTATCAAAGTGTTAACAAAGGAACCAGAGTTACCCTGGCAATGTATTATAGAATTCTTTATATTTTAGTTTTTCCGACTGATATATAAGTTTTTTGAAAGCATGAAGCATGTCTTAATTTTCTTTATGTAACTGTCAGTAAGCAGAGTATCTAGTGCGTAGCAGGGACTCAAGACTACTTTGGAAAGAGAGATTAAAGGAAAGAAAGAAAAAAAAGATCTTGATTCTACAGGTATCATCATAAGAATATAAAGATGTTGGAGGTGACTATTCCACAGAGGGTAGAGAATTAAGCTCCCTGGTGACCCCTCATCCACAGAGGTACAGCACCTTTTGCATAGAGGTCACCATCCCAGTGATTCTGGGCCTCTGCAGCTTAATGAGGATGTATCCATTTATGCATTAATGCTCATTCACTTTGTTCAAAGCAGTCCCTCAGGTCTTCCCGGAGGACTGGCTTGCTTATTTTATACAGGATTCTTAGAATATGCTGACATGTTTGATAATCAGGGAGTCTTGGTTGGGGGAGTGCTTATCTTGGGGAAAGGCAGCAAGCTATGTTTGAAGGCAGGCTTTCCTCCTCTCTTGGGAGTTAAACAGTTTGAAAACAGGCTGCCTTCAGCCTTGCCTGGAATCCAGGGTGAAGGAGAAATACAAGGATGCCATATCAAAGGGGCCCTGCTGTTCTCCTGGCCGGAGGGTGAATTCATTGTCTGGTCTGAGAGTGCTGCCCTTTTTAGAGGAGAGGAGAAAAGGGAGGAGCAGGTGGCCAGATGCCTTGCCCCAGGTCACACAGTGGCCAAGCTTGGAGACCTCAGACCCGTATGCTCCCAGTCTGGCACCCTACACCTTAATAAATGGGAATTTGAAGAGTATGAAACAACTTTCAAAAATCTGTAAATGAATAAGGAGAGAGAAGGAGGAGACTGTATTGTTTGAACCTCCCATTTTAAATTGCGTTAACCTGGATGAAAGCCTATTTCAAATAATGCAATCAAAATAGTTAAAAATGACAGTAATACCAGCAAACACGTATATGTTATTTATTATTTGCTAGCCATCATTCTGAGAGTTTTATGTGTATAAGTTCACTTAATTCCCATAACAACACTATGACCTGGGATAATAATAAGGATTATTATCCCTATTTTACAGATGAGGAAACTGAGGCATGAGAGGTTAAGCAACTTGACCCAGGTCACACAATTAGTAGGTTGAAGAGTTAGGGTAAAGATTAGTTAAACATTAAAGGACAACAGTGTCACTATTGAATATCTACTCTGCCAGGCACTTTCCACCTTTGTCAGGGTGCACTTCTCTGTCCCTTTAATCTGCTCCCATTCTCATCCATGGTAGAGACAGACCTTTCAACATTATTATACATCAAAGATATGCTAAGAGAGGCCATCAGGATTAGCAAGAGAGTCCTGTTTCATTTCACGAGCTCCACTCAGAAGGCTCCTGGAATAGGGCTCATCCCATACTCAGACGGGAGGGACAGACCTTAACCTTGGTTGGGACTGAGGGCAGAGAATAGAAAAGAAAAAGGAAGTAAAGAGGAAATAGAGAAGGCAAACTCTCTGTGGACTGAAATACAACCTGTTGGGAAGAGTAGCAAAACAGTTTGGAGAGTCCTCTGGATTCCAAGTGTGTTTGTGACCCAACTGCAAGAAAACTGGACTCTTTCTGGTCATGTTTGATATCTGCATGCCGTTCCAGGTGTTGTATTTCATAAAGGCAATACTTTATCTCGTCCAACTGTCAAAATAGCCCTCTGAGTTAAATATTGTATTCCCATTTATATAAATAAGTAGACTGAGATCTAGATAGCTTACCCAATGTCAGACAGCTAGTACAAAGTGGAGAGGGCCTGAGACCCCAGTCTACAGTTTTGAAACTGATACACTTTCCCTTACCCTAGACGGTGGTTAAATATCCAACTGAGTCCATAAATGCTTCTCTTTTCCTCATAAGTTAGCTGAGTTAGGTATTAGTTGTGCAAGTCTTTCTCAATCCCTCTTGTGCATCTCAGCCCCTCCTCCCAGGGCCTCAGGGCCCTGATGCTGTCCTAAAGGAGGCCAGTAAAACCAGAGCCACACTGGAAAGTCAGAAGAGGGCAGATGACTGGGGTGTGCCAGGGTATGTCAGTGGAGGAACACAGTAGTGTCATGGGCTCCGGGGGCCCTTTTCATCGCCCAGGTCCTCAATAACATCCCAAAATAGAAAGCATCAAACAGCCCAGGCCTTGGCTTTGAGTTACCACCAAGCCAGGTGGCCAGCTCAGGAAGCATTAGCACATTTTTCTCTTCTAGGAATAAAAGAACCACAACTGTGTCCTTGAGTCTGTTAAACAATGTTAACTAGAGGGAGGGGTCAGGAGAGGGGTACGTGTGGTGGTTTCTGGGCAGGAGATGAGAGAAACCACATGGCTCATTTGCCCGGCACTAATGGATCTGAAATGAGGAGCCTTGATGCCAAGGGGACTGCTGTCTTGAAATGAGAAGAACTGAGAACAAGGGAAGTCCATTAGTGTCATGTTGGTGTTTTTCCTTCTCTGAAGCTGGATTTTAGGCTCACAGGGAGAAAAGACCATCGATTTCCATCCTCAAGAGCTTTGCCCATTAGTGTCAAATTATCCCAGGAGGGAGAAGGCAAAAAAACCCAGCAATGTAAACAGAGGATTTGGAAGCTTCCTAGGGAGCCTCTCTCCTCTGCCTGAGCCATAGCTCTGACCTCTTAGGAAGATGATTAGTATTTGATAATTGGGGCAGGGGCTTGTTTCTTCACCCTCTACACCTGCAGGCTCTTAGCAGAGATGGCCTTACCTCTATGGGGTCTGAATCAAGTCCCACCAACTACAAAGTCGTAATCATCAAAATTGCAATGTACCTTAGCTCTGATCAATCATTAATTTCACCAAAACAAAATAGTTTTGATCTAAATAAATAAAAAGTTTCAAAATAAAGTAATGAAAGTAAAATAAAAACAATATCTCATATTTACAAGCACTTACTTTGAGCCAGGTAGTTTTAAGTGCTTTACAAGCTCTAATTCTTTCACTCTTACAGTAGTGCCAAGAGGTAGCATCTGTTTATATCTCCATTTTCAATCAGGAACACTGAGGCCCAGTGGAGTAAGTATTTAATCATCTACTACCACTTAAAAAACTACTCCAACACTATTATTATACTTATTTCATGCTTTTGGGGGTCATGAAACTAGACAGGGCACAGCAGAGTCAGCTCTGCTTTGCTCTAAGATGTCTAGAACCACAGCTGGGATGAATTGAATGTCTGGGGGCTGGTAAGGCATCTCTCATGCAGCATGGCCTCCCCACAGACCAGCTTGAGTTTCCTCATTGCATGGTGGCCTCAGGGTAGTTGGCTTCTTCCATGGTGCCCCACGGCTCCAAGAGTAAGTGTTCCAAGAGGACTGAGCCAAAGCTGCAAGGCTTCTTATGGCACAGCCTCAGAACCCCCAGAAGGTGACTTCCACCACTAAGACGAGCCAAGATTCAAGGAGAAGGGAATAGGAGGGACATCAAAGAACTAAGAATCATTTTAAATATACCACTGTAAATAATCAACTCATATAGCCAATAGGTTGGAAGACAGCATTACTCAGACACTCTTAACCACTAAGCCAAGTTTAGCAATCTGGTGATTGAATTTATGTATCATTGAGACAAATCCAGTGGACAATGGCTATTCTGATGTTCATTTGTAATTCAGTTATTTGGCACACAGGATCACATTTTCTTCCCAAAGTGTGATGTTTCTTTCCTCTCTCCCTTCCTTAAACATTTGTTAATACCAGCTTTGTGCCAGGCATTACCCTAGGTGTTAGGAATACAAAGCAAATAAACTACTGTCCTATTTTTAAGTGTCTCGTGGGCTAACAAGGAGGGACAAACATCTCTTAATTACTGTTCAATGTGATTAGCATTGCATGATAGGAACTAATATGGAAACGGAGGAAGAAACACCTAACTCTACCTTAGGGGTCTGGGAATGCTTTTTAAAGGAGATAAGGTTTGATTATATCCTAGGGGATTAGAAGAAGCTTACCAGGTATTATGGACTGAAGTTTTGTGTCTCTCCCACCCAAAATTCAAATGTTGAAGCCCTAACCCTAGTGTGACTATATTTGGAGATAGGGCTTTTACTAAAGTAACTGAGGTTCGATGAAGTCATAAGGGTGGGGCCCTGGTCTGAAAGGATTAGTGTCCTTACAAGAAGAGACACCAGGGAGCTAGCTCCCTCACCCTCCTCCTCTTGCCTCCCACCACAGCAAACTGAGGTAAAGCCATGTGAGGACTAACAAGAAGGCAGACTTCTGTGAGTCAGGAATAGAGTCCTCGCTGGAAACTGAATCAGCCAGAACCTTGACTTTGGACTTCCAGAAACTGTGAGAAAATAAATTTGTGTTGTTTAAACTACCAAGTCTATGGTATTTTGCTATGGCAGCCTGAGCTGATTAAGCCAGCTAAAAGGAGAGGAAGGATGTTCCAAGGAGAAGCAACAGCATATTTCACTGAAAGGCGAATTAAAAGAACATGGATTATTTAGGGAACCAATAGTAGTTCATCAAGCCTGAAGTATAGTATTTGTGGGTAAACAGTGGGAAACAGACCAGAAAGATGCAAAAATCTGGGTGTTTGACCTTCTTGAATTGCTGAATTAACCAGCCCTGTGCCTGCCTGACCTCTGGAGTTCTCCTTATGTGATACGTTTCCATATTCTTTGAACCACCATGACATGTTTTCTGTTCTTTGTTTTCAAGGGCATTGAATCATTTAGGCAGAATTTTGGCTACATTTTACAGAATCCTAAAATAATCGTGATTTAAACAATATAGATTTGTAATTCTCTCTTGATAAAAATGTACTGATGTTGGCAACCTAGGGTAGACTCTCCATAGTGGCAAAGGCCTGTGTTTCCTTCATCATGTTGTTATACTCTTCTAAATAGACAATGTTACAAGGACTGGCTATCATGTTGCTATTCCAACCTGGAAGACAGGAGGATACAGATCACATGTCTTCCCTTTCTATGGACATAGAAACCACATTCGACACTTCTATTTGTGTGCCATTGGTCAGAACTTAATCACATGGGAACACATATGTGGAGGCATGAAATGTTGACTTTACTTTGGATGCTTATGCTTCCAGATAACAATCTGTGGGCTTATTGCTAAAGAAGAGGAGTAGGGATGTTGAAGTACACTTACTAGTCTCTACCACTTAGAGACTCCCCATAATTCCCCTAGATGAAAGGTGGTGAGAGGAGTGGAAATGGATTCCCAGAGGGGATTTTGTGGGTTACTGTGAGGATAATTCTGGTGTGATTGGGCTTTTGCCATGGTTTCTGACATGCAATCAGTTTCCTGCTGGAACAATACGTATTCTTGCCCAATGTACCTAAGATGACTTTCCTGGAGTTTTATAGGATTTTCCTGCAGCTATCCTTGTTGAGAAGGAAGAGACACAAAACAGAGAGAATATTCTTATCAGTAGGATATATGTTCTTGTTATTTCATAGTATTTCACAGTCTGTAAAGTGCTTCAGTATCATATAGCCCACCTGGATAAAAAGACAAAAGCCATACTAAAGAGTCATTCTACAGCTATTGCACAGCAAAAGAAACCATCAACAAAGTGAAAAGACAACCTACAGAATGGGAAAGAATATTTGCAAACCATGTATCTGATAAAGGGTTAATATCCAAAATATATAAAGAAATGTATAATACAACTCAACAGCAAAAAATCAAAAACAAACAACCCCAAATAACCCAATTAAAAAATGGGCAAATGACCTGAATAGACATTTCTTCAAAGAAGATATGTGAAAGGTCAACAGGTACATGAAAAGATGCTCAACATCACTGGTTATTAGGGGAATGCAAATCAAAACCACAATGAGATATCACCTCATGCCTGTTAGAATTTCCATAATCAAAAAGATGGGAGATAACAAATGCAGGTATGGTTGTGGAGAAAAGGAACCCCTTGTGCACTGTTGGAGGGATTGTAAATTGGTACAGCCACTATGGAGAACAGTATGGAGGAGCCTCAAAAAATTAAAACTAGAACTACCATATATTCCAGCAATTCCCCTTCTGGGAATATATCCAAAGGAAATAAAAACATTAACTCAAAAAGATATCTGCACCCCCATGTTCATAGCAGCATTATTTACAATAGCCAAGACATGGAAACAACCTAAGTGTCCATCAATGGATGAATGGATAAAGAAGTTGTGAGATATATGTGTGTGAGTGTATATATATATATATAATTCAGCCATTAAAAACTGGGCAATTCTACTATTTGCAATAACATGGATGGACCTTGAAGAGAAATAAGTCAGACAGGGAAAGACAAATACTGCATATCTCATTATAGATGGGATATATAAGCAAACTCATAGAAAAAGAGATCATATTGGTGGTTACCAGAGGGGGAGGGTGCAGGAGGGGGAATTGGAGGAAGGTGGTCAAAAAGTATAAACTTCCAGTTATAAGATAAATAAGTACTAGGGATGTAATGTACAGCATGATGACCATAGTTAACACTGCTGTATGATAGAGGAAAGTTGTTAAGAGAGTTGATTCTAAGAGTTTTCATCACAAGAAGAAAAAATTTTTCCTTTTTTATTTTTTCTTTCTTTTTATTGCATCTCTATGAGAAGATGGATCTTAGCTGAACCTATTGTGGTAATTATTTCACAATATATGTAAATCAAACCATCATGCTATATGCCTTAAACTTATACAGTGATATGTGTCAATTATTTCTCAGTAAAACTGGAAAAAAATTAGCCATTCTAGTTTGAAGAGGAATTCTGGTTTTAGCTACTGGAATCTTGTTTGCAGTACTCAGGTAGAATACACCTAGTTCAGATATTTACAATAAATTCTAGAGAGCATCCAACTCAGGACTGGAAGGAGATGATTCAAGGACTGAATCTGTATGGGAGACTGAGAACTTACACATTTTACAAAAGCAGTATGGTAGGATTGTTTATAAGCAACTCTCGTGTGCTTATCAATGGGGTTCTGACTGTCACTTTCTTTTCTTCTTCTCCTTAAGGAACGGGTAAACATCCTCAGATGGTGTATTTAGTTTCCTGGAGCTGCCACAACAAAGTACCATAAACCAGGTGGCTTCAACAACAAAAATTTAGGGTAGAAGTAGAGAACCAAAAAGTTGGTAGGGTTGATTCCTTCTGAGGGCTGTGAGAGAGAATCTGTCCCAGGCCTCTCTCTCCTAGCTTCTGGAGGTTTGCTGGAAATCTTTGGCTTGTAGATGGCATTCTCACTATGTCTTTACATCTCCTTCCTTCTACGCATGCCTGTCTTTGTGTCCAAATTTTCCTTCTTTTATAAGGACACCAGTTGTATTGAATCATATAAGGACACCCTAATGACCTCATGTTAACTTGATTACTTCTGTGAAGACCTTATTTCCAAATAAGGTCACATTCTCAGGTACTGAGGGACTGGGGGTTCGTACCAACATATCTTTTTTGTGTGTGTGGGAAGGGGACACAATTCAACCCCTAACCGATAGGTATTGCTGAGGAAAGACCTTTGATTTTGATACCATTTGATTTATCATCTTCTGGCTTCCTTTGATTTTCCTATGGTGCCCCACATGCTTTTTCCCCAAGTTACTCTGTGCTAGTTTTTCAGGCTACTTAGGTAATTGCTTATGTTATTACTCAGAATTCACATTAAGTATTCAAAATTTGTCATCAATATTGCTGAGGAGACCAGATCCCCCAAAACCTGCTGCAAAATGCCGGCTGCTTGATTTACTTTTTACTTTGGGAGTGGTTGCAGTGTATTTCATCTTTGCTTCCCTCATTTAATCTTAACATTCTGGATGTCTCCTCATCCCCTTCCCACCCCTCACATCTCTGTTAATTTTTCTTTTCTCTATTTGCTGCAGTGAAGGGAAACTTTTAGAGAGAAAAGTTATTTTCTGCCTGGAATCTAATCTCTTCCTCCCTAAGCATACACCTTCTGTGTAACTTTTCTTTTTTTTTTGCCGAGACACCCAGCAGGAGGGATTAGTCCCCTGACCAGGGATCGAACCCATGTGCCCCCTGCAGTGGAAGCGCAGAGTCCTAACCACTGGGCCGCTGGGGAAGTCCCTGTGTAACATCTTTAAATATAGCCTCAGAGTGCTCAGGGGGCAGTTTCTATTCGCTACTTCTTTCCCAATAGAGTGTACTCATACATCCCTGCCTTACTGTGAAATAGTCAGTGATGTTTCCTGCCACATACAACATCACTCAGCCCAGCCACAGCCCCCTAATCAGGAGACTAGTGCTTGGCTATTCTTTGAGCAGAAGTGACCACTGATTGGGCCGCCCCAAGCTAGTCCTCGGCTTGTTTGGAGATAACCTTGTATGGAGGGCTTCTGTGTTACAGAGGCCGTGGTGAATTGCTAAACCACTCAGATTGGTTCACTTTAGGATTCCATCTAGATTGTGCAGTGAGTACAAACCAGACAGGTGGAGAGAAACAGAGATGCAGTGAGAAAGTCTGAAGAACTTGTCTGGTCCCCAGAGAGTCTCAAGTCCTGATGGCCTCCTGTTCCTGCTCCAGACAGTATAAATCCTGGAAATAAACTCCGTCCCTTTTTAAAGGTGGTCCTCGCAACCCACACACACACACACACACACACACACACACACACCTCCCCCAAATGTAACTGATTTCTAACCATTATTATTATTTTTTTAAACTTAATTTTTTCCTTACAACAATCTCTTGAGGTTCGAAGACTTTAAGGGATTTGCCTAATGTCACACAGCTATTGAATGGTGAAGCTGGGACTTAAGCCTGATTGTTCTGATAATAAATGCCATATGCTTTCTACTTTAAAGTACTACGTAACTATTAGTGAAAATATGCTTAGAAGCAAAGCGCAAGGATGACGTTATCTGTTACGAGGGCCGTGGTAGTGGGCATGGAATAGCAATCACAGTTCTTAGGGGTTTCCTTCCTTTTACCTCACTAATGTCATTGGATCTTCAAAGCAAACCTGTAAAGTAGAGACAGGAGAGGCAACTTTATCTTCAGTTTTTTTGTTTTTTAAAAAAATAATTTCCTTCCCTTTTTATTAATTAATTTATTTATTTTTGCTGTGTTGGGTCTTCGTTTCTGTGCAAGGGCTTTCTCTAGTTACGGCAAGCGGGGTCCACTCTTCATCGTGGTGCGCAGGCCTCTCACTATCGCGGCCTCTCTTGTTGCGGAGTACAGGCTCCAGACGCGCAGGCTCAGTAGTTGTAGCTCACGGGTCTAGTTGCTCCGCGGCATGTGGGATCCTCCCAGACCAGGGCTCGAACCCGTGTCTCTCACATTAGCAGGCAGATTCTCAACCACTGCGCCACCAGGGAAGCCCCTATCTTCAGTTTTAAATGATAAAATAGAGCTTCTGGAAGTTAATCAACTTGACCAAGGCCACAAAACCAGGAAATAGTAGGGGCGGTGATTAGGATTATGTCTTTTTTAATACCCAGCCCAGTGAGTGGCACATATTTGACATTCATAAGTGTTTCTAAGAAAGAAAAAAATAAAGGAAGGAGTGAAAGTTGGGAAGGAGGAAGGAGGAGAAAGGGCGAAGGAGAGACTTTTTATAACCTCAAACTATAGTCAGTACTCAGAGAGCTAAGATTCTGTGCTGTTCACCAACCCTTCAACCTAGAACATGACCCAAGCCATGCTCAGCAGTCTCCAAGCTTTTTTCTTGGAAGGTCTGTGTTGGGGATACCTAAGGCCTCAATAATTTTTGTCCTCAGTGAGTCATCCTTTCCTCCATCTGTTTATTTAACAAGTCTAACCACAGCCACTGTTGCTGATTACATACTGGAAATGACCTAACAGTGTTTTATTTAATGCTCTCCAATCATTTCCATCTGGTCTGTGGGTGGCTGCACAGTCATTATTCATCAATGAAACTTTACAGACATAAACACATATGTATGTATATAATAAAACCTTAATAATTTACACTAATTGGAGGGAAGGCCTACTATCTGAATTAACAAATAGTAAGAAATGCTATTTTATTACTTCAAGCTCATGATGTAATTAACCACCTAATGAGCATGTGGCATGGTGGAAAGAGCACTGTAATGGGAGTCATTAAGTAGAGAGATGAGATGAACAGAGCAGACACATAGTCTAGGTCACACAAGATGCAACACTGGAGCATGGAGGCCACAGTTCAGGGTCTGGCGCTTAGATTTGTAGGTCCAGAAATGTGAAAATATTGGTATTGCTAGAAATGATCCACTCAACAAGGCTAGAAGCCACATCCCACACAACAAGTAAATGAATCATGCTAAACAAAATCATATGTGACCTAAACATAAAACTTAATGTTGGTTTGTTAATTTTGCTTGAAAACCATCCTTCAGATGGACCAAATATATATGCTGGCCGATTAGAACATTATATCCCATGTAGGAAAGTCCTCATGATGAACCAATTTTGATTCATTAGGTTGCATTCTGTTGCAAGTAACAGAAACTACAATTCAAAATAGGTGATTTATAGATAACATATGTATAACTGAGTCACTTTGCTGTACAGTAGTAATAACTAAGGACACCCACATTGGGGCAGTCAACCTTTAAGAGATAATCTACCTTCCCTGACTAATGCCTTGAGTCAGGTGAGAGGTTTCAACCCCTCATGAGGACACATGAAGAAGAGGTGCCACGACTTTCCAACCCAGTTATTTGGCAGGATGAGTGAAAAATCAAACATCTTAGGTATTGACTTCAAAACATGAGTTCTTTTATATTCAATATCCTGTGATAAACCATAATGGAAAAGAATATTTAAAAGAATATATATATATTTATATGTATAACTGAGTCACTTTGCTGTACAGTAGTAATTAACACAACATTGTAATTCAACTATACTTCAATAAAAATAAATTTAAAAAAGAAACAAAATAGGTGAAATGAATGTGAGGATTTGGTAGTTTCTACAATTGGAAATCCAAAGTAGAATGGGACCTGGAGTTGGACTGATTTAAGCACTCACTGTATTATCAAGTTCTGGTTTTAGTTGTTTGTTCTCTGTGTGTGTGTGTATATGTGTGTGTGCTCACGTGCCTTATCTCTGCCCCCTGCAATGCTGTATTCATACTAAGGCTGGTTTTTTTTATGGTAGCAAAATGGATACATTGGCTTTACATCTGCATACACATGGCCTCAAATTGAATGGGACCAAGAGGGGTCGGGGAGGAAGATAAACGGAGACGAGAGGGGAGGAGAGAAGAGGAAACACAGAAACAGAAAGGAAAGAGTTCTCTGGATGAAAATAACAGCCACTGTCATCCAATTCATGGCATCGCCTCTCTTAGACAGAGATGGAAGCAACATGGCCAGTTTATGTTCTTTCATTGCCCTTTTGTAGTTCCCATGCAGGCCAGGCCTTCTCTTCCATTGTTATCTTTCTTTAGAAAGATTAAAGTAAAATTCATTAGGCCATAGCTCTTTTGCCCTCATAAGTTGTATTCTAGTTACACTTTCCTAAGACTTCATCCCAGTTATTTTGACTAGACCTTGAAAATATACATGTTTATGAGGCTTTTAGGATGGTGGACTTTTTCCAGTTTTGTGTTGATTCCAACTGGTTTCCCTCTCTTAGAGGGTTACTAGTCAATGGGTTCTGGGGACATTAAATCCATTTAGTAGGCCCTTTACATGGGGCAACCACTGAAATAAATGTAAACTTAATACAACATGCATACATTATTTTATCTAATCCACAGAAGGTATTTGCCCCCTAGGTTAAGGATCTGGCCCAACAGCCCACAGCCTCTAAAAGGTGGATCCTTTTCTTCCCACATGTACTCCAGTTTTCTGAGGAGTAAAGATATTAGTCACAGTTCTGCCATTATCTGTGTGTGTGGCCTAGGTTTCTTCATCTTTAAAATGACAGGGGAGGATTAGATGATCTTTGAGATTGTGTCTGATTTTAAGATGTTATTATATGATGTATGGAACTATGGTCTTTCTTTTTTTTTTTTGCGGTATGCGGGCCTCTCACTATTGTGGCCTCTCCCGTTGCAGAGCACAGGCTCCGGACGTGCAGGCTCAGCGGCCACGGGTCACGGGCCCAGCCGCTCCGCGGCATGTGGGATCTTCCCGGACCGGGGCACAAACCCCTGTCTCCTGCATCGGCAGGCGGACTCTCAACCACTGCGCCACCAGGGAAGCCCTATGGTCTTTCTTAGTCTGCTTTTCCTGAGTAGATAAACTCAGATATAATTAGCAATGTATAGTATACAGATAAATGTGACAAAGGGACTTGAAAACTCTTTATTCCTTTTTACTGTTTAAATATTGCTCTTGAAAATATCCTAAAAAGCCAAAAGATGAGCTTCAGCCCCACTGTGGTGGAATTTGGGTGTCAGAATCAGGGACTGACTTAACCCTGGGGATATGCAGGCTCTTTCCTCATTAAGAATCATGTCCTTTCTTTCTTTGATGCCTCTTATGTCTTTGATGGATCAGGGAAATCTCTATAGCATCTGAGTAGTCCCTGAGATGAAGAACAATGAATGATCTTTCATTCTTTTATCACGTATATGTTTGTCTCAATAACTACAAAAAAGAGGTATGAATATTCTCAACAGGAAAGAGAACTAAGCAAATTCACCAGGCATGGTTAGATTTACACTGGGTAGCAATGGTTGTTTTTTGTTTCTTTTTATAGTACACTGTACTTGGATTGCCAGAGATGATGTACAGCCGTGTCTAGTTAGCCTCCATTCCAGAGTGCAGCGTAAGCTGAAGACAGTTTAAATACATTCAGGAAGTGTATATAAGTCCATGCCACTCTCTCACTTCGTTCTAGCTTACCCTTCCCACTCCCTGTGTCCTCAAGTCCATTCTCTACATCTGCATCTTTATTCCTGTACACTACCAAATGTAAAATAGATAGCTAGTGGGAAGCAGCTGCATAGCACAGGGAGATCAGCTCGGTGCTTTGTGACCACCTAGAGGGGTGGGATAGGGAGGGTGGGAGGGAGACACAAGAGGGAGGGGATATGGGGATATATGTATACGTATAGCTGATTCACTTTGTTATACAGCAGAAACTAACACACCACTGTAAAGCAATTATACTCCAATAAACATGTTAAAATAAATGAATAAATACATTCAGGGAAATTTTAAAAATGCTACTTACACGTGTGAACCAGTTGGCTTAATTAAGTAAGGGGTACTGATTTTCCTTCTCTGTCAGTAGTCTCTGCTACAAAACTGATACAGTAGTGCAGTGAACCAAACTTGGAGTCAGTCCAGGGTTAGAATCTCAGGTTTGCCACTTGCTAGTTGTGTGACCTTTCATCTCAGATATTACTGTTGTTTGCTTTCCATCTCTAGAAGTTTTATATGGATCTTTTTTTATATCCTTCATTTCTCCTCATGCTTATGCTTTCCTCTACTTTCTTGAACATATGGAGCATATTTATAGAAGTCGTTTTAACATCCTTGTCTATTAATTGTATCATCTGTGGCATTTCTGTATCTGTTTCTATTGACTGATTCCCGGTGCCGCCTCCTCAGGTTTTAGGGCATATTTTCCTGATTTTTTGAATGCCTGTTAATTTTTTGTTGGGTGGGAGACATTGTGAATTTTATGTGATTGGGCACAGATTTTTTTTCTCTAATCCTTTAAATATCTTTTAGGCCTTGTTTTGGGGGATGCAGTTGAGTTACTTGGAAACAAATTGATTCTTTTGACTTGCTTTTAATTTTTGTTAGGCAGGTCCAGAGTATCCTTTAATGTAGGCCTGGTTTAGTCCCACTACTAACGTGATACCTTTTGAGTAGGTATATATCAGGAGATCTTTTTACTCTGGCTACAGGAACATAAAATATTCCAACCCTGGGTGAGCTCCAGGAATGCTCCTTTCTGATGGTTCTCTCCTTGTGCTGGTAGTTTCTTGCACACAGATGCTGATTAGTTCTCAGCTAAAGACATAAGGTAAACCTTCTGCATGTCTCTGGAGCTCCCTTCTGTGTGACTCTTTCCTCTCTAGTACTCTGCCCCAGAAATTTTAGCTGCTTTGGCCTCCCAGACTCCAGATGCTGTGTTCTGTTTGGCTGGGTTCTGTTTGGTTCCTGTTCCCTTTGGTATTAGCCAGGAAACTTTATGCAGACAGCGAGTTGGGGCATCCTAGGTAGGGCTCACCTCTTTTCTCGTAGGAATCACTGTCCCGCTGTGCCACTTGCTGAATGTCTGAAAACTATCTTTTTACAGATTTTGTTCAGTTTCTTAGCTGTTTAAGGTGGGAATGTGAATCTAGTCCCTGTTTCTCCATCATGGCTAGAAGCAGAAGTCCACGTCTCCTGCTTTATCAATACCGCTCCACTGCTCACCAGCTGTGTGGGCCTCAGCAACTTGCATAACCTCTCAATCCTCAGTTCCTTTAGCTGTAAAGTAGAAATGGTAGTAACAGCTCTTTATAGTGTTGTTGTGCAAATTAAGTAAAATAATGCATATGATGTACTTAGTATATTTCTTGGTGTATACCAGCTAGATATAAAATTCTAGCAATGATGATGGTATTGGTGCTCAGCAGACATCTGCTTAAGCTGAACTCAAAACCACAAGTCTCTCTATGCCACAAGTTTTATGTCTACAAAATGACCGGGATCTGTTTTTATTGCTGAGTCTGATCTGGGATTTATGAGGCTCTCTTGAGTAGTCCTTGGTAAACTGTGGACCATGGGCCAAATCTGGCCCTCTGCCTGTGTTTTGTGAATAAAGTTTCAATGATACACAGTCATGGCAGTTTGTTTATGTATTGTCTGTGGCTGCTTTTGAGCTACAACATCTGCATTGAGTAGTTATGACAGAGATCAGATGGCCTACAAAGCCTAAAATATTTACTCTATGGTCCTTTACAGAAAAAGTGTACCAGCCCCTCTCTACAGGTTGGGACAGACAGGTTCAAAAGACATCAGCAGATTCCTGCCTCTTTAAATCCCTGTCCCTGGCTCAGAATGATAGGGTTGGGGAAGGGGGCTGCATGTGTCAAGACCTACAAGTGGCTTCTCTGGAAGGAAGTTCTCTTGGAGTCCATGAGATTCAACCTAGGCCAGGCCTTCTGTGGTTCTCCACTTATCCTGACTGGCTTGCCCTTCTCCATGTCAAGACACCTGCTCCTTGCTCCTAGCCAGGAATTCCTGGAGTGCTGAGCGTACTGAAATGTCACAGACCAGTTAAAGGTCACAACAAAATTTAAGAAATGATGTGGGTTTGCTCCTTTTATTTTGGCTTATTAAGAATATTTTTTACTTTATTAAAAAAAAGGACATTTAATCGCTAGTGATAGATCCCATACGGGGTAAATTTAGCTTTATGAAAAACTCATGAGAGTATCCTTATTTTTTCTTTTTACTGCTGATCAGCTACCACTTTGCCCACAGACAATGTTTGGGAATAACTGCTCCATGTGTTCCTTTTAGCTCCTGGACCATCTCCCTCTGGAGTTCCTGACATGTCAGTTTAGTGTCTGGCTCTGGGCTTCTTGTACTCCATAGTTTAAATCCTCCTATTACACCCTCCTGTGGTACGGTACTTCTACATCGGTAGTATCCACTAAACTGGTAACAAGTGCTCAATGTTTGTTGTTTTACTCACTACTTCACAAAGAGTAACTTGATCACTGTCATATGCAGAGTAGCTTTCAGGTGTCTTAAATGTTTATTGAATGGGTTTCATTTTAATTTGGGGCTGACTTTCCTCTGGAAACTTTCTCTTATTAGATGTAGCCTTCTTGGCCTCTTACACCCTTTCTCCTCCTGTGAACTCAGGGACCAGCAGGCTTCTCAAATGGTTACCTGACCCATCCCCATGGTGGAGAAGAAGGAATGAGGACTCCTGGGGAGTCTAGGGTATAGATCTAAGCTGCCCACCACATACAAGAAATTTCTTTGAAGTCTCATGTTTCAATTTGAAAATGTGTACAAATATTATATTCCGCTTCATAATATATTCATTTGTTTAGTTGGAAGGGTTTTGTTTTTAGTTACTTAACAACATGCAAAGATGATCAATATCACTAATCACTAGGGAAATGCAAATGGGCACATTACATAAATGTAACAACCACAATGAGACACCCCTTCACGCTCATTAGGACGGCTTTTAAATATATAAAAAAATATAAGAATGTAAAACGGTGCCGTTGATATGGAAAACAGCATGGCAGTTGCTTAAAAAATTAAACACAGATTACAATATGACCCAGCAATTCCACTTCTGGGTATATACCCAAAAGAATTGAAAGCGGGGACTCAAAGAGATATTTGTACACTGTTGTTCACATTATTCATAATAGCCGAAAAGATAAAAACAATCCAAATATCCATTGATGGATAAATGAATATGAAATATTTTATATATATATATTATGTATGTATACATATACAAGGGAGTATTTCTCAATCCTAAAAAGGAAGGAAATTCTGATTCGTGCTACAACACAGATGAGCATTGAGAACATTAAGCTAAGTGAAATAAGAAATAAGCCAGATACAAAAGGACAAATACTGCATGATTCCACTTATATGAGGTGTCTAGAATAGTTAAATTCATAGAGATAGAAGGTAGAATGGTGGTTACTAGGGGCAGGGGAGGGAAGAATGCGGGTTGTGATCTGATGGGTACAGCGTTTTCAGTTTGGGATGATAAGAGGCATCTGAAGATGGATGGCAGTGGGTGGTGGGTGCACAACATTGGGAATGTACCTAATACCACAGAACTGTACACTTAAAAATGGTCGATTTTATGTTATGTATGTTTTACCACAATAAAAAAAGGAACAACAGTGATAAAGGTTCATTTTAGAAAATTTAGAAACTACAGAGGGTTATAAAGAGGAAAATATTAATCACTTGAATTTTTATCAGTAGAGATAAATCCTAAGAACTTGGTACATATTGATCTTGTCCTTTTTATGCATGTGTAACCATTTTTAATGACTATGAAATCGTGCTGTTTTGTATTTTTATAATCAGGGGTGGGAATTAACATTATTCAGCAACTTTATGTGCCACTTTCACTTACTTTATTTCATTCCATTCATCAAAAAAAATTGTGAAATCAGTAGGTTTTCCATCTCCATTCTGTAGATGAGGAAACCTAGAAAAGTTCCTCAGATTTATACAAATGGAAAGAACAGGATTTAAGGCAAGTCTGTGTGTTCACGAAGCCCACATTGTTTCCAGGATTCTGCACTGCCTATAGCATGGAAGACAAAACAAGGAGTTCAGAGGCCTGGTTTACACTCATTTTATAACAAAGGGAACTGAGGAGTGAAGAGATCAAAGTGAGTTGCTCACACATTTGGACATTACAAGCCCAAGTCCCAAATTTTCACAAGTATTTCGTGAGGCATGAGATATGGTTTCCAAGAGAGGCAGCATCTGATTCTCCAAAGGGCACCCTGTTGTTGGCCTGGGTCACCTGTAGCACTTTACAGGGGCATCAACCATGTGATAGATGGGCTGGAAAGATGTCAGCTGTCCTTGGAATCCTAGTCCCTCCTCTAGGCTTGTACAAGAGTGCTGGAGATTTTGTTTCCTCTTCTCCTTTTATAGCCCCATAAGACTCCACTCTGAAGCCTTGGCTGCAGCTAGGCTGGACTGTTCTGTTTGTTTTGGTCCAGAGTCCCTAAGGCAAGGCCTTCCTGGAGGTGGAGATGGAAGTGGAGATGGGGAGTGGCCAAGCAACCATGTGGCAATCCTGCCAGCTAGTGGCCACACAGAGTATGGGCCTAAACCCAAGACACTGCCACCTAGGGACTCAGCCAGGTTGACTCAGTCAGAGGGCGTGGGCTTCACCACTTGGCTTTAGGCATGATGGAAGATAAGGAAGCCTAGAAAGATGAAGTGATATGTCCAAGGTGTTGGTAGAGTTGGGATTAGAATTCGGTCTCTTTTGGATCCCAATTCATCTGAGACATTTATTAAGCACATTCAGCAGCAACGACAAAACGGGCTACTATGTGCAAGATTATTTCTGTTTTTCACAGCAATTCTCCAGTGAAGATACTTTTTTTATGTCTATTTTATTGATGATAAACTTAGGCCAGAGAGATTACTTGTCCAAGGCCACACAGCTATTTGGTAATGAAATTAGGATCCACCAACAATGAGTTGGGTTCCCCAAGGTCAAATCTTCAAGACCCCACAATATATTAGTAGATACAGGTTATTTTGGTCTCTGTCACAGTTTCTACCAAATACTGGATAGAAAATAAATTCTTTTTGATAATACATACAGAAAAAAATTATTGTTTCGACCATAACTAAAATCAGCATAAATTGGAAAAATAAAAGCCATCATTGGAGAACTGGTGGTATTAGAGATGAACCTTGAAGGACTGATAGGGTTTCAAAAGACAAGTGATCTGATATAAAATGTATCACAGATAGGGACTTCCCTGGTGGCACAGTGGTTAAGGATCTGCCTGCCAATGCAGGGGACACAGGTTAGAGCTCTGGTCCAGGAAGATCCCATGTGCTGTGGAGAAACTAAGCCCATGTGCCACAACTACTGAGCCTGCGCTCTAGAGCCCACGAGACAAGGGTTCGAGCCCTGGTCCGGGAAGATCCCACATGCCACGGAGCAACTCAGTCCGAGCGCCACAGCTACTGAGCCTGAGCTCTGGAGCCCACAAGCCACAACTATTGAAGCCCGTGCGCCTAGAGCCCATGCTCTGCAACAACAGAAGCCACCGCAGTGAGAAGCCCTCACACCTCAACAGAGTAGCCCCCGCTCGCCACAACTAGAGAAAGCCCCCACGCTGCAACGCAGACCCAACACAACCAAAAATAAGTAAATAAAATAAATAAACTTTAAAAAAATTAAAAAAAAAAGAAAAAAGAGAAGCCACTGCAATGAGAAGCCCTAGCACCACAAAGAAGAGTAGTCCCTGCTTGCTGCAACTAGAGAAAGCCTGCGCACAGCAACAAAGACCCAACGCAGCCATAAATAAATAATCTTAAAAAACAAAAAAAATCATTATTAAAAACATATATATATATATTACAAAGGGCTAATATCTGTATTTTACAAGGAACATTTTAAAATTAAGGGAAAAAACCCAAAAATCTATAGAAAAAATGGGGAAAAGACATGCAAAGATAATTCACACACAAAAGGTATAAAATGGTGTTCAACTTCAGTCATAACAAGAGAAATGCAAATAAAAACTGCGCTGAGATGCTGTTTCTCACCCATTGTATTGGCCAAAATTCCAAAGCTTGGAAGTTCACCCTGTCAACAAGGCTATGGGGAGATAATACCCTCACACATTGCTTGTGGGAATGAAAAGTTGTACAAGTCATAAGGGGAAGAATCTGGCAACATTTAACAAAACTGCATATTCATTACCCTTTGACCCAGCAATTCTACTTCTAGAAATCATCCCTGAAGGTGCATATGCACAAGGTTATTCGTTGCAGCACTATTTGTATTTACAAAGTATTGGAAACTATCTACATGTCCAAGCTTTGGAGTTAGTTGAATAAACTATTGCACATATGGGCAATGGAGTCCTGTGCAGCCATAACAAAGAATGAGGATGGCCTCTAAGAATAGATATGTAGTGACTTCCAAAAGACATTAAACAAAGTGCAATACAGCATTTAGAGTATGCTATTTTTCATGCAAGATGGAAGAGAAAACATACACTTCCCTGCTATTTCAACATATATACACTACCAAATATAAAATAGGTAGCTAGTGGGAAGCTGCCACATAGCACAGGGAGATCAGCTTGGTGCTTTGTGTCCACCTAGAGCGGTGGCATAGGGAGGGTGGGAGGGAGACACAAGAGGGAGGGGATATGGGGATATATGTATACGTATAGCTGATTCACTTTGTTATACAGCAGAAACTAACACACCACTGTAAAGCAATTATACTCCAATAAACATGTTAAAATAAATGAATAAATACATTCAGGGAAATTTTAAAAATGCTACTTACACGTGTGAACCAGTTGGCTTAATTAAGTAAGGGGTACTGATTTTCCTTCTCTGTCAGTAGTCTCTGCTACAAAACTGATACAGTAGTGCAGTGAACCAAACTTGGAGTCAGTCCAGGGTTAGAATCTCAGGTTTGCCACTTGCTAGTTGTGTGACCTTTCATCTCAGATATTACTGTTGTTTGCTTTCCATCTCTAGAAGTTTTATATGGATCTTTTTTTATATCCTTCATTTCTCCTCATGCTTATGCTTTCCTCTACTTTCTTGAACATATGGAGCATATTTATAGAAGTCGTTTTAACATCCTTGTCTATTAATTGTATCATCTGTGGCATTTCTGTATCTGTTTCTATTGACTGATTCCCGGTGCCACCTCCTCAGGTTTTAGGGCATATTTTCCTGATTTTTTGAATGCCTGTTAATTTTTTGTTGGGTGGGAGACATTGTGAATTTTATGTGATTGGGCACAGATTTTTTTTCTCTAATCCTTTAAATATCTTTTAGGCCTTGTTTTGGGGGATGCAGTTGAGTTACTTGGAAACAAATTGATTCTTTTGACTTGCTTTTAATTTTTGTTAGGCAGGTCCAGAGTATCCTTTAATGTAGGCCTGGTTTAGTCCCACTACTAACGTGATACCTTTTGAGTAGGTATATATCAGGAGATCTTTTTACTCTGGCTACAGGAACATAAAATATTCCAACCCTGGGTGAGCTCCAGGAATGCTCCTTTCTGATGGTTCTCTCCTTGTGCTGGTAGTTTCTTGCACACAGATGCTGATTAGTTCTCAGCTAAAGACATAAGGTAAACCTTCTGCATGTCTCTGGAGCTCCCTTCTGTGTGACTCTTTCCTCTCTAGTACTCTGCCCCAGAAATTTTAGCTGCTTTGGCCTCCCAGACTCCAGATGCTGTGTTCTGTTTGGCTGGGTTCTGTTTGGTTCCTGTTCCCTTTGGTATTAGCCAGGAAACTTTATGCAGACAGCGAGTTGGGGCATCCTAGGTAGGGCTCACCTCTTTTCTCGTAGGAATCACTGTCCCGCTGTGCCACTTGCTGAATGTCTGAAAACTATCTTTTTACAGATTTTGTTCAGTTTCTTAGCTGTTTAAGGTGGGAATGTGAATCTAGTCCCTGTTTCTCCATCATGGCTAGAAGCAGAAGTCCACGTCTCCTGCTTTATCAATACCGCTCCACTGCTCACCAGCTGTGTGGGCCTCAGCAACTTGCATAACCTCTCAATCCTCAGTTCCTTTAGCTGTAAAGTAGAAATGGTAGTAACAGCTCTTTATAGTGTTGTTGTGCAAATTAAGTAAAATAATGCATATGATGTACTTAGTATATTTCTTGGTGTATACCAGCTAGATATAAAATTCTAGCAATGATGATGGTATTGGTGCTCAGCAGACATCTGCTTAAGCTGAACTCAAAACCACAAGTCTCTCTATGCCACAAGTTTTATGTCTACAAAATGACCGGGATCTGTTTTTATTGCTGAGTCTGATCTGGGATTTATGAGGCTCTCTTGAGTAGTCCTTGGTAAACTGTGGACCATGGGCCAAATCTGGCCCTCTGCCTGTGTTTTGTGAATAAAGTTTCAATGAAACACAGTCATGGCAGTTTGTTTATGTATTGTCTGTGGCTGCTTTTGAGCTACAACATCTGCATTGAGTAGTTATGACAGAGATCAGATGGCCTACAAAGCCTAAAATATTTACTCTATGGTCCTTTACAGAAAAAGTGTACCAGCCCCTCTCTACAGGTTGGGACAGACAGGTTCAAAAGACATCAGCAGATTCCTGCCTCTTTAAATCCCTGTCCCTGGCTCAGAATGATAGGGTTGGGGAAGGGGGCTGCATGTGTCAAGACCTACAAGTGGCTTCTCTGGAAGGAAGTTCTCTTGGAGTCCATGAGATTCAACCTAGGCCAGGCCTTCTGTGGTTCTCCACTTATCCTGACTGGCTTGCCCTTCTCCATGTCAAGACACCTGCTCCTTGCTCCTAGCCAGGAATTCCTGGAGTGCTGAGCGTACTGAAATGTCACAGACCAGTTAAAGGTCACAACAAAATTTAAGAAATGATGTGGGTTTGCTCCTTTTATTTTGGCTTATTAAGAATATTTTTTACTTTATAAAAAAAAGGACATTTAATCGCTAGTGATAGATCCCATACGGGGTAAATTTAGCTTTATGAAAAACTCATGAGAGTATCCTTATTTTTTCTTTTTACTGCTGATCAGCTACCACTTTGCCCACAGACAATGTTTGGGAATAACTGCTCCATGTGTTCCTTTTAGCTCCTGGACCATCTCCCTCTGGAGTTCCTGACATGTCAGTTTAGTGTCTGGCTCTGGGCTTCTTGTACTCCATAGTTTAAATCCTCCTATTACACCCTCCTGTGGTACGGTACTTCTACATCGGTAGTATCCACTAAACTGGTAACAAGTGCTCAATGTTTGTTGTTTTACTCACTACTTCACAAAGAGTAACTTGATCACTGTCATATGCAGAGTAGCTTTCAGGTGTCTTAAATGTTTATTGAATGGGTTTCATTTTAATTTGGGGCTGACTTTCCTCTGGAAACTTTCTCTTATTAGATGTAGCCTTCTTGGCCTCTTACACCCTTTCTCCTCCTGTGAACTCAGGGACCAGCAGGCTTCTCAAATGGTTACCTGACCCATCCCCATGGTGGAGAAGAAGGAATGAGGACTCCTGGGGAGTCTAGGGTATAGATCTAAGCTGCCCACCACATACAAGAAATTTCTTTGAAGTCTCATGTTTCAATTTGAAAATGTGTACAAATATTATATTCCGCTTCATAATATATTCATTTGTTTAGTTGGAAGGGTTTTGTTTTTAGTTACTTAACAACATGCAAAGATGATCAATATCACTAATCACTAGGGAAATGCAAATGGGCACATTACATAAATGTAACAACCACAATGAGACACCCCTTCACGCTCATTAGGACGGCTTTTAAATATATAAAAAAATATAAGAATGTAAAACGGTGCCGTTGATATGGAAAACAGCATGGCAGTTGCTTAAAAAATTAAACACAGATTACAATATGACCCAGCAATTCCACTTCTGGGTATATACCCAAAAGAATTGAAAGCGGGGACTCAAAGAGATATTTGTACACTGTTGTTCACATTATTCATAATAGCCGAAAAGATAAAAACAATCCAAATATCCATTGATGGATAAATGAATATGAAATATTTTATATATATATATTATGTATGTATACATATACAAGGGAGTATTTCTCAATCCTAAAAAGGAAGGAAATTCTGATTCGTGCTACAACACAGATGAGCATTGAGAACATTAAGCTAAGTGAAATAAGAAATAAGCCAGATACAAAAGGACAAATACTGCATGATTCCACTTATATGAGGTGTCTAGAATAGTTAAATTCATAGAGATAGAAGGTAGAATGGTGGTTACTAGGGGCAGGGGAGGGAAGAATGCGGGTTGTGATCTGATGGGTACAGCGTTTTCAGTTTGGGATGATAAGAGGCATCTGAAGATGGATGGCAGTGGGTGGTGGGTGCACAACATTGGGAATGTACCTAATACCACAGAACTGTACACTTAAAAATGGTTGATTTTATGTTATGTATGTTTTACCACAATAAAAAAAGGAACAACAGTGATAAAGGTTCATTTTAGAAAATTTAGAAACTACAGAGGGTTATAAAGAGGAAAATATTAATCACTTGAATTTTTATCAGTAGAGATAAATCCTAAGAACTTGGTACATATTGATCTTGTCCTTTTTATGCATGTGTAACCATTTTTAATGACTATGAAATCGTGCTGTTTTGTATTTTTATAATCAGGGGTGGGAATTAACATTATTCAGCAACTTTATGTGCCACTTTCACTTACTTTATTTCATTCCATTCATCAAAAAAAATTGTGAAATCAATAGGTTTTCCATCTCCATTCTGTAGATGAGGAAACTTAGAAAAGTTCCTCAGATTTATACAAATGGAAAGAACAGGATTTAAGGCAAGTCTGTGTGTTCACGAAGCCCACATTGTTTCCAGGATTCTGCACTGCCTATAGCATGGAAGACAAAACAAGGAGTTCAGAGGCCTGGTTTACACTCATTTTATAACAAAGGGAACTGAGGAGTGAAGAGATCAAAGTGAGTTGCTCACACATTTGGACATTACAAGCCCAAGTCCCAAATTTTCACAAGTATTTCGTGAGGCATGAGATATGGTTTCCAAGAGAGGCAGCATCTGATTCTCCAAAGGGCACCCTGTTGTTGGCCTGGGTCACCTGTAGCACTTTACAGGGGCATCAACCATGTGATAGATGGGCTGGAAAGATGTCAGCTGTCCTTGGAATCCTAGTCCCTCCTCTAGGCTTGTACAAGAGTGCTGGAGATTTTGTTTCCTCTTCTCCTTTTATAGCCCCATAAGACTCCACTCTGAAGCCTTGGCTGCAGCTAGGCTGGACTGTTCTGTTTGTTTTGGTCCAGAGTCCCTAAGGCAAGGCCTTCCTGGAGGTGGAGATGGAAGTGGAGATGGGGAGTGGCCAAGCAACCATGTGGCAATCCTGCCAGCTAGTGGCCACACAGAGTATGGGCCTAAACCCAAGACACTGCCACCTAGGGACTCAGCCAGGTTGACTCAGTCAGAGGGCGTGGGCTTCACCACTTGGCTTTAGGCATGATGGAAGATAAGGAAGCCTAGAAAGATGAAGTGATATGTCCAAGGTGTTGGTAGAGTTGGGATTAGAATTCGGTCTCTTTTGGATCCCAATTCATCTGAGACATTTATTAAGCACATTCAGCAGCAACGACAAAACGGGCTACTATGTGCAAGATTATTTCTGTTTTTCACAGCAATTCTCCAGTGAAGATACTTTTTTTATGTCTATTTTATTGATGATAAACTTAGGCCAGAGAGATTACTTGTCCAAGGCCACACAGCTATTTGGTAATGAAATTAGGATCCACCAACAATGAGTTGGGTTCCCCAAGGTCAAATCTTCAAGACCCCACAATATATTAGTAGATACAGGTTATTTTGGTCTCTGTCACAGTTTCTACCAAATACTGGATAGAAAATAAATTCTTTTTGATAATACATACAGAAAAAAATTATTGTTTCGACCATAACTAAAATCAGCATAAATTGGAAAAATAAAAGCCATCATTGGAGAACTGGTGGTATTAGAGATGAACCTTGAAGGACTGATAGGGTTTCAAAAGACAAGTGATCTGATATAAAATGTATCACAGATAGGGACTTCCCTGGTGGCACAGTGGTTAAGGATCTGCCTGCCAATGCAGGGGACACAGGTTAGAGCTCTGGTCCAGGAAGATCCCATGTGCTGTGGAGAAACTAAGCCCATGTGCCACAACTACTGAGCCTGCGCTCTAGAGCCCACGAGCCACAACTACTGAGCCCACGTGCCGCGTGCCTAGAGCCTGTGCTCTGCAACAAGAGAAGCCACTGTGGGCTTCCCTGCTGGCGTAGTGGTTAAGAATCCGCCTGCCAATGCAGGGGACAAGGGTTTGAGCCCTGGTCTGGGAAGATCCCACATGCCACGGAGCAACTCAGTCCGAGCGCCACAGCTACTGAGCCTGAGCTCTGGAGCCCACAAGCCACAACTATTGAAGCCCGTGCGCCTAGAGCCCATGCTCTGCAACAACAGAAGCCACCGCAGTGAGAAGCCCTCACACCTCAACAGAGTAGCTCCCGCTCGCCACAACTAGAGAAAGCCCCCACGCTGCAACGCAGACCCAACACAACCAAAAATAAGTAAATAAAATAAATAAACTTTAAAAAAATTAAAAAAAAAAGAAAAAAGAGAAGCCACTGCAATGAGAAGCCCTAGCACCACAAAGAAGAGTAGTCCCTGCTTGCTGCAACTAGAGAAAGCCTGCGCACAGCAACAAAGACCCAACGCAGCCATAAATAAATAATCTTAAAAAACAAAAAAAATCATTATTAAAAACATATATATATATATTACAAAGGGCTAATATCTGTATTTTACAAGGAACATTTTAAAATTAAGGGAAAAAACCCAAAAATCTATAGAAAAAATGGGGAAAAGACATGCAAAGATAATTCACACACAAAAGGTATAAAATGGTGTTCAACTTCAGTCATAACAAGAGAAATGCAAATAAAAACTGCGCTGAGATGCTGTTTCTCACCCATTGTATTGGCCAAAATTCCAAAGCTTGGAAGTTCACCCTGTCAACAAGGCTATGGGGAGATAATACCCTCACACATTGCTTGTGGGAATGAAAAGTTGTACAAGTCATAAGGGGAAGAATCTGGCAACATTTAACAAAACTGCATATTCATTACCCTTTGACCCAGCAATTCTACTTCTAGAAATCATCCCTGAAGGTGCATATGCACAAGGTTATTCGTTGCAGCACTATTTGTATTTACAAAGTATTGGAAACTATCTACATGTCCAAGCTTTGGAGTTAGTTGAATAAACTATTGCACATATGGGCAATGGAGTCCTGTGCAGCCATAACAAAGAATGAGGATGGCCTCTAAGAATAGATATGTAGTGACTTCCAAAAGACATTAAACAAAGTGCAATACAGCATTTAGAGTATGCTATTTTTCATGCAAGATGGAAGAGAAAACATACACTTCCCTGCTATTTCAATAAGAAATAGAAAGAATGACTCAGAAAACAACAGATTGGTCATCTACACGGGCTTGGAGGAGTAGGAACCAATGGATTAAAAGAACTGTAGGAGGGAGCGACCCTTCTCTGAGTATACCTTTTTGTATGGTTTTGACTTCTGAAAGCATTTTAATGCTCTACAAATTTGAAAAATAAAATAATTATTAAAAAGGAGGAGGGCTAGGGCTTCCCTGGTGGCGCAGTGGTTGCGCGTCCGCCTGCCGATGCAGGGGAACCGGGTTCGCGCCCCGGTCTGGGAGGATCCCACGTGCCGCGGAGCGGCTGGGCCCGTGAGCCATGGCCGCTGAGCCTGCGCGTCCGGAGCCTGTGCTCCGCAACGGGAGAAGCCACAACAGAGGGAGGCCCGCATACCACAAAAAAAAAAAAAAAGGAGGAGGGCTAAACCTGAAAGCAATTGAAAAAAAATCTAATTTTAAGTGACTAATCTCGAAGCAGGAGGATAAGAAAAAGGAATGGAAGGGAACGCAAAAGGAGGACGAGAAGGAGGAAAAAGGAAGACACAAGTTAATTAATGAACACAGTATTTGACTCTACACCATTAGTTGTGGCCAGAACAGGGTGTGTATAGTTGTGTGTGTTGGGGTGGTACAGTAGGGGAGGTGAGAATTGGAAATAAATCTTTAACTCTTTTCAGTAGTTTTGTTTATTGTATTGTATTTTTAGTAGTATTGGCAAAATTCTGAAACCATTTTAGATGTATCATAGGACTGAGCAAATGCATACATAGTATGTTGTTGGGAACCGGAATTCTTTCTGTGGAGCATGGCCATACAAATAGGGAATACAGAAGAGAAAGAAAGAACTCCTTAGGCATGAATTGGAATTGGAAGAATCAGTGTGAACACTTGATTTCTTAAAAAAAAAAAAAATGTGTGTGTGTGTGAGTGCATGCCTATGTATTTTTATTTTTAAATATTTATGTATATATGAACATTTGTATGCATGTATATGCACAGATTTTCTATCTCTGGTTGAAAGAGCCAAGAAGCAAAGATCCCTCTCCCCCAACAGTAGGAGTAAACATACATTATCACCCAGATCTTGATCTCTAATACCATTCCCCACTAAAAGGAAGTAGGGCTCTTTAGAAAAATGGCTGGTTTCTAGAACTGGAGCCAGGTAGGTACAAGATGGACCTGGAACAGCTTGTTATACCAGATAGTAAGAAATGCTGGGGAAAAAAGATGTCACAAAGACATGGGAGCTAGCTTTGCAGGGCTCCCACTGGCCAAATCTGGGACAATCTAAGTAGCAAAATAAAGTTCAATAATGAAATCTAAACCATTGAAAAGCATATTAATTCATGAGTCCATACTGATGATAGATAAATGGGGGAGAAGGAAGGGCTCTTGCATACAGCAGAATGCCAAGGACTGACTGCTCTGGAGTGGAAAAAAATCACAAATTTTGCAACCATCACAGTGAAGATTGGATTAGCCAAGCATAATCAATCCATGCTAAATCTAGAGAGAAATTTTGCTTTGGAACAGCAAAACCATATTTGTATGGTCTTAAGTGTCTTCTCACAGATTGCTAATTAGTTGCAGGGAGGAATAAAAACCAATAAATAGTGGAGAAAGTCGGACGACACCTTGACCAGGTGATCAAAGCTAGTATTTCCAACGAAGGACAGACAGAAGTCATGGAGCTCCAAATGTGATACCCTGAGAAGGACATAACATCACCTGTGCATTTGCTGGTGGAGAAAGAATTTAATCACATGGAAACATCAGGCAATCATAAAATGAGAAATTTTCTGTTTTTAAAAATGGGAGCTGGGACTGTATCCTTCAAAAATGTTAATGTCTTAAAAAACACAAACTGTGGAACTATTCCAAACAAAAGGAGGCTGAAGAGATATGACAGCTAAATACCTTCCTGACCCTAGACTGGATCCTGTATTGGAGGGAAAAATGCTATAAAGAACATTAGTAGATCAGTTGGTAATATTGGAATATGGACAGTAGATTATATAATTGATTATTTGAGAGACTATCCCTTTTTTTTTTTTTTTTTTTTTTTTTGCGGTACGCGGGCCTCTCACTGTTGTGGCCTCTCCCGTTGTGGAGCACAGGCTCCGGACGCGCAGGCTTAGTGGCCATGGCTCATGGGCCCAGCCGCTCCGCGGCATGTGGGATCTTCCTGGACCGGGGCACGAACCCGTGTCCCCTGCATCGGCAGGCGGACTCTCAACCACTGCGCCACCAGGGAAGCCCTATCCTTATTTTAAGGAAATAACACATTGAAGTATTTAGGGGTAAAGGGCCATGATGGACAACCATATATAACAGAGTAAAATGTTAAAAAATGGATAGATCTGGATAAAGTATATGGCATATGGGTATTCATTTGTACTATTTTTACTTTTTCAACTTTTTGTAAGTTTGAAATAATTTCCAAATAAAAAGTCAATGTAAAAATGGCACATTTTATAAGAACGTTAAGAATAACTGATAAGGATCTAAAGCATAAAATTATTTAGCAGGTAGGACAAATGGATTCAAATTATTGATACTACGGCAGTTAGACAAAGCCTTCTAGAAAACATATGCTTGATTTACTAAGTAGACAAACAGAAAACAAGCTTGTAGTGTTATACAACAGTTGTTTAAAAGGAACTAAATGTCTTCGTAGTCCGTTTCTGAAGCCATGCGGAAAGCTATAAATATTTCAAAATAAATCAACTTGAAAAAACAAAAAGTTCTCATTCTTAAAAACAAATAGCACTGCTTATCCAATCAGTTATAATGTAGCATTCATTTGGCAAAGGTAAACAAGACTAATTCAAAGATAAACAACAAAGCTAATTTCTTAGATGACTAGCAAGTCTAATGGAAATTATTTTCAACCAAGAAATACCTAAGAAACCCACAACTAGTTGTCTTATTAAATGAGAAGTGATACTTAATGTTTAGTGTCAAAGGACAAACATCCTCCAACTGCTGTTTGCATGATATTATCTTTGACAAGGTATTTTTTCCCTTTTAGTTTGTTTATTTTGAGCAATTGTTCATCATATCAGATACCTTCTGTGTGCTTCTTACCTGTCTCTGAGGCCTTTGACTACTTGTTTCAGCCCCAGGCACTGAGCAACCAACTGTGCATCAACTGGGACCAATTCCTCAGAACAACCTGACATCACTTTGCCTTCTGCCCTCTCTGCGTATCCCTCATGTCTATTCTGTAGACGCTGGCATGAGACCCCTAAGACATGCTCAGGGTCCACATACACGCAACTCAGACGTAAGGAGGGAATTAATACCCCACCGGGCAAAACTTTAACAATGGATGATTGAGCCAGTCTGGATGGACTCTTCTCTGAAGCAGCTTTTTATATGGCCTCTTAGAGGAAGGTACAGTAAGATCTAGGAGTCAGTTGTGTTTAATAGCAAGAGATGACTGGCTCAGTAATACAACTTCTTGGACTGACTCTCACTTTTTCCCTGCCTCCTTTTCCTTTTCCCTCATTCTTGCTCCCTGGGATTGCATTCTATAATAAAGTAGTAGCACATAAGCTTTGCCTCAGGCTCTGCTTTTTGGGGAGTCCAGGTTAATAGTTATTAGTTGCTCAATGAATATGGGAAAGTATGGGAAAATCCTACGTACTTGGCTTGTATTTTTATTTTGAGGCTTAGCACCCTCTAGTGGAAACTATTTTTCACATTCAATCTTACCAAGACAGCCCCCAAAGGGGTGTGTGTGTGTGTGTGTGTGTGTGTGTGTGTGTGTGTGTGTGTGTGTGTGTGGGAGGAATAAAAACCAATAAATAGTGGAGAAAGTCGGACGACACCTTGACCAGGTGATCAAAGCTAGTATTTCCAACGAAGGACAGACAGAAGTCATGGAGCTCCAAATGTGATACCCTGAGAAGGACATAACATCACCTGTGCATTTGCTGGTGGAGAAAGAATTTAATCACATGGAAACATCAGGCAATCATAAAATGAGAAATTTTCTGTTTTTAAAAATGGGAGCTGGGACTGTATCCTTCAAAAATGTTAATGTCTTAAAAAACACAAACTGTGGAACTATTCCAAACAAAAGGAGGCTGAAGAGATATGACAGCTAAATACCTTCCTGACCCTAGACTGGATCCTGTATTGGAGGGAAAAATGCTATAAAGAACATTAGTAGATCAGTTGGTAATATTGGAATATGGACAGTAGATTATATAATTGATTATTTGAGAGACTATCCCTTTTTTTTTTTTTTTTTTTTTTTTTGCGGTACGCGGGCCTCTCACTGTTGTGGCCTCTCCCGTTGTGGAGCACAGGCTCCGGACGCGCAGGCTTAGTGGCCATGGCTCATGGGCCCAGCCGCTCCGCGGCATGTGGGATCTTCCTGGACCGGGGCACGAACCCGTGTCCCCTGCATCGGCAGGCGGACTCTCAACCACTGCGCCACCAGGGAAGCCCTATCCTTATTTTAAGGAAATAACACATTGAAGTATTTAGGGGTAAAGGGCCATGATGGACAACCATATATAACAGAGTAAAATGTTAAAAAATGGATAGATCTGGATAAAGTATATGGCATATGGGTATTCATTTGTACTATTTTTACTTTTTCAACTTTTTGTAAGTTTGAAATAATTTCCAAATAAAAAGTCAATGTAAAAATGGCACATTTTATAAGAACGTTAAGAATAACTGATAAGGATCTAAAGCATAAAATTATTTAGCAGGTAGGACAAATGGATTCAAATTATTGATACTACGGCAGTTAGACAAAGCCTTCTAGAAAACATATGCTTGATTTACTAAGTAGACAAACAGAAAACAAGCTTGTAGTGTTATACAACAGTTGTTTAAAAGGAACTAAATGTCTTCGTAGTCCGTTTCTGAAGCCATGCGGAAAGCTATAAATATTTCAAAATAAATCAACTTGAAAAAACAAAAAGTTCTCATTCTTAAAAACAAATAGCACTGCTTATCCAATCAGTTATAATGTAGCATTCATTTGGCAAAGGTAAACAAGACTAATTCAAAGATAAACAACAAAGCTAATTTCTTAGATGACTAGCAAGTCTAATGGAAATTATTTTCAACCAAGAAATACCTAAGAAACCCACAACTAGTTGTCTTATTAAATGAGAAGTGATACTTAATGTTTAGTGTCAAAGGACAAACATCCTCCAACTGCTGTTTGCATGATATTATCTTTGACAAGGTATTTTTTCCCTTTTAGTTTGTTTATTTTGAGCAATTGTTCATCATATCAGATACCTTCTGTGTGCTTCTTACCTGTCTCTGAGGCCTTTGACTACTTGTTTCAGCCCCAGGCACTGAGCAACCAACTGTGCATCAACTGGGACCAATTCCTCAGAACAACCTGACATCACTTTGCCTTCTGCCCTCTCTGCGTATCCCTCATGTCTATTCTGTAGACGCTGGCATGAGACCCCTAAGACATGCTCAGGGTCCACATACACGCAACTCAGACGTAAGGAGGGAATTAATACCCCACCGGGCAAAACTTTAACAATGGATGATTGAGCCAGTCTGGATGGACTGTTCTCTGAAGCAGCTTTTTATATGGCCTCTTAGAGGAAGGTACAATAAGATCTAGGACATCCTTATAGACAGAATCTTTGGACATATTCTCAGTCATTTCTGTAGGAAATACCCCTTAGAAGTGGGTTTTCTGGATCAAAGGATATTTATGCAGATTTTAAAAAGAGGATTGAATGAGATCACATGCATAACGTATTTAGTAAGGTGCAGTGTTTGGGTGGTGTGTGTGTGTGTGTGTGTGTGTGTGTGTGTGTGTGTGTGTGTGTGTGTACTGTTTAGCATTCCCAGGCAGGAATAGGTCTGGCTGATACAACAGGAAATAAAGAGGGTGGCCGTCCTGCTTTTGTCCATTCTAGGTGCCGGAGTCTACATATTTCTATTGATAGCTGGAGGAGTATCAATACTTTAATAATGGAAAAAGTAAGATTGACTGAACTCACATCATATGATGTGCATTAAACATAAACAGAAAAAAATAAATTCTGATTATTTTACAGCAAGACATCTGATGGACCTTCCAGAGAATCTTCACCAAAAATAGATTTTCTTGGATGTGCCTTATGTTGCTTTTGTCCCATGTGGTCTATGTTCTTGTATTGAGCCAGTTGTTACTGAAAGCCCATAGTCTTGACCTCTGCTAATGCTCAGAGGTGATTTTAAGTACCCCTTCTTTATCAGTGAAGCTTTGATTTTCTCAGATGTCCACCGCATCCTGCCTGTTGTTAATTTCCGAAATCATGTTCACCTAAATGAGATAGTTATATTTTGTTTTCACGGCCCTGTGTTCCCTTATGCTTTTTGTGGCAGTGGTACATGATTTTGTTTTGGGATATGTAACTCTCCTCCATTTTCATTCATGAACTTCTTTTAGAATATGACTTAAGCCTCAGGCTACAGGATCCAATTAGCATATTTAATCACCCTAAGCAATTGTAATTGGTTCAAGGTTGGGCATATGCCCAGATCAAGACCATAAAGGCTAAAGAGATTAGATTTTGAATTTTTGTTCAACTTTTTGAGAAGCGAATTTCCTCTTACACTGAACTAGTCTTGTGATGGTGTGAGCCTGAAGTTGTACAGGAGCCACCATGTAAAGTCTGAGAATGTAGCCAGTCGGGAGGAAGTAGAGTCGACAGATGAATCCTGGTGATATCATCTGATTCTTAAATGAGGCCCCTGGTGAAGTCAGCCTCTCTAATAGATTTTACAATTAGGTGAAGGAATATCTTCTCTTTTTTGTTTAAGTCAGATTGAATTGGGCTTCTTCTTTTTTTTTGTACTGTTTAGCATTCCCAGGCAGGAATAGGTCTGGCTGATACAACAGGAAATAAAGAGGGTGGCCGTCCTGCTTTTGTCCATTCTAGGTGCCGGAGTCTACATATTTCTATTGATAGCTGGAGGAGTATCAATACTTTAATAATGGAAAAAGTAAGATTGACTGAACTCACATCATATGATGTGCATTAAACATAAACAGAAAAAAATAAATTCTGATTATTTTACAGCAAGACATCTGATGGACCTTCCAGAGAATCTTCACCAAAAATAGATTTTCTTGGATGTGCCTTATGTTGCTTTTGTCCCATGTGGTCTATGTTCTTGTATTGAGCCAGTTGTTACTGAAAGCCCATAGTCTTGACCTCTGCTAATGCTCAGAGGTGATTTTAAGTACCCCTTCTTTATCAGTGAAGCTTTGATTTTCTCAGATGTCCACCACATCCTGCCTGTTGTTAATTTCCGAAATCATGTTCACCTAAATGAGATAGTTATATTTTGTTTTCACGGCCCTGTGTTCCCTTATGCTTTTTGTGGCAGTGGTACATGATTTTGTTTTGGGATATGTAACTCTCCTCCATTTTCATTCATGAACTTCTTTTAGAATATGACTTAAGCCTCAGGCTACAGGATCCAATTAGCATATTTAATCACCCTAAGCAATTGTAATTGGTTCAAGGTTGGGCATATGCCCAGATCAAGACCATAAAGGCTAAAGAGATTAGATTTTGAATTTTTGTTCAACTTTTTGAGAAGCGAATTTCCTCTTACACTGAACTAGTCTTGTGATGGTGTGAGCCTGAAGTTGTACAGGAGCCACCATGTAAAGTCTGAGAATGTAGCCAGTCGGGAGGAAGTAGAGTCGACAGATGAATCCTGGTGATATCATCTGATTCTTAAATGAGGCCCCTGGTGAAGTCAGCCTCTCTAATAGATTTTACAATTAGGTGAAGGAATATCTTCTCTTTTTTGTTTAAGTCAGATTGAATTGGGCTTCTTCTTTTTTTTTTTTTTTTTTTTTTTTTGCGTTACGCGGGCCTCTCACTGTTTTGGCCTCTTCCGTTGCAGAACACAGGCTCCGGACACGCAGGCTCAGCGGCCATGGCTCACGGGCCCAGCCGCTGTGCAGCATGTGGGATCCTCCCGGACCGGGGCACGAACCCGTGTCCCCCGCATCGGCAGGAGGATTCTCAACCACTGCTCCACCAGGGAAGCCCTGAATTGGGCTTCTTAATAACTTGTGACTAAAAGATTCCTAATTGGTAAACTGTTTAATTCTGAATTCACAGCCTTGTCCTTCAACCTGATTCTCTTTTGGTATTTATTATTTCAGTCAATGCCATTATCATTCATCCAGTGTGCTAGCTAGAAACCTAGGAGACATCTTGACACCTTTCTCTTTCTCAAGCCCCATATCTAATCTACCAGTGAGTTTTGGATGTTTTGCCATTTAAATTTTTTTTTGAATCTATCTACTTCTCTTTGTTCAAGATAGCCTCATCTTTCACCTGGGCTATTAAAACAAAACAAAACTCCTAAATATCTCTTAATATCTCCTCATGCATCCTTCAATCTGTTCTCCATTCTTCATCCAGAGGGATTTTTTTCAAAGTACAAATCCTAACATATCATCCTCCACCCATCCCAGTCCTTTGATTAAAACCCTACTGTTACTTTTAGGACAATGAAAACTCCTGTGAGAAGATCTGGCTCTTACCCACCTGGTCTAGTCTCATCTTTACCCCAGTCACTAAGGGCCACTGTACATGTTGATTCTTCTGCCTGGAATGTTCTTCCCTCCCCTTTTCAGATCTTAACTCTGAGCCATTTCCTCAAATAAACCTCCCTTTTAAGTTCAACAGTACTATTCTAGCCTCTCATACCACTATGTGCTTGATTTGAGATTTATTCCAAATTAGGGGTGATTCCTCTTTCTTGACCACATTTTTATTCTTTAAACAAGAACGAGATGCTAAGACAGAAACCAGTCAAAAATATTCACACATCCTTTTGTCAACTATTAAAAGCAGTGACCAAACTATACTTAGCTATTACCTGCACTGAAGGTAAATTTTTTTGTCTGAAGGTGGTCCTCATCCCAGAGTGGGTGTTGATAGGACAGACATATAGCTGAACGGTGAGGTGGGAGGAGGGGAATGTGAAAAACGATTGATGTCGAGCAGATGCACCAGGTATCCTAGTTCTTTGTTATAACCTGCTGAATGGGAAGAGGTTGTGACTGATCTTATTAACTCTGGCTTAGAGCAAAATCTTTATAATTTCACTCTAATGTCCAAGTGTGAAGCCCACATCATCATCCCAGAATAGACTTAATGGATCTTGTGGCAGCTAATGGAGTGTGTTGTCCACATCTCCCTTGAAGTGAGAGCAAGCTGCAAAGAGAACAGTTAGCTGACAGCATCCAGATGCTGTAACTCTGGGATCCTCTGAAGTGTCCATGACAAGGAGGTTACTTGCTCTCTGGGCTGCTCAAATCCAATAACCGAGCCAGGCAGGTATACTAGAGCCGGGCCGTTCCTGCCCAACACAGGGCTCCTCTAATGGACAAACTTTGCTCTACAATGCCCCATTGGCCTGGTCAAGCCTTTCTGAGATCTTCACTGCAGTCTGGGCCTCTGCCTACCCAATCCTCCTTCCTTCTTCTCTCCTTTCACAAGTGTCAGGTGAGCATCATGGTCTGAAGTTTTTCCCCATCCACTCCTGCTCCTTCTCCCTTATTCTTCATAGTTGTTTCCTCCAATTCATTATTTGTATATCTAATTCTATCTTGGCATTTGCTTCCTGAAGGATCTGAAATAACACATACATTCAGTTGGGAGAATTCCAGTGAGAAAGGGTCTGGAGTGTTTTCCTTTCTCCTTTTGCCATATCTGGAGGAAAGGAAGTAGAAGAAATGTTGAGGGAGAAGATACTTCCTTGACCACTAGGATTTGGTGATGGCTAATTGGCTGCACACTCCTGAGTCAATCATCACCTTTGATTTAGTTCATTCCAAATCTCCTGATGAGGGAGACCCACCGATCTGGATGGTGATGGACTTGTCTCTGAGCAGCTGTCTAGGCATCTGTGTGGTTTCTGTGAAGTAGTTGGCCGCACCTTTCACCTGACAGTCATCTAACCTACAACTGTGATGAATGTGGTCCATTTGGCAAATGCCTTTCCTCCCCTTCCTATTCATCTTTTGATGTCCCTGTCTTCCTGATCTTGACCTCTGTGGGGATGGCTGTGATCCTATTATTCATGCCTCTCAGGAAACATGGTGTGTGTGTGATGGGGAGTAGCACTGCTCTCTTCTGCCTTACTTTGCCAATACCTATCCCTTCTTCCTAAAATTCCTTTCATCAAGTTCTGGTTGCAAGCCCTGAGGCTCAGCAGATAAGCAATTGGCAAGTAAGGTGCCAGTCTCCTCTTCCTGTACTCTCACTGTAACACAGCTGTCTATCTCATGGAGCTCCCCCAAATCAGGAGTGAGGGAGCAAGTGTTCATGCAACAAACTCAAGCACCCAGGAACTTGGATCTGACCCCCAAAAAACTCTTCCTATTCTTTAGCTCATTTTTTTTTTTTTTTTTTTTTTTTTGCGGTACACGGGCCTCTCACTGTTGTGGCCTCTCCCGTTGCGGAGCACAGGCTCCGGACGCGCAGGCTCAGCGGCCATGGCTCATGGGCCTAGCCGCTCCGCGGCATGTGGGATCTTCCCGGACCCGGGCACGAACCTGTGTCCCCTGCGTCGGCAGGCGGACTCTCAACCACTGTACCACCAGGGAAGCCCTCATTTTTGTTTTTATATTTCTTCCTCTAGCAAGGGCATAAGGTCTGGGAAGATGAGCCATTCTAGTTTGCTCAGATTTTTTTTTTTTTTTGGTCTCATATGGTAAGTTCGTCATTGAGCTTAATCTAAGGCATTTTGAAGTGGGTATGAGGAGAGCAGGAAAGGAAAGTAAAATGGGTATCTTAAGTGGCTATCACAGGTTAAACGTATATCTTGCAAATCAGTTATAGTGCCAACCTTATTGAGTTATGAGAATTAAATAAGATAATTCACGTAGGGTATTTAGAACGGTGCCTGGCCATGTTAAACAATCAATAATATTAGCTATTATTTTGCATTGATTAAAAATTCAAGTGAAAAGAGAAAACAATTTTATTATGTAAAAATCTTACAATGCATATTCCTTGATTTGCCCAGCAAAAACTTGAGAATTTGTACGCATACTTATTTTGTTCAAAATGGCAAAAGAAAGCATTATGTTGTTTTTATAATTAAAAAATCATAAAATTCTGATTTACTGGGAAATCCTTGTTTATTTGTAGCTAGGGGTGTGATAAAATGAAGTGCATGACGTTTTATAATAGCAGGGACAAGATCCAGAGAAGATGGCACTGGGGTAAACTTCCTTCAATGTCATCTGCTTATTTATTTATTTATTTATTTATTTGGCTGCATTGGGTGTTTGTTGCTGCTTGCGGGCTTTCTCTAGTTGTGGCGAGCGGGGGCTACTCTGTTGCTGTGCACGTGCTTCTCATTTAGGTGGCTTCTCTTGTTGCAGAGCACGGGCTCTAGGCACGCGGCTTCAGTAGTTGTGGCACACAGGCTAAGCAGTTGTTGTGCAAGGGCTTAGTTGCTCTGTGGTGCACGGGCTTAGTTGCTCTGTGGCATGTAGGATCTTCCCGGACCAGGGGTCGAACCCGTGTTCCCTGCGTTGGCAGGTGGATTCCCAACCACTGCGCCACCAGGGACATCCCCTCATCCGCTTTTTAATGCTATGCTTCCCCTTGGAATGTCTCCTCAGCCTGTACACTGGAGTATCCCTAGCTCAGAAGTAAATGACTCTCACTGTGTGAAAATAAAGAAGTTTTTGCCACACATAGTGCCCTCTGAAAGAGTAAGTTTTATTCTGTCTGTTACGATCTGTATCACCATGTGTATGTTATTTAGCAGCCTGTTATTGTCTTAACTACTCAGCTACCTCATCCCATCATGGGTGTATTGTTTGAATTGGGCCACTGTGACTCACTGGGTTATATCTCCCAGCCCTTTATACTATTACTATGTCCAAATGCTAGAGCACATTTTTTTCTCCCTTCCAAGTACTAACCAGGCCCAACCCTGCTTAGCTTCCGAGATCAGACGAGATTGGGCACGTTGAGGGTGGTATGGCCATAGACAACATTTTTTTCTCAATTATCATAATGATGTGAGTTTTAAAACTGAGTGATCATTGAAAATAATTTTAGAACAGTTCCATTTGTGGAATGCTGCCAGTATTTGTACTTCTAGATAAGTAATCTCTTACAGCAGGGGTGAGCAAACTACAGCCTACCACCTGCTTTTATAAGTAAAGTTTTATTGGAACATAGCTCTTTTGTTTATGCATTGTCTGTGGCTGCAGTTGTACTATAATGGCAGAGTTTAGTAGCCGTGATACCAACCATATGGCCCTCAAGTTTCAAATATTTCCTATCTGGTCCTTTACAGAAAAAGCTTGTCCCCTTCTGTTCTTCAGTGTGATTATTTCTGTAGAAGAATGTCCATGCCTAGGATACACAGGTGGCTTCTCAGACCTTCTCTTAGAGACAGATCTTTGATGACTTATGAAGAGGAGGGAGGGGGGATATAATTATTTTCTAGATTACTCCAGTTGTGTTATATAAACAGAGAGAAGGAGCAACAATCAATGCTGCTGCTGGAGAATCTACTATCCCCTGTCCCATGGTCCCATTACAAGTTCATTCTTAGGCATGTGGCCTTTAAGACACAGCTCCCTCTTTCTTTTGGGATTATATTCATGTGTCACTATCAATTTGAATAGGAAGGAAAAGAAGGGTGGTCAGATTTCCCCTTTCATCTATATTTCCCCTCAAGTTGGCAGGCTTTCTTCTCAGCTTTGGTACTCAGCAATTATTCATGCTCCTTTAGTATTAATAATCTACATAGCAGGTGGCATCTTTTGAAGTCTACCTAAATTTTACAGTTGCTACTGCTCATATTTCCTTCAGAGTTTCTTTACCAGTTGATTGAGTGTAGCAGGCGTTCTCACTGTCTCCTTCATGTGTCTCGTTCTCTACTTCATATCTTCCTTTTGTCTCTCTTGGGCATTGTTTTGTAATTTTTTTTTTTTTCGGTACGCGGGCCTCTCACTGTTGTGGCCTCTCCCGTGGCGGAGCGCAGGCTCAGTGGCCATGGCTCACGGGCCCAGCCGCTCCGCGGCATGTGGGATCTTCCCGGACTGGGGCACGAACCCGTGTCCCCTGCACCGGCAGGCGGACTCTCAACCACTGCGCCACCAGGGAAGCCCCTGTAATTTGTTTTTAATCTCTACTTTACAGTTCACTAAATCTCTCCACTGCTGAATCTAATCTGTTGCTTTTTTAATTTTTTCCATTTCTAGAATTTTTATTTGGTTCTGTTTTATATCCAGTTGGCCAATTCTAATAGTCTCTTGTGCCTTTTCAATATTTTCAAGTTACTTTTTTTATTTTTTGAAACATATTAAACATATTTAATATTTTGGGTCTGATTATTTCAATATCTATTCTTTATTGTCTTAATCTGCTGTTTGTTCTGTATGCTAGCTTTCACTCATCATGATTTGCTTCCTTTTCAGTATGATAATTTTGACTGAACTTACATACCTTAGAACTCTATCTCTGAGAATTTTCTTTGAGTCTATGCCCAAAATTAATTTCTCTGGAGCAGAGTTGATTTTTCTGCCAGGTTTCTGGGAACACTGTTGACCA
Organism: Physeter macrocephalus; assembly: GCF_002837175.3. Taxonomy (NCBI): domain Eukaryota; kingdom Metazoa; phylum Chordata; class Mammalia; order Artiodactyla; family Physeteridae; genus Physeter; species Physeter macrocephalus. The sequence goes on along the minus strand of NC_041217.1, from coordinate 125,584,033 downwards.
AGGGTCACTCAAATTATCTTTGGTTTAGGGTTTTAAATATATGGGCAGTGTGGCTTTTGGCCCTCAAACCATGAGAATGCAGATCTGGGTGAGGAATTTCTTTGGAGACATTTATTTTTCTTTTTTCTTTATATTTTTGTCTTATCAGACAAAGCTAAGGCTGAGAAAGGTGGTATCTCCTTGACTCTCTTTTAGGGAGAGGTTGTTTCTAGTTCACTCATTGAGAGTATTGCCCTTGGTGGTCCTGACTCTTATGAAAGGGGTCTTTGATACAACCTCCCATTTTGCTTAGCTTCTGGCTCTGTCTCCTGTTCACTGCCAGTGGCCCATTAAAATTCAGATTTTTAGACCATCAGAACTCAGTAAATGCCTCCAAGGAAAAGTTTGGCTCTGGCACTTACATGATTTATTGTGCATTGTTGAACTTTGAATAATTCTATTCCTTCCCACTAGCTGAGTTATACATTCAAAATTTTGCTGTATTAAGAAAAATCTTTCCTAGCATTTTCTGGTGTGCTGTTCTAGAAGGGGTTTCACTTAATGTTTATATAGCCATATTTTCAGAAACATCCATTCATTTAAAAAAGACTTTTTATTTATTCTCATATGTTTACGTCTCTCACCCTTCCTCTACAACATCTCTTGCATTTTTCCTTTAATCCTCTTTTTTTCCATTCTCACCCTCTACACCTTAGACTATTGCAAGGACCTCCAATATGGATTCCCGCACTCCCCATCTCATTTTCCAATTCATCCTGCATGTGCTAGCCAGAAATATACTTACACAAATGAAATGCAAAATGGTCAGCAACAGCATTTTGTATCAGCATCTTGGAAAAGAGCTCAGAAAAAATATTATCAGCAATCCAAGGAAAGGAGGCTATATTGTCGGAGGAAACCTGTAAGTAAATATATATATGACAATCAGATAAGCACTTTGCAAGGTGCAAGAGGCAGGTCCAAGAGGCTGTCTCTGGGAGCAGAGAGGAAGGAGAGGTCAAAGCTGACTGGATAGAGGATGGGATGCTAAAGGGCTTTACAGAAAAGATGGTGTCTTACTCCAGTCTTGAAGTAGTTGTTATCCAGGTGAAAAGAGGGTAAGAGGAGGTATTCTGGAAGCAGAAACAATATGTGTGAACACAACACATATGGTTTACTTGGAGACAAGAAATTTTAGTAAGGTATAGAACGAAGGACATCCCAATGGTAGAGATGTAGTCGCAATTTAGATTTCCATTCTGCAGAAATATATAACAAGAACACCTCTCCAGTTCTTTCCTACATTTTATTATAGTTCACCAACCCAACAGGTTAGCAGAGAGGTAGTATTATGTTTTAGACATTCGAAGTTGCTTTATTAGCTACCTAGTTCATGCCATATCTGAGGTTTAAATTTCTTCCACTACGTTTTTCCAAATGAGTTTTGAGTCCCTTCTTGAATACGTTTATGTGCAGATAGTGTGGGGTAGTTGTTAAGACCAGACTCAGGAATCAGATTGCCTGGGTTCATATCCTAGCTCACTGCTATGGCAGTTCATGGCCAGACCAGCTGCACTAAAGAATCAAGTGGGCACACTGGCCATGCAAGAGCCAAAACAGGGAGATAATTGGATTAGGTAACAGTGGCTCAACCAGAAATTCTGACTCTGGAACCACAACACTAGGGTCTAAATGATGTGGTTTTCTCCCAGACTAAAAAGAAATGAAGGGTAGGTACGGTGTTGCAGATTCTTCCAACCTGGAGGATCTCCACAGCACATGAGCTGCTGAAACTACTCCACTTTAGGTATGCTTGAAAAATAAAGTTGTCACGAGAGAGATTTATCTCTTTCCCATCTTGCTCTTCTGTGTATCTTTTGCGTTGCTTACTAGTTGAAGCAATAGTAAAACCACAGGAAATTTAATCTTAGCTCACCCAGAGTTATCAGTTTTGCAGATCTGAACCTAGACCAACCTTTGCATAGCTTAATCACTTACAAGCTATGATTTGCTCATCTGTAAAATAGGACTGATTTGAGGATTATGAGATAATAATTGCAAAGTCCTTGACAGTGGCTGGCTCATGGAAAGTATGAGCTAAGGTTGGTATTATTAAGTCACTATTTCACATGGTTACCCATTTCATTTTTGCCAATTCTTTCTTATCCAGAATCAGATGGTCATACCTGTAAACTCTACATCTTGTTTTGTTTTGTTTTTCAAAAATTTTGTAGAATAAGCCAAATTTCTCCTTCACAGCTATTCTCTTTTCATGTTACATTTATACCATCCAACTCACCTATCCAAAATCTGCTCCCTCGGTCTTTCCCATCTTAGTTCATGGCCCTCCATCTTTCTGTTTAATTAGAGTCAGTATTGACTCCCTTCTTTTTCTGACAACCCAAATCTAATCTGTAACATCTTCCTGCTACACCTCATCTAAGCCTCTGCAGTGTCTCTACTGGTTTACTGCAGTAGCCTCCTAATTGGTCTCCCTATTTCTGTTCTTATCCCCATTTAATTTATACTCAATGCAGCAGCCAAAGTAATCTGATAAAATAAAAATTTGGTCCAGTGTGTTAATCCTTTGTTCAAACCCTCAAATGACTTTCCTCCTCACTCAAAGTAAATGACAAAGTTCTCTTAATATGAGATATGAGGCCCTATATAATTTGAACTCCTTTATCTCTTATCTCATCTTCTACTACTCTCCTTCTTGCTCACCTACATACACACTGACTTCTGCAATCTGGTATTTGTGCTATGATGTGAATTCCTGGGTCCAAATGAATGACTTTACATTATCTGTATGAAAATACCTTTTGCTTAGATGTGGCTTTTCAGTATCGTCTTCAATTCTGGTGCTCTTATCCAGCTAATGGCCATTCCAAGTGCATGTTGTGTTTACATTTGATCAACATGTCGATTATGTCCTCATTCATTTAAGTCATTAATAAAATTTTATTCAGATCAGATTAGCAAACAAAGACTTTGGATTCACTACTAGAGACCTTTAGATAAGACTATTAAGATTGTTCATCCAGTTGCAAATACATATATTTCTGCACCCTACATTTCTCACACTTGTTCCTTAGTAAGATGAGGAAACTCAGAAAGGATAAATGAATTGCTCAAGGACCCATGACTAGTAAGCAGCAGACGTGGATCTAGACTGCTGGTCCAAGGACTTTCCCAATATTATATAATACTTTAGCATTTTTGTATTTCCTACAACACCAAGCACAGTGTTTTTCAAGTCCTTAATGAACACATGTTTATTGCTGGTTAATATGCCTTGCTTTCACTGTCCTGCAAAGTAAGTCCTTCATTTAGACCTGTGGTTCTCAACCCATGACAATTTTACCTTCACGGGACATTTGCAAAGGCCTGGAGAAATTTTTTTTTTTTTTTTATTGAAGTATAGTTGATTTACAATGTTGTGTTAGTTATTGGTGTGCAGCAAAGTGATTCATATATATATATTCATATATATATATATATATTAGTTTGTATATGCTAAACTACTATTTTATCCCTCCCCCGCCCCCTTTCCCCTTTGGTAACCATAAGTTTGTTTTCTGTGTCTGTGAGTCTATTTCTGCTTTGTAAATAAGTTCAATTGTGTCATACTTTAGATTCCACATATAAGTGATATCATATGGTATTTGTCTTTCTCTGTCTGACTTACTTCAGTTAGTATGATAATCTCTAGGTCCATCCATGTTGCTTCAAATGGCATTACTTTTTTTTTTTAATTTATTTTTAATTTAATTTATTTTATTTTTGGCTGCATTGGGTCTTCGTTGCTACACACGGGCTTCCTCTAGTTGTGGCAAGCGGGGGCTGCTCTTCGTTGCGGTGCGCGGGCTTCTCATTGCGGTGGCTTCTCTTGTTGCGGAGCACAGGCTCTAGGCGCGCGGGCTTCAGTAGTTGTGGCACGCGGGCTTCAGTAGTTGTGGCTCGTGGGCTCTAGAGCGCAGGCTCAGTAGTTGCGGCGCACGGGCTTAGTTGCTCCGTGGCATGTGGGATCTTCCCGGACCAGGGCTCGAACCCGTGTCCCCTGCATTGGCAGGCAGATTCTTAACCACTGCACCACCAGGGAAGCCCTTCTTTCTTTTTTTTTATGGCTAAGGAGTATTCCCTTTTATACACACACACACACACACACACACACACACACACACACCACATCTTTATTCATCTGTTGGTGGACATTTAGGTTGCTTCCATGTCTTGGCTATTATAAATAGTGCTGCTATGAACATTGAGGTGCATGTATCTTTTCAAATTAGAGTTTTTTCCAGATATATGCCCAGGAGTGGGATTCCTGGATCATATGGTAACTCTATCTTTAGTTTTTTAAGGAACCTCTATACTGTTATCCATAGAGGCTGCACCAATTTACATTCCCACCAACAGTGTAGGAGGGTTCCCTTTTCTCCACATCCTCTCCAGCATTTGTTATTTGTAGACTTCTTAATGATGGCCATTCTGACCGGTGTGAGGTTGTACCTCATTGTAGTTTTGATTTGCATTTCTCTGATAATTAGTGATGTTGAGCATCTTTTCTTGTGCCTATTGGCCATCTACATGTCTTCTTTGGAGAAATGTCTGTTTAGGTCTTCTGCCCGTTTTTTGATGGGCTTGTTTGGTTTTCTTGTTATTGAGTTTTATGAGTTGTTTGTACATTTTGGAAATTAAGCCCTTTTCGGTCGCATCGTTTGCAAATATTTTTCTCCCATTCCGTTGGTTGTCTTTTCATTTTGTTTCCGGTTTCCTTTGCTGTGGAAAAGCTTATAAATTTGATTAGGTCTCATTTGTTTATTTCTATTTCCTTGAGAGACTGACCTAAGAAACATTGCTGTGATTTATGTCAGAAAATGTTTTGCCTATGTTCTCTTCTAGGAGTTTTATGGTGTCATGAGTCTTTAGCCATTTTGAGTTTATTTTTGTGTATAGTGTGAGAGAGTGTTCTAACTTCACTGATGTACATGCAGCTGTCCAGCTTTCCCAACACCACTTCCTGAAGAGACTGTCTTTCCTCCATTGTATATTCTTGCCTCCTTCTGGAAACTTTTTTGATTGTCGCGAATGGGACGTGCTACTAGCATCTAGTGGGTAGAGGCCAGGGATATGCTAAGCATCCTACAGTACACAAAACAACCTCTTACAACAAGAATTATCTGGTCCAAAATGTGCTGAGATTGAGAAACCCTGATTTAGAAATTAGCTTATTGATTTATAAGCAGTTAAGAGAAGGTCTGAAAGGGCACCAAAGCAAGCTGATTGTTTTTTCTCTCTGGTTTCCTTGTTAATAGACCCAGCTTTTAAATAAAACAAAAGAACTCTTGAACTAAAACAAAACCAGACATGCAAATAAAACCTTGAAGCCCAGCTCCTTTTAGTACCTGAGGTCCTTGTACTTGCACTGAGAGGTGATAGCCAAGTAACAGCCACCCTCCTCAGCTGGGATAAAGAAGGTTGTACTCATTACATATTCATGTTTTCAATGGCATTCTTCACTTAAGAGATTCAGGGCACATCATTAATTAAAGCAATGAATTCCCCAGAAACAACAGTAATTAAACCTCAAAATCAAAACAGCATAAAAAAGCAGGCCTCGGGCTTCCCTGGTGGCGCAGTGGTTGAGAGTCTGCCTGCCGATGCAGGGGACACGGGTTCGTGCCCTGGTTCGGGAAGATCCCACATGCCGCGCAGCGGCTGGGCCCGTGAGCCATGGCCGCTGACCCTGCGCGTCCGGAGCCTGTGCTCAGCAACGGAAGGGGCCACAACAGTGAGAGGCCCGCGTACCGCCAAAAAAAAAAAAAAAAAAAAAAAAAAAAAAGGAGGCCTCATTTTTCCATCCTATCTGAAACACTGAGAAAAATCATACAGCTTCATGAGGACGGGTGGGGAATGGGATTTATCAAGAAGGCAGACCACACACCTTCACTTATGCTTTCTTCCTATTGTTTCTTGCTGCTAGTTCTAAACATGAGCCATAGCCAGAGCTACCAGGAAGCAAATAGCTGGTTGGTAGTGGCAGTGTCATCACTTACATGGTATGTGTTTTATCTTCCATGAAGAAGCAGTGGAATTCTGGAAGAGCAGGAGGGTTAGAATTTAAGGAGTCAGAAATCCACCCTCTTAACCTAGGCAACCTTGGCCCTCTCCTTTTCTACTCCATACTTAATACTTGGACAACCTCATAGTTTAACTCTCACATATTTGCTGAGTACTTCCATGTCTATATTTTTCAGTCCAGGTACTATGCTGAATGGTTTGCATGCCTTATTTAAAAAAAATCTTTCAGCAGTCCTATGTACTCTTATTCACATTTTCTAGTTTATGAAATTAAGATTTAGAGAAGTAATTTGTCCGAGATCATACGTATAGAGGGTGAGAATGTTGGGACTTGAACCCAAGTCTTTTGTTCCCCCTTCATCCTCAATTACATTGTTTGGTTCACCTTCTCATTGTTTCCCAGCTGGATTATTGCCCAAGTTTCCTAACTAGACTTCCTTTCATGCCATCCTACACTCTGCAACCAGGATAATCTTTGTTATATTATACTTATTATTCCCCTAATTAGTCTAACTAAATGATTTATGGTTCCTTGAGTATATCAGGTTCCATGTCCTCACTATGTTGTTTCCCTGATATTTATTCTCCTTAAAAATTCAGCCTTATTGAGTAGAAAGGTAGCCATACCTTTTAAAAAACATAGACTTAAGTTACTTGCCTTATTAACATATGTTAAAAAAGAGAGAAAAAAAAGTTAAACTTTTTGAGTAATCCTCACTTGTTTGTGAAATAATTTTCCATCCACAGTATTGGAATACTTTCTTTACTTTCGTCAATTATATCATTTACATGGATTTCATTAGGCCTGACCGGCTTATCATTGGATGATAATGAAGTTCACCACTTTTCTCTTTCCCTTATCTCTAAAATGTCAACCTTTTAATTTTTTTACAGTATTCTGAAGGCACCTCAAGTCATATTTCATTCATCTCCTTTACTCTAAGAATTAAACACATACTCAGAGTATGCATATTTGTGGGCGTATCAATTGATACCTCTCTCTGTTTTCTCATTAATTGGTGTAAGTCCACTGATGCTCTGACGCATTTGGTCCAATCCCTCAGGAGGTGCTACATTCAGGGAAGTACAGACCTTCTGACTCTGTTTTACTTGTCTGTCTTGAAGAACATAAGTGGAAATGGAGATTATATGTTATGGCAACTCATGAAGATCCCCAGCTACCTCCTGTAGCGCCCAGTAACTTTCCCCTCATTTATGCCATCCCATCCCTATACTCTCTCAGTCTCCTCCCCCAACTCTTCTTGCTCCTGCACCCTTCCTCTCCACTCACCTGCTCTATCAGTTTGCAGCTCTCTCTGCTCTCCTCCAGGTAACCACCCAGTTAGCTTCTGTTTTTTCTCCACCTTCCACATTCTGGGGATTCCATTACACGAAAACTGAGTATTAGTCTGGCAGTATCCTAAGAACAGCAGGGAGAGGGGACAAAATGGGCAAAACCAGGTCACTTATACTTTAATTACAAGTTTTTTGTAGGGTAGGGGCCACGCTTCCACTTGTAATCATGCTTTTGGTGAAGTGAGGAACCTTAGAGATCTGATAGTCCACTTTTCTAACTACGTAGATGAAGAAACAACAGCTACCCGAATAGGTGTGACTTACCCTTGATCACACGGCTGGCCAGTGCCATAGTTAAGCCAGACCTTCTACTCAGAGATCAGGATATGTCCTAGTATTCAATGTTGTTTAAACTCCTCACTCAGTGCTAAGTGCAATGCCTCTTAAAAGATCTGTACTGGGTGAATGGTGGGAACAACAACAAAAAATGTGATTTAATGATTACAGTTAAAGTAGAGTATCCTTCTCCCCATCACATCATGAAGAGGAACTGAATGGAATAGCAAAATAAGATTGGCTTGCCAGTCTGCTTATGCTATTTTAGTTATGATGTTTCATTGTGGATTACCTGGGAGTCTTGTATTCTATTTTAATGATATAATGAATCTTTAAAATGAAGGTAAGTATATCCCACCCCACCCCAAATGGCCTTTTAAGTTTTTATTGGCTGTGCTTTGATAGTAATAAAAATAGTAACGACAGTACTAATAGCTACCAGTACACATGACATACTATGTGCCAGTCCTCCCACTAAACATTTAATTTCTCTTATTTAATTTAATCTTCAAAATAACTCTGTAAACAAACAAGTGTATATATCTACCTTACAAATTAGGAAACAAAGGATCAGAGGAATAAGATAACTTATCATCACTTAGTAAATAGTAGAGTCATAGTGTAAACCCAAGCCTTCTGGTCTCCAAGAAGCTATGCTTTTACTCACTGCCATATAAGGCAGAAGGTGACAGCACCTACATATGTTATATGTAGTTCTTTCATTCAGGGGGCTTTTATTACTATACACTGGGACAGGTGGTAGGAACACAAAGTCCAAGAAAATATTTTCTGCTTTTAAGGAGACTATACTTTAGTGGGGAAAATAGACAAGCAAATCAACAATTATAGTACAGAGTAAGAAAGGGTTTTCCTTGAGATATAAATGTGATACTCAGAGTGCCATGGGGGACATCCAAACGAGTGGGAGTGGGGATGGTCAGGGAACACTTGCAGGTCTAGCAGGCCTTTGAGGTGAATGTTTAAGGAGGAATAGATGTCAGTTAGGGAAACAGTATGTCTGAGGACATGGAACAGATGAACTCAAAAAGTGGTGAGTAATTCATTTAGACTGGAGAGAGCAGACCGTTCGAAGCTCTGCAGGGGCTGGAGATGGGGTCTGTGGCCAGGTCCTGCAGGGCGTGTGAATCATGCTGAGTGGTTTGGAATTGATCCTGAGCACCATGAGAAACCGCTGTGGAATTTTTATCAGAGAAATGACTTAATCAGAGATGGTTTAGGGAGTGTACTTGTACTTGGGTAGGGCTGGGGAGGGTAGAAAGGCAGGGTGGGGCATTGGGTGGGTGGATGGGAGATTGTGGACAGGGCATTAGAGGGGAAGCTGCTGTGACCCAGGTACAAAGGGAGCAGGGTGGACTGAGGCACCTGTGAGGGAAAATGGAAAAGAGGAAACGGGTTCCCCAGATTTGAAACAGGTCCTTTGACTGCCATGGGGACTAACTAGATGGTAGGCTTATTTGCTCCGTTGACATTTGACTCTGACCCTTCCTCAGGGAGACTTTACTGAGACTTTACTGGGTGTGTTGTCTTTTGAAAAAGAAGCGGAAGAAAGACCAAATGTGAAATGAATCACAAAGAGTTATGACTAAGAAAGAGACTCAACCAAGGGACCTGAGGGAGGTCAAGAAGGAAGAGATGTTTCCTTTCTCTTTTCACCTTGAGCCTTGCGTCCTTTTTCCCTCTCTGGTCTTTCTCATGTCTTCTCACTTATTCTTCCTCTGCCTCTGGACTTTAGCACGCAGTGCATGGTGGCTAAAGGTCTCAGGAGAGCCCAGAGCTAAACATTAAGCAGTGCTGAAACTACAGCACAGTTTAACTTTAGAATGTGGTCATTGCTAAACTGGGGCTTTTGGAAAAGAACTGTTTCTTGATTCAAACACACTGCATGGCGGAGGGGTGGATTCAGGGGAGCTCAGCTTTTGCTTCCACAGTGTTCCTTGAAAAAGCCTAAGTACTGCTTGTGAACAGTATCTACGTTTTTCCATTGATATGTAGCTATTAGTTTGAACCCAGGCCTATGAAGTTGCTGTGATGCTAATGCCCTTTTGTTTGTAAAAGATCTCAAGATTCTCAAATTATGCAATCCCCATTGCCAAAAAGCTTTCAGGTGGCCTTTTGAGCAAAATAAAGAAAAATGGCACATAAATTCACATCCATTTTCTAATGTAAATGCCATTTTATTAAAAATGGAGTCTATAGAAGGGCAATCATAATTTAAATTAATGTGTCTTCAAATAATACTTGTTATTGCCAATTATTTTTTCATATAATATAAAATCTCTGGGTTCATAAATAATAGTCTTTCCCTATTCAGGAAAAGCCATGCTCAGCAATGTGTTATTCATGACTTAATTATTCTATAGATGCTTCATTCATATGCATGCAGATATATCTGGCAGCATTGCATTTTAATGAAGATGCTGAAAGGCAGCAGGCTATAATTTCTAACAGAGAATTCTGTCAGGATTGAACAATAGCAGCTCCTCGAGAGGACTAGGAAATAGCATAGCCCAGAAAGAAAATTTAAAACCCATTTAAATATTTTAATTATAATCTTCATTAGTGAAATCTTGAAATCCTTTTGCACATCCAGAGCTTCTAGTTTAGGAGCTATTTTGGTTGGAGGAGAATAATTTTGAGGAAGGGGAATATTTTCAAGATTCCATGGTTTGAGATACAACCAGTCCCTAGGGAGCACAGGACTGGGCCTCTGTCCCATCCCCTGTGCCCCCTTACCCTGAGTTTGTTTTTATTGAATTAGTGGGGTCAAAATGACCAGTTAAGTCAACCTGGCAAGGTACAATGAGAGGAAGAAGTGGGGGAGATTAATTTCAGGGTTTTTACACCATATATATATTTATACATATATATACATATAGTGTAAGATTTTAGCACGGCAAAATGCACCTCAAATTTCCATCCCTTTACCCTCCAGAAAGTTCGGCTTGACTAGAAACAACTAAGACCTATTTTGACTGTAGAATTGGCCACAATTTTGTTATGGTTTCTCTCTTTCTCATCTTGCTAGAGAGGAAGAAATGTCAGAAAAATGATAGAATTCTTAAAAGCATGTGATATCAGCTAAGTAAATCACGATACAGATCATAATTCTACTTGTTCTGTTACAGAATAAAAGCCAAATAGAACCTGTCACTACCATGTTCAGATATTTTAGGAGAGCTGTGAATATGCAAGTGATAGGGCATTTTAGGCATCTAGGAAGGTGTGGCGTTTTCTGGAAGGGTTATGAACAAGAGACACAGCTGTCGGCGCACTACCCTGGGTTTCCTCCTACTCCATTGAAATGCTGTTGTTCTGGTCATCAGTGTTCCTTGTGTCTTCAAATCCAGTGCACACTCTTCTGTCTTCCTCGAATTCCCCCCTCAGTAGAATTCAACAAAGATGGCAACTTCCTTTCTACAAACATGCTTCTCTCGGAACTCTTGAGACACTGTACACTCCTGCTTTTCAGACTTCTTGTCCTTTCCTTCTTTTTTCTTTGTTCAATGTTGACCTTTGATAAATAGAATTTGAAATTTTTTGCATACTTGAATTTTCAATCGTTTTATGTGTTTTACATCTTTCATTAAGGAATTCCCTACATCGAAAATTTCTATTTACTTGTCACATTTTGAGGTAGAGATCCAACCTTTTCGTATTCTATATGTATGACCATTTGTCCCAGAATTCCTCATTGAAGAGATCTCCTTTCACCAAGAATCTGCAAAGCCAGCTCTGTCATCTATCAAATACTTGTATAAATATAGGGGTGTGTATTAGTTGTCTATTGCTGCATAACAAATTACCACAAAATTTTCAGGTTAAAACAACACCCACTTATTATCTCACAGCTCTGTAGATCTGAAGTCTAGGCAGGATTGGCTGGGTTCAAAGCCAAAAACAAAGAGTTGGCTGGGCTGGGCTCTTATCTGGAGGTTTTGGAGAATAATCTGCTTTCAGACTCATTCAGGTTGTTGGCAGAATTCAGTTCCTTGAGGCTATAAGAGTAAGGTCCCCATTTCCTTGGCTGTTAGCCTGGGGCCACTCTCAGCAGCTCAAGGCCACCCACATTCCTTGGCCTGTGCCCCCTCCATCTTCAGATTCAGCAATTCCATGTCAAATTCTCTCGGCCTTCCAATCCCTGAGTTTCTCTTGTTCCACCAACCAAAGAAAATTCTTTACTTTTAAAGGGCTCATTTGATTAGACCAGGCCTACCTAGATAATCTTTATTTTTTCATATAATGTAATGTAATCATGGGAAGGACATTTCATATTCTACCTCGGTCCAAGAGGAGTCATTTGTAGAATTCTGCCTACACAATCTGTTTGTAGCCTTTCTAACCTCTACCATTGGCTTATTCCTGTGTCAATATCTACACTATCTAATCATGTTCCATCAAGAACCCCGCTGATATTGAAACTTTGCACTTCAGATTGAGACTTGAACCCAGCCAAAATCCTGATTGGGACTTGAACCCACACAGCTGGGACTCAAACCTGGCCAAAATCCAGACTGGGACTTGAACCCCCATGCTGGGACTCAAGCCCAGCCAAAACACTGATTGCGACTTGAATCCACACAGCTAGGATTCAGACCCGGTCAAAACTGTCTTCCAATTGAGGTCTTCCAACTGAGGTCACACACCTGGTTTCAGGACTTAATGAAGCTCAGGTTCTTGATGTCTCATCGCAGAAAGAATTCAGTGAGAGACAAAGTGATAGGTAAGAAGTGGATTTATTTAGAGAGAAACACACTCCACAGACAGAGTGTGGGCCATCTCAGAAGGTGAGAAAAGCACCAGAGTATGGGGTTGTCAGTTTTTATAGGGGTGCCTAATTTCATAGGCTAATGAGTGGAAGAGTATTCCAGCTATTTCAGGAAGGGGCGGGGATTTCCAGGAATTGGGCCACCACCCACTTTTTGATCGTTACGGTTGGTCTTGGAGCTGTCATGGTGCCTGTGGATGTGTCACTTAGCTTACTGATGTGTTACAGTGAGCGTATACTGAGGCTCAAGGTCTAGTGGAAGTCGGCATGTCTGCCATCTTGGACCCATTTGGTTCTAATCAGTTTATGTCATGTCCTCAGGCTATGTAATTCTCTCAAAGGTTGGGCCCTGCCCCCTTCCCTCCTGTTTCAATATTTTAATTGGAATTTCATTTTATCTATAGTTCAATGTTTTTGATATTGAATCTTTTTATTAAAAAAATATGATGTATCTCCTCATTCATAAGCTTGTTCATAAGTCTTGCATATCTTTTCCTTTTTCACATGTCATAATGAAACGTTACAATGACCTCTGGCCCAAAGCAAAAATTTTGAATGTGAGGTGGGACTTCTGGAAAGGTTGAGTGAGGCGGTAGGCAAACCCTCTCCCTAAAAAGCAAATATAAAATCAGACAAAGCTGTTAAAAACAGCAACTCCAGGATTTTGGAAATTGACCAAAGGCATCTATCTAATTGAGAAGCATTTATTCAAGAAAAACTAAGCATCATTAAGAATACTGGGAGTCTGTGCATTTTATCCTGGGGTTTCTGCCATACCCCACACAGCTCTGCTATTCAGTACTTTTATAAGGGCCGGGCAAGCTGTGAGGAATCGCAGCCTCCTTACTAGAGGGGGCTGATTTGCTCTGGAGAGAAGCACAAATACACAAGGGCATTGTCAAAAATGATAACAGGAAAATCCAGGGATGATAGCAAACAATTTAAGAAGGCTGCCTGAGGTGTCAATACTGCTTGGGCAAGCGAGAGATTGACAGACCAGCTAGAAAATTAAAAGGGAAATCCAGAGATCGAGTGATAGAGGGGTTCAGAAGTGTCCACTTAGCCCTGGTGATTTGGAAGCAGGTGTATACATGCTCAATGATGTGCACTCACAGAGGAAGGACCAGACAGGGCCCTGGCTAGCTACTTGTCCCTGATGAATGTGAAGTCTTGAGTATGCAGAAAGAATAAGCTAGAGCAGACTGTAAATTGCCTGAACTTTGATGACATTCCTTAAACACACACAGCTTCACAGCAAAGGGTGGAAACCTTACTGGTTCAAGGTGTTTATGTACAACCTCTAATCAATCATTGGCTGACCATTAAGTTAGGCTGACCCCTAGGGAGTCAGGCTTAAAAATAAAACAAAAATATATTTAAAAAAAAAAACAAAAAAATACCCTGAACAAAGGCATCAGTGGCTGCACACTGCTGGAAAGACAGACTCTACAGAGTTAATCCAGGCAAGCCATTACAGAAACAAAAAAATCAGCAACAACAACTACCCCGGAGGGGATAAGAATCCAGAGTTGCTGCAACATATTATCTAAAAATTTCCAATTTAAAAAATTACACGCAAAAAAAAAAAAAAAAAAAAAAAAAAAGCTTAGGAAGGTATGACCATACATACACAGGAAGAAAAGTGAAGGGATTTCTGGACATGTCACCCCAAAATATGCCACCTTGACATATTGATTATTTTGAGTTGAAATCACTTGAAAAACAGCAGGTGAAATTAAGGTACTTGATTCCCCTTTTTATTCCTGAAAACAGAAGTTAAAACTCCCATGTGAGAGCTGCCCTCCCTGTGCCAGGAGGAAAGGAACATTCTTATCACCAGAAATGAGAGTCAAGGCCAGGAAACTTCTGTACTAACAGACCTTGTTAAAATAACTCTTATCTTCGTTTGGTCTCTTCATTTTAGTTATGTTTCCCCTACAGTGTTTGCCTCCCCTACCGTTTCTGGCGGTGATGATGGGACAGTACTGACTGGGTCACTGCTTATCATTCTGGGGGCTGAAGCTGAGAGATCCTGGGACATTTGACAAACGCTGGAAGTTGGTAAGAGTTCTTAACTATGTCACTCCCTCCCAAATCTCCACCTGTAGGGTCTGGGTGGGAGGGTGAGAGTGATAAGAGTCTCCCCTTGTCTTTTTCCCTTTTCAAGTTCAGATTGGCAGGGAGAACCATTGGTGTGAACTAGTTTTTTGTGTATAGCACCTCTAATGTTTTCTGTTTGGAGTACTCTTGTTTTCTGTTGATCTCCTGCCTCCCAGAGATAGTTTTCCTTTGTCTCTGTTTCTGTGTCATTTGTCATAAAGAGGAGATTCATAGGGTAAAGCAGAGGTATAGGTCTGATAAGGCTGTTGTTTGAGCTGGCCTCACAGTCTGACTAGTTTATAGTTCTCACCAGATCAGCATCTGTTTAGACAAACTTTGCTGTGGGTCACAGATTAAAAACAACAACAACAACAACAACTGGATCAGATTCTCTCTTCATGTTGTTTTATGTCCTGAGAGCTTGGCTTTGTGACCAGTGAGAATATTCTCTCTGGTCTCTGCCAGTTGGGGAACACAGGTTGTTGGGTTTGCCTCAAGTGACCTGCCCACAGGCTGGGAACCCAAGACAAGAAGTGACATGCAGCAGTCTCTTTTCCAACCATGACAGCTTTCAGGGGAATTTGTCTTAATAAAGGATCCCAGTCCATAAGGGACCTTTATCTCCCTAGTGCTGGGAAAGCCCCTTCCTAGTATTGCCTACCCTGTGTCACAAACTAGTAGGTCTGCGACTAGAGGAATCTCAAATTCTTGTGGGAGACTGGAGTCACAATTTTCACAAACGCTATTCTTACCTCCCGTGACAATGAAGACCTCTGCTTTCTTAGGCTAACTCTGGGAGTGAACTTCTTGGATCTTGCGGGCTGCATCTTCTAGACCTGCTTTGGGGATGTGTCTTGTGTCTGTGCCTAGAAAATTACCTCTGGTCTTTCCATAAAAAGGTTTATTGGATTGAGTTGCTATTGAAATAAACATACCCTTGAAGATCCTATTTGTCAACAACCAGATGATGGATCCTTTGAATTGGAAAAACTTCTTTATTCAAAAAAATTTTACAGAGCTCTCATCCTAAACAAATATCCCATTGGTTTCTATGGGAAGATCAAATTAAAAAGAGGACACAACGGATTTTAACAGCTAGCCTTAGAGACTCCCTTAAAAAGATTAAAGAACAGAAAACAGATTTAAAAACAAAAGTTAAAATCCACACCCACTATAAATTTTCCTTCTCTACCCACCTATACTCCCTTTATCCTCATCTTCCTGTCCCTGACCCTTCAGAAGATCTATTGGATCTGTGGACCCCTGCCTCAAACCCCGGTCCTCAAAATCTGGCCCCATCTCCTCAGCAAATTCCTTCAACTTTCCCCCCAAACTGCTCCAACTACCCCCCCAAATCCCTTAAACACCTAGCTACCTGCTTTAAGTTGTCCTTCCCTGCAAGATTTACAGGAAGCACTGTAGCCTGATCTTCAGGCCTGGAATGTACAGGTTATTTGTATAAACACTGATAGCCAGGAAATAAATCTGGCACAGGCTCCAGGAGCTCACAGCCAGGATCACTTTGCTGTACTTTACAACCCCTCTTACTTCCCTGGGCTCTGTAATCAAAGTCAGTCATCTCTAGGCCTTCCTGTGCAATGTCCCATGAAGATGCATCCTGGACCTCCACAGCAAAGAATTCGGCTTCCCTGGACAGCACCAGATCTTTTAAATTCCAAAGCCTTTGTGCCACCACTTTCAGAAGATTCTACCAAATTTAGAGAAGAGTTAGAAAGATTAGTGGCCTTTCACAGCCCCACTCTAGGGACTTGGACTGGCTATTAAAGGACATTCTTCCACCCTTGATTATACTGTAATTATCAGGCTAGATGGCCTCGGGGGGAAATCCTCCCCCAACCCTTCCCCAGAGGAAACAGGTGACCAGAATCTCCCAGGCCCTCCTGCAAATAACAGGAAAAGGCTCAGCCAGGCCAACATTCAGGGCCTGATGTGGGGATAATGGAGGCCTCCCTCTAAGGTAAATTGGTCTCAGGTTGAATTATGTGCTCAGAGAAAGAGGAACATCCTAAAACGTTGGTGGAATGCTTTATATAGACTTTGCAAAGGCACGCTGCAGTAACCTCTGGAGTCTAGAACATCTTTTAATTTCTGCCTTGGTTGGAAATCTCTCTGATATAGAGAGATAAATCCAAAATAGTGTCATTGGCTGGGCAGTTCGGTCTCTTAACATTATTATAGAAGCAACTACATAGTTCTTTGAAAATAGCACGCAGGAAAACAAGACAAAAAAGAAACTAAAATGAACAGACCTTGATGGGCACATTGAGTCTTTACAAAAACAAAAATGATGACTCTAAGGGTAACTCAAAGTCCACTCATTTTTCTCACCAACCACATAGCCTTCCCTGTATTTGCAGATATTGTGAGAAGCCAGGACATTGGAAGGACAATTATCCTTAACGTAAAAGATAAAAAGCTCAAATAACCTTTTCCCTAAGCCCCAGCACCATCAGAAGGTTCATTTCTTCCTTCCTCTGGGACAATACTCCATCAACTGACAGGGTCAGCCAATCCTCAGTCACACTGCAGAACCCACTATTAAACTTAAAATAGAGGACTCGAAGCTGGACTTCTTAATTGACACTGGTGTGAGTCTCTCTAGCATCTGCTCAGAGGATTTAATACTACCTGTCACCTCTGATTCTATTCTAGGTGTCAGAGTCCCTGGACAGCCTGTTCCATTGTCCACATCTCAGGCCACCCCAATATCCTTAGGCTCTCAACTCCCATTATACTTCGCTAATTTCTGACTCCTCACCAGCAAATCTTTTAGGCAGAGATTTGTTATGTAACTTTAATGCCACCATACAATGTAATAAGAAAGGCAGGTTTTTTCCCCCTGCCCTCAGACTAAACCTCAAGCTTCCAACTTTCCCTAAGGAAATCTCATCTGAAGAGGAGGCAACCTTAAAATTGTCCCAACTAGTCTCTGGGCTTCACATGCAAATGAGATTGGATTGCTATGGAGCACAGAGCTTGTGCAGAGCCAGGAAAAGGAACAAACCTTTCCCATCGGTGGCCCCGGTAGCCCCTCTCAGGAGATGCAGAGTGAGGAATTAAACCTATAATAGACTCTTTTTTATATCAGGGTGTCCTTATCTTTACTTCCTCACCCTATAACGCCCCAATCTTGCCAGTAAAGAAAGAAGGGAAATTTGATTCAGATGGAAATTAAATGTATTGATTTACGTAAGATCTAAGAGCCTCAAACTCCTTTGTAATTCCTCCACCCCATAGTCCTAATCCGGGTACCATTCTCACCTCAATTCCTGCTGGTGAAGCCTGGTTTACAGTAATCGATGTCTGCTCAGGTTTCTTTTTGGTTCCATTGCATTCTGACCCATGATTTATTTTTGCATTTACATTTAGAGGAAGATGATTGACATGGACTTCCATACCTCAGGGATAGTGTGGGTCTCCCTTAATACTTTTCCCAGTCCTTAAAGCTGATTTAGATTCTGTAGCCTTGACCCAAGGTTCCACTCTTATTCAATATGTTGATGACCTTTCACTCTGTAACCAGACTGAACAGGGTGCTCTTATAGACTCCCTCATTCTCCTAAAGGCACTGGCTGAAGGAGGCCATAAAGCCTCCCAGTCTAAACTTCAATGGGTGCAAATACGGTTACCTACTTAGGACAGGAAATATCTCAGGGCACTCAAAAGCTCTCTCAAAAATGCCTTGAATCAATTTCGTTTATCCCCTTTTCCAAAACAAGAAAAGCAGCTGCATAAATTTCTAGGGGCAGCTGGCTATTGCCGCCAATGGATTCATGACTTTTCTGCCCTTGTTAAACCCCTGTATGCTCTCCTCCAGATACTACCTCAGAGTATATTTCCTGGCCCCTAGAGGCATTAACTTCCTCTGAAGCCTTAAAATTAACATTGTCCACACCCCCGGCTCTTCGCTTATTTAATTTTCACAAACCTTTTCACCGATATTGCCATGAAAAAATAATGGGATTGCTGCAGGACAACCTTTAACCTCTCATACGTCCTAAAGAATATTTCTCATGTCAGCTGGACCTTGTGGCAGGGGGGATGCCCCATGCCTACATGTTGTAGCCTCAGCTGCTGCCCTAAACGACAAAGCCAGTACTCTTACAGTACATGCCTAATGTAAGAATAAGCATATTCCCCATACTCTCTTACCAGTTCGTAAGACATAGCATCTCTCTACATGGTGGCAGACCACCTATGAATAAGCCCTATTTGCAATCCCTCCGTCATCCTACATTGTTGTAACACTTTAAATCTGGCTACTCTACCACCCCCCGGCTGACAGAGAGCCTCAGTCCATTCCACGTGATTGCCTTGCAACTACATATATAAATGGTCTCAAAGCAACGAGAAGACCTCTTAGATGCCCCCTTCAGACAGCCCAGACTTACTTCTATTTTGTGATGGCTCTTATAGATACAATTTCTGGGAAAACATAATAACTGTTTCCCCACATGAAATGCTTGAGGTGTACCCTTTGCCACTGAAAAATCAGCCTGGGCTGCTTACAGATCTTACTAGAGCTTGCACTCTGACAAGAGGAAAAAAATGCTCCTATTTACTGACTGCAGATATGCTTTTCGAGTCTGCCATGCTATTGGCACAATCTAGAAATCCCACAGATTCTTAAACCCTGCAGGTACTCCTATTGCCAATGGCTGCCCTGTGAGAGGCTATTCACCTCCATTGTCCAGTCTGTATTAAGGAGACTGATACTATTGTACATCTCTAGGGAATGATAGGGCTGACAAACCTGCTAAATACACAGCCTAAAACAGATCCCCACCCTTTCTCCACCCAATTTATAAACTTGCCTTTATCCGTGGCTGATATTATTGATTATCAGACAAGTACTCCTCAGTCTGAAAAAAGAAAAATGAATACAAAAAGGTGCCAAACAATTGTCAGACACATTTTACATTGGGCCAAACAGACGTCGTGTGGCCCCCTTTCTTCTGACCTTTTGGCTTGCACGGATCTCCCATAACATGGGACATATGTGCAGATGGGGGATAGTCAAGGAACTAAAAGATACCTGTTTCTGCTCTGGCATTCATAAAATTTCTGACTCAGTTATTTCCCAGTGCACTACTTGTAATCTCACCAAATTTTAGAAGCCAACATACCTTAGGAAGTCTTCCAAGGTCCACATGCCCCTTGTATTACTCCAGATGGATTTAAAGGTTTAGGCTATTCCCACTGGTGGTAATTGTCTGTGTGTTCGGTGGGATAGACTGAATGCTATCCATTAGATGTGCTGATGCCACTTTACAATAGTGGTAAAGAAGTTAATAACAGATTATTTTTTGTTTTGGCATTCCTTTATAAATTGAATCAGATGAAGCAATTAGTTTTACAGCAGAAATAAACCACTCACTTGCAAAAACTTTGGCATACTCATCAGAATTTCCTACCTGATGACTGAGGATGCTCAATCATCAAGGCAAGTGGAATGTAAAAATCAAGACATAAAAAGGACTTTAGGAAAAGTCTGTCAAGAAACTGGACTTAAACATTACCCACTGTCCTTATAAAAATCTGGAATACTCTAAATAGTAGACATGGATTAACCCATTTTGAAATAACGTTTGGTTGCCCTTTGCCTTCTGGCATCTCTAACCTTCCGTTCCCAGATTGAGTGAACGTTATGGAGACTCAAGAGAACAATTTGATGTTAAGACTAGCTACATACAAGAATTGCCTGGTACACCCGGAGCACATCATCAACAGGTAAGAAAGCATGGCCTCCACCAACTAACTAGCCTTGCCATCCTTTCCACCAGGAGATCAGGGGTATATCAAGGCTTCTAAAAGAAAGCACACACTGTCACCTCATTGGGAAGGACTTTATGAAGTATTCCTAACCACCTACACTGCCATCAAAATAGAAGAATTTTGATGAATTCACATGAGTGACACCAAACTAGACCCAGATCAGCAGTCCCAGGACCAGTGGAGGACCATTCTTACAAATGACCTTAAAGTAATGATTTCTAGCATCAATTCTCAAGCCCTGGAAGCAGATGACATCATGAATTAGACAGCTTTTCCCAAGAACATGGATTAAAAAACTCCATTTCCACCTATTTTCTTCCCCTACTAAGTTTCCAACTCCACAACAAAACAAAACACACAAAAACAACCCTCATCCTTTTAATGAAGCCTCCCCTCTCTTTGGCCACTATATTAAGGGTTGACTGAGATTACTTGTCCCAATCTGTCCTATTCTCCCTCTGATCCTCCACTAGGGCCTTTCTTTCAAACTGTATCTCATTCTTATTAACCCTTACTATTTTCTCAATAGGTCAGGGACAGACCTGACACTCCTTTACATTGTTTTTCCAAACCTTAGCCACATTAGCTAACCAGTCTAATTACTTGTTATGTCAACATCTAGATCACGCAAAAGAACCTGACCTTATTTTTGTTCTTACCACTGTGAACACCTGGTAGAACAGTTCTAGAAAATGGGTCTATGGTATCCACAATCAAGTAAACAACATCACCTACTTCTCCTTCTGCTGAGTTCATTGGACATGAAAAAAATCTCTATAGAATCTCAAGGACCATCCTTTGCTCAGATGAAGTCATTAGAAGGGAATTTTTCTCTTTGCACTGAAAACAGTCATGGTGCTTGACCCTTCCTAGGTGACATACAAAGGCAATGCTTCAATGAGACTCTGTGGTTTGATTCCACAGGTGACATGCTCAAGCCTCACACAAAGGTTATAGATGGTCCTAGCACTTATGGTACAAACACTTGCCAAATCATCAAATATTGCGGCTAAGTCACAAGACACCTTTGTGCAATCTTGGGTAGCTCAGCGGCTCAGCTGCTCCCCTAATTAGGATGCTCAATGCCAAAGATTACATATGGGGTAGTCTTGTAGACCAAAGTAGACCAAAATTCTGGACTAGGTTGGCCACGTGACAAAACCAAGCCTCATAACTACCAAAGCTGAACTGCAGCTCTCCTATATTAGATATTTTGCAACCTGTTCCATTCCTACAGACTGATGGGGACACATGGAAGATGGAGTTGTGCAGATGCCAATATGACAGATGACAAAACACAACAAACTCCACCCTAGTGGGTCAAAAGTTCCACTCTGACCTTAACCATGAGCATTGCTGGTCTTTTTAGCTTATGCAATGACAAGGTATTTGAAGGATTCCCATCTAGATAGTCGGGACAATGTGGATTTGGATACCTGATGCCTTCTGTCACCAGGTACTTTACCTTAAATAAAATTACAAACTTAGGCATCTTTGTTCTTTTTTTTTTTTTTTTTAAGAAGATGTTGGGGGTAGGAGTTTATTAATTAATTAGTTAATTTTTGCTGTGTTGGGTCTTCGTTTCTGTGCTAGGGCTTTTTCTAGTTGTGGCAAGCGGGGGCCACTCTTCATCGCGGTGTGCGGGCCTCTCTCCGTCGCGGCCTCTCTTGTTGCGGAGCATAGGCTCTAGACGCGCAGGCTCAGTAGTTGTGGCTCACGGGCCCAGTTGCTCCGCGGCATGTGGGATCTTCCCGGACCAGGGCTCGAACCCGTGTCCCCTGCATTAGCAGGCAGATTCTCAACCACTGCGCCACCAGGGAAACCCGGCACCTTTGTTCTTAAAAGAGTGCCACATATTCATACTAAATGTACTAGGCAGGAAGTCAGAAAACCCACTTGTGTATCACAATTCTAAATTCTTTTCAATATTGAGATCCCTTTGCCCAGGCTTTGGAACT
The DNA here is from genome assembly GCF_002837175.3 of Physeter macrocephalus. Taxonomy (NCBI): domain Eukaryota; kingdom Metazoa; phylum Chordata; class Mammalia; order Artiodactyla; family Physeteridae; genus Physeter; species Physeter macrocephalus. The sequence goes on along the minus strand of NC_041217.1, from coordinate 125,561,698 downwards.
TATGAGCTGGAAAAGGCAGTTTGAAATCTTTTCATAGTGATAGAACAAGAGTTCAGCATTAATGTGCAAATACTGGAAGCACTTCAATTGGAGTTAATATTTTAGCTTCTGTTTAACTCCAAAATCTTTGTGCTCTGTCCACACTGATAGCCCAACAAGGAGGAGCTTGTGTGATCATCTGTGGAGAATGTGGTTTCTATGTAAATCACTTGGAACAAATAATGTCTAATCTACATTATTGTCCTTTTAAAGGACAAGATAAACACTCTCCATCAGATAAATCATCAGATAAATGAGTCTCAACCTTTTTTTAAAAATTGTACTGACCTATTCCCAGGGATGGGAGACTGGTTTAATGGGATATGGGGAAACATACTTAGATTTTTTTTTTCTTTTCTGCTTATTTATTCGTGCTTTATCTGTGTTATTCTCTTCCTTTGAAGATCTTTTGCCAATCAGCTAGTAACCTGTTCCTTCTCTCCTCGTCCTCCAACTCAGCTTTTCATATGTGAAACTTCTGAGGAATTTCCAAATTGGGGAGATGAAGGGGTTAAGAACATGCTACCCAAAATAAGCTGCCTTGATATATTGATAATTTTGAGTTAAAGGCACTTAAACAGTGGGTGCAAGAAAGGCACTCTGATTCTCCTTTTTCTTCCTGAAAGCAGAAGTTAAAACTCCAATGTGAGATCTGCCCTCCCTGTGCCAGGAGGAAAGAAACATTCTTATCACCAGAAATGGGAGTCAAGGCCAGGAGAATTCTGTACTAACAGACATTGTTAAAATAACTCTTATCTTCCTTTAGTTTCTTCATTTATTTTAGTTATGTTTCCACACTTGCCACTCTTTATTCAATCCAGTATATAAGCATTCAGGTTTTGCTACTTCTTTGGGTCCTTCATTTCCTTATGAAGGCTTCCATGTCATATAAAACTAACCTTAAATAAATGTGTATGCTTTTCTCCTGTTAATATGTCTTTTGTCAATTTAATTCTCAGGAGCAGCCAGAGACTTTAAGAGAGTAGAGGTAAGGTTTTTGCCTCCCCTACAAAAGCAATAAATAGAAATGATCTCTGAGGGGGTCAGATATTGGACTTAGCAGAGGAAGGCTTCAAAGCAATTACTGTAAACATGTTAAATAAAGGAAACAACAGTTAAAGAAGTAAAGGAGGTATAACAAGGACTTATTAAGGAGAGACTATCAGTAAAGAGATAAAGATTATTTAAAAAATCAAATAGAAATTCCAGAGTTGAAAGTATAATAATTAAAATGAAAAAAATTACTAGAGGGATTACTGGAGGGGCTCAATAGATTTCAGATGGCAGAATCAAATGAATCAATGAAATTGAAGCTGGATCAAAAATTATAAATTACAGAACAAAAAATGAAAGTCTCAGAGACCTGAGGAACATCATCAGGTGATCCAACACAGGTGTTCCAGAAGTACGGGAGAGATAAAAAAGGGAAGAAAAAATATTCAACAAATTGTGCCTGATAACTAAAATATATATAGTCAAAGGCATCTGTATTACTCTGCTCAGGCTGCCATAACAAAATATCATAGACTGCATGGCTTAAACAACAGACATTTATTCCTCACGATTTTGGAGAATGAGGAGCCCAAGATCAAGGTGCTGACAGATTCAGTTCCTGGTGAAAGCCTTTTTTCTGGCTTACAGATGGTGGCCTTCTTCCTGTGTCTTCATGTGGCAGAGAGAAAGAGAGCTCTGATCTTTTTTCCTCTTCCTCTAAGGACAAAAATTCCATCAAGGAGACCCCATCCCCATGACCTCATCTAAACCTAATTACCTCACTAAGGCCCCTACTTCCAAATGCAATCATATTGAGGGTTAGAGGTTCAACATATGAACTTTGCAGGGAGACAAACATTCAGTCCATCACAGTATCCTACAGATGAATTTAAATGGTGCACCAGAAAATATTTAATACAGGGGACTTCCCTGATGGTCCAGTGGGTAAGACTCTGTGCTCCCAATGCAGGGGGCCCAGGTTCGATCCCTGGTTGGGGAACTAGATCCTACACACATGTGCAGCTAAGAGTCTGCATGCCACAACAAAAAGATCCCACATACCGCAATGAAGATCCCACGTACCTCAACTAAGACCTGGCACAGCCTAAATAAATAAATAAATAAAAATGAAAATCTAAAAAAAAAGTAAAATTAATACAATACAGGCAATAAAGGAAGAACCGAAAAAAAATAATGAGATATGTAGATAAATAAATCCAAATAAAATTTCAACAAATAAGTTGAAAGCAAAAGCATGGAAAAAACATATTATTAGAATAGCCAAAATCCAAAAACTGAGAACACCAGTTGCTGGTAAGGATGCAGCAGGAACTCTCATACATTGCTGGTGGGAATGTAAAATGATGCAGATACTTTGGATGACAGTTTGGCAATCTCTTACAAAACCAAACATAATCTTAATCGTATGATCCAGCTATTGTGCTCCTAGGTATTTACCCAACTAATTGGAAGACTATGTCCACATAAAACCTGCACATGGATGTTTATAGTAGCTTTATTTATAATAACCAAAATCTGGAAGCAACCAAAATGTCCTTCAGTAGGTGAAGAGATAAACTGTGGTACATCCATAGAATAGAATGTTATATTCAGTGATAAAAAGATATGAAGTCATAAAAAAGACATGATGAATTTTAAATGCATATTGGTAAGTGAAATAAGCCAGTTAGAAAGGCTACATACTCTATGAGTCTAATTATATGACAATCTGGAAAAGGCAAAACTACCCAGACAGTAAAAAGGTCAGTAATTTTCAGGGTTTGGCATGAGGCTGTGGTGGGGTTGGGGGGAGATTCAGTAGGTGAAGCACAGGGATTTTTTAAGGATGTGGAAAGGATTCTGTGTGATAATATAATTGTGGTTAGGTGACATTATGTGTTTTTCAAAACTTCAGAACAAAAATGTAAAAAAATCCATTAGGAGATTGGAGGAGTCTCAGGATTGAATGTTGTATATGAAGGAACAATCAAACTGTATGTATTACAAATGTATGAAGCAATCTCACTGAAAGGGGTGGGGGTAAGAGGTACTAACCTAAGTAACTTTGGAAATAAGTGGAGTCTGTAAAACTAATGACAAAAGAAACTGTGCATAAGCACTGTCACTAGTTGATAATGTTATTACCTACGGGCATATAGCTTAACGGTTCTGATACCGCTATTCTGGAATTGAACAGTTAAGTAAATTGATGTCAGATGATGAGAATCAGATGTTAGATGATGTCAGAAGATGTCTCACTGTTGCACTGAAAAGTTAGAGATGTGCAAAGGGAGGAGGCTAGAATTATTCAAGTGGAAATGGGTTAGAGTTTGAGATGTCAGTATGAACTCAGGTTTAGCTTAATATCAGTAGAGATGTTTACACATAGAAATGTGTATATACACAGGTTAGTATATACACATATATTTCCTTGTTCTGTCAGCTGAACAGACCCAGAAGCAATAACACTCCAGTAGAAATGAGCACACCTAGTCCCCAGATCTTGGTTTCTAAAACTATTCTCCAATCAAAGGAACCAGGGTTCCTTGGAGAACTGGCTGATTCTAGAACTAGGACAGGAAATACACAGAATGAGCCTCGAGTATCTTATGGTGCCAGAAAGTAAGAAAGTGCTCAGAAAAACTAACCAACCAACCAATCTACACTTACAATGTTGAAGATATGTCTGGGGCACAGGAAGCAAATGAAAGAGCCCCCAGTGGCCAAAGCTGGAAGAGTTTGAGGAACAAAATGAATAAAGTACTATTGGATCATAACCCTAACTGTAAAATAAGTATCCATGAGTCCATAATGATATAAATAAATGATTGAATCAATAATAAATGGGGGAGAAGAGACAAATCTCCCATGCAGAAGAATTACAAATAATTTATGTAGATACTCTTCCCTCAAAAATGTGGAACGTAATTCCCCACTCCTTAGGTTTGGGCTGTGTATACTGACTTCCTTCCAAAGAGTATAGTGTGGAAAGGAGAAAAAAAAGAGTACATATATAGTGGAGAAAGCTGACAAACATTACCTTGATCAGCGGATCAAGGTCAACACCAACAGTGATGTCACGTTGATAATATGTATCCTTGATAAAATGTGGTGAAAGTGGCACTTTACCTTTGTGGTTTTCCTCTGCAAAACCCATAACCCCCGTCTAATCATAAGAAAAACATAAGTTAAACCCCAATAGAGGGACATTATGAAAAATACCTAACCAGTACTTCTCAAATAATGTCAAGGTTATCACAAACAAGGCAAATCTAAGAAACTATCACAGTCAAGAGGAGCTTAAGTAAACACGATGAGTAAACATAATGTGTCATCCTGGATGGGATCCTGTATCATGAGAAGGACATTGGAGAAGAACTGAGGAAATCTGATTAAAGAATGGACTTTACCGCCTGCCGATGCAGGGGACACGGGTTCGTGCCCCAGTCCGGGAGGATCCCGCACGCCGCGGAGCGGCTGGGCCCGTGAGCCATGGCCGCTGAGCCTGCGCGTCAGGAGCCTGTGCTCCGCAATGGGAGAGGCCACAGCAGTGAGAGGCCCGCAGCATACCCCCCCCCAAAAAAAGAATGGACTTTAATTAATAATGTATTAATGTTGGTTCATTAATTTTAATAAATGTACCTTAATAATGTAGGATATTATTAACATCCTACATGTTAATAATAGGGGGAAATGGATGTGAGTTACATAGTAACTCTGTACTATCTTGGTAATTTTTCTATAAATCTAAAACATTAAAAATAGTTGATTTAAAAAATATATATTTACCTGTGTGAGTGTATGCAAGCAGTAAACTTAAAAAAGATATTGCAGCTATAATAATATCAGGGAAAACAGAATTTAAGATAAGAATATTTATAATAAACAAAATGTGTTATGTCCACATAATGGAATAGTATTCAACAATAAAAAGGTATGAACTACTGATACCTGCTACAACGTGCATGAACCTCAAAAACATTATGCTTTGAAAAGAGCCAGATGCAAAAGACCTCTTGTTCTATGATACTATTTATATGAAACATCCAGAAAAGGCAAATCTATAGAGACTAAATAGATTAGCGGTTGCCTAGGGCTGGAAGTGAGAAAGTGGTTTGGCTGCAAATAGGCCTGAGGAAACTTTTGGGAGTGATGGAAATGTTCTAAAATAGGAGTGTCGTGATGGCTCTGTAAACTTAAATTTATGGAAAATCATTGAATTTTACATTTAAAATGGGCAAATTTGGGGGGAAGTGTATTTTCTGATTGTGAATTATGTGTCTATAAAGCTGTTTAAAGCATTAAACAAGTTTTTTTACTCCCTAGAAGAGCTACTGATTAATAGCATACCCAGCAAAGAAATATCCTAATGATTTTTAAAATCATTAAAAATACATATCTCCAATGATCAAATAGCATAATATGAACATTTCACAGAAAAGGCAACTGCTTCCTGAAAAAAATTGAAGAGGGTGCTCAATTTATATAAATAAGTTTATTTCCTGACTTTCCATTCAGATTGTTTGTTCTTCAAGGACAGGACTATTGCTCTCAGAGAATAAACTTAGATATACAATTAATATAATTATTAATTATTGTTTTTTCAATTAATTATTGTTTCAATTGTTTTTTGACTTCAAAGATTTATCCAACACTTGATTAAAGACCAAATGCTATAATTTATTGGGCTTCAATTAATTGTTAATTAATTATTAATTTTTTTGGGGACTTCAAAGATTTATCCAACACTTGATTAAAGACCAAATGCTATAATTTTTTTTTTTTTTAGCGGTACGCAGGCCTCTCACTGCTGCGGCCTCTCCCGTTGCGGAGCACATGCTCCGGACGCACAGGCCCAGCGGCCATGGCCCACGGGCCCAGCCGCTCCGCGGCACGCGGGATCCTCCCGGACCGGGGCACGAACCCGCGTCCCCTGCATCGGCAGGCGGACCCTCAACCACTGCGCCACCATGGAAGCCCCCAAATGCTATAATTTATTGGGCTAAATCAGTGTAGCCCAAGATGAAGTGAAGTTTCAGATGCCCTCTAAAAGGAAGTGTTGCGAACTATATTATTATTATTATTTTTGTGGTACGCGGGCCTCTCACTGTTGTGGCCTCTCCCGTTACGGAGCACAGGCTCTGGACACGCAGGCTCAGCGGCCACAGCTCAGGGGCCCAGCCACTCCGCGGCATGTGGGATCTCCCCGGACCGGGGCACGAACCCGTGTCCCCTGCATCGGCAGGCGGACTCAACCACTGCACCACCAGGGAAGCCCGCAAACTATATTATTGTTCAAAATATTTATTCCCTCCCCGTGACCTCATGGGAAGAATTCTCTTCCCAAACTTAATTGATGTTGGGCTTGATACTCTATGATTTGCTTTGGCCTCAGCTGAGCAGAATGTACTTCTGAACTCCTGACCTTGGGCTTGGCTATGGGTTAACTCCCAGTGGGAGTTAACAGATGTGATGTAAGCAAAGGCTTAAAGTGTGATTACAAGTTTGAACTTGCCATCTTGTGCTTCTGCTACTGCCATGAGAACTTCTCCAGGGAAGGCCCAGGTTCTAGGTTCTTCCTTACCAACCACAGGGGGTCCTGGCCTTTGCTGAGAACCTGGGTGTGGTACATAGCAGCTAGACAACCTCCGGGATACCTGGAATTCTGTATCTTTTGGCTTCCCTAAAGGCAACCCCAGGGTCAGTGGGTCCTTCGCAGTGCTGGATCCATCAACCAGCCCACAGATCCATCAGAGAAGCAAACCTCAAGAACAGTGAAGCCTGTATAAAGAGGTAATTTCACACACAGGAGAGATTCTGTGGTGGCTGGTAAATCCCCCAATGGGATCTGTGAGCCTGAACTGAGTCATGAGAAAGTTAAAATCATCACCATCATCATTAGTGATGTGAGGATGGTGGGAAAGAAGCGAGCCATTGCAAGTTACTCTTTTTTTCCCAGCACTTTGTGAGGGGTCCTGTCTTCAGACCTTTGTACACACTCCCCCTTTCCATCCTGTCTCTTTCACCTGGGGAAATCCTTTACCACCTTTGAGATTCAACTCAGATGTCCCCTCTTCTGAGAAGCCTTCCTTGACCCCCTTAGCCTTAATGCAACACACTCTCCTTTATACTTCTCGGGGCTTGGCACCCATCTTGGGTTTCTGTCTTCCTCACATTGTATTATGATCATATACCTCACTGTCCTCAGCCTTAGATGAGGACTATCTTGAGGGGCTGAGCTGAACTGTTGATTCATCTCTATGCTCCTAGTATCATGTACAGTGACTGGCATGGACAAAGATTTTAATAAATGTTTCATTAATGAATAAGGAATCTCTGAAAGAAGAATGAAGAGAGGCCAGGCTCCAAAGGAAACTTTGAAGTTTCCTCTTACCTCATCCCTGCATCCCCTAGTTGGTCTGGGTTGCCAAACCCTTTGTGGGAATAGGTGCTGTTTCCAGCCCACTTTTAAAAAATGTTTTTATTATAGGTTGAAACTTGCAATGTTGAAAGTGATCTTTCAAGATCATGGCCTTCAAGCCTAGAATTAAGTTGCAAATATGTGTCTCTGGTTGTTAGCAATGAATAAAAGGTTGAATGGGGAGATCTTTCCATGGAAAGGACATTTGATATTGTTACAAAGAGTAGTCTTTATAACATTGCAAGGGAATATCAAGGTTTTTCAAATAGGCTGGGGAAGAGGGTGACCTTTAAGTCTCACCAATTCTGTCTCTATGGTTCTACTTATTGATTTGCAAAGAGACCACACTGCATTGTTCTTAGCCAAGATAAGCACTCTAAAAAATGCACTGATGCATATCCTGCCTCCCATATTTGTGAACTTAAGTTCATTTCATACTTCTTTCTTCTCTCTGAGCAAAAAATTTACCAAGATAAACAGATATATGGTATATCCTGAACCCTCCTGCAATGCACGTCTTTCACAAATTTGACCTCCCTTTCTCCTGGCATACAAACCTCTTTCTAGAAATATGCTTATTTTACCTGTGACTGTTCCTTGGAAAGCAGTTCTATCCCCAATTCAACCCAGTTCCCAGATATCCTTGGAAATTCTTATTATTTTGTACCTGATTGAGTTGGACTGGTTTGTTTGTTTGTTTGTTTTAGCATATAGGGTTTTATTGGGGGGAGGAGTGTTAAAATTTGGCCTCCCTTAGTGTACCTATTTAGGATGAGTCCACTCTTCCTCTGTGCTCTTGCATAAAAACTTAATGCAATGTATTACAGACACTTGTGTATATGACTGTTCCTTCCATCTCCTTGAAGGCAGAGACCAGGTATGGTTCCCCTCCTTATCCCCAGCACCTAGCCCTGGGCCTGACACCTTGAAGGCACTTGGTAAATGTCCTTTGAATGAATGGAAGAACAGGTGAACAGTAAGTTAATGGAAGGCTGTGATTTTTTTTTTTTTTTTTTTTTTTTTTTTTTGTGGTA
>NC_041217.1:125509357-125553201 GCF_002837175.3 Physeter macrocephalus | reverse complement strand
GGCCTCTCACTGTTGTGGCCTCTCCCGTTGCGGAGCACAGGCTCCGGACGCGCAGGCTCAGCGGCCATGGCTCACGGGCCCAGCCGCTCCGCGGCACGTGGGATCTTCCCGGACCGGGGCACAAACCCGCCTCCCCTGCATCGGCAGGCGGACGCGCAACCACTGCGCCACCAGGGAAGCCCCAAGGCTGTGATTTTTAACTTTTACCATTGGAAGCCCAGCATGGCTATGTTAGCACCTGTAGCACCAGTGTTAGTAGACGGATAAGAAGGTGGGGATGTTTGGGTAGTGTTTGAGAATTAATGGTGGCAAGGAAGATCTCTCAGATGAGGAAAGGGATGGAAGATAGTAGAAGACAGTTAAATGGGGCAGGAGAATAGAAAAGAGGAATAGCAGAAGAATCCCCATCTGTCACACTCGGTTCTTCCTTTTTCCCCCCTCTCAGCTCCAGGCCACTGAACACTTTTGAGTTTCTCTTTGTAGTCCTTCCCCACTTGCTCCATTTATGGTCAGAAGAACTGCAGTTCAGGATGGGGAATTGTAAGCAGGTGAAGAACAGCAACTAAATAGCCAAGCAATTTAAAGTTGTGTTAAAAATGCCAGGCTGCATTAAAATGTCCTCAAGGGGTAGACCTGCTAAATGACTAATCACCTTTCACCCATAAAATGCAGTATGCTCTAGTGGAAACAGCCCATAAGCAGCCTGGTGTTCCATTTTTCCAGCGTCTGCCCGGGTTGCTGCTGGGTTGATTCAGTGGGTTGGCTGGGTTAGGCTAAGGTTAAGCCAAGAAGATCTTTTCAAAGTAAGTGGCATTTGGGGCCAACTACTATATGCTTCCAAAGAACAGACGATGTTGACAAAGAGATGTGACCTTAAAGGTATGTGACCCCAAAGACAGGTGACCTTGGTCGTTTGCCTGATTCTAAAAAAAATAGTCAAGAAAATGTCTGATCAAGGGTCATGTTTAAAGAAAAATTACAATTTGCCAAATTCTGTTTTTAAAACATCAGTTTCTTAAGAAACAAGGAATAAACACTGATTGTAATGCAGATGTATTTTTAATTATGAAAACATTTTTAGGATCTCTCAAATGCCCTCCAGAATCTGGCAACTAATATTTAAGGTATACATGTTTAAGTGAAATAGTGAAATAAGAAACTTGCCTGCTGGGAAAAATGAGAAATTTTGAGCTTTTCATTTGGGTTCATGGTGATACCATCTGTATCTCTGTACCCAAGTGCTTGGCATGTAGTGAGAGTTCATAAACATTTGGTGCATGAACAGAGAAACTGAAAGCCAACTGTATTATGCAATCCTGCTCTGCTGGTTGGTTATAGCTAATAGGATGTCAGCATTTGTATTTCTTTTGCTATAAAAGTAGGTAAAGTGAGACCTAATAAAAGTGTTAGGCACACTTATTTTAAACCACCTAGTCTCAAGGCTTGTCATTAACAATACATCTGTTTTATTAGAAATACTTATATGTGCATGTGTGTGCCTGTGTGTGTGTATGTGTTTGTAGAAAAGCCTTCCAATGTAACAAAAGCAGTTTTCTAAAAATTGACCATTCTATCTTTTGTAATCAGTAACACATGCAGTCGTAGTCATTGCAAATGGGCAAACAGCTCCAAGATTCTGTAAGGTCACAGTGATTTGAACTAAATTAATAATGGTGTCATTCTGTGTTTTTCCTGATTGCCAAGTCATATGTTTTTTTTTATTGCACAAAATGAAAAAGCGGAAAGGAATGAAAACTCAGAGTTGTCACTATGAATATATTTCTAGAGTGTTTTCAGTGTGAGTTTGTGTAAAAGACAGAATTCTAAGATGGCCCCCATGATTTCCACCCTCTGAGGTTATGCCTACGATTAGGTTACATGGCAAAAGAGATTTTACCTAAATTACTAATCCGTTGACCTTAAGATAAGGAGATTATTCAGGTGGGCCTAACCTAATCATTTGAACCCTTTGAAAGCAGTTTTTTCTCTGGCTAGTTGGAAAAGCAGAGGTCAGAGATTCAAAGCATGAGAAGAATTCAACATAGCATTGCTGGCTGGAAGATGGAGGGAGCCACAAGCTGAAGAATGTGAGTGACCTCTAGGAGTTGAGAGTGAGTCCCAGCCAACAGCCAGCAAGTGCATGGAGACCTCAGTCCTACAATCAGAAAGAACTGGATTCTGCCAGCAACCTTAATGAACTTGGAAGAAAATTCCTATTCAGAGCCTCCAGTTTGGCCAGTGCCTTGATTCAGCCTTTGAGATCCCAAGCAGAGGACCTAGGTAAGATACGCCAAACTTCTGACTCACAGAAACTGTCAGGCTTTCCTCGGACATGTTATAGGTTTGGTTCCAGACCACTGCAATAAAGCGAATATTGCAATAAAGCAAGTCACACAGATTTTTTTGTTTCTCATTGCATATAAAAGTTATGTTTATACTATACTGCGGCCCATTAAGAGTGCAGTAACATGTCTAAAAAAACAATGTACATATCTTAACTAAAATATAATGCTTTTGGGAAAATGGCGCCGATAGAGTCGTTTGATGCCCGGTTAGCACAAATCTTCATTTTGTATAAAACACAGTATCTGTGAAGTACAGTAAAGTGAAGCACAATAAAACAAGATATATCTGTAATAAGTATGGGTTGTTTAAGTTGCTAAGTTTGTGGTAATTTGTTGTGTAGCAATAGAAGAGTAATACAGATTTTGGTATTTGGAAGTGGGGTACTGCCCCACAGTAAGAAATACCTAGTGTGGAAGTAGCTTTGGAATTAGGCAGTGGCTGGAGGCTAGAAGAATTTTGAGGAACATGATAAAAGAAACCCAAACTGCCTTGAACAGACTGCAGAAATATGGACATTAAAGATTCAGCTGGTGAAAACTCAGAAAGAAGTGAGAAGCATTATAGAGAAAACTTAGATTTTCTTTGAGAAAGCCTAAATCACCATGAACAGACTGTTCTTAGAAATTTGGACTTTAAGAACAATGCTGGTGAGGACTCAGAAGGAGGTGGGAAACATGTTATTGGAACAGGAGGAAGGAGAATCCTTGTTGTGTGGTGGCAGAAACCTTAGAAAAATTGTGACCTGCAGTTATGTCAAAAGCAGAATGTGTAAATGGCAAACTTAGATATACATCTCAGGAGTTTTCCAAGCAAAGTGTTAAAGGTGCTGGTTTGTCTCTCCTTACTGCTTATACTAAAATGTGAAGAAAAAAAAATAATAATTTTAGGGAAAATCTGGTAAACATAAAGAGATGAGGACTGGATAATCTTGAAAATTCTCAGGCTTTTCAGATGGTAAAAGATGCTAAATGTCAGAAATGACTTCTGAAAGCATGACATAGAGGAAAGAAGGACTCTGTATCTATACAGGTCTTTAGTAAAACAACAGAAAGACCAACAGGTCAAAGTATTCAATCATACAAAAACCTCTTCTAAGAGATTAAGAGTGTGATGCATAGATCCCATTAATCAAACCAGAGGGTCTCTCAGAAGCTTAGGGGTGTATCCCTTAGCCATCTCTGCAGAAGCCAAAGATAGAGAGGAGACCTTCTCAGAAAGATATGTGGGTATGACTCTTGTCTAATGGAGCAAAACCCTGTGAAATTAATGCAAGGACAATAGAATGGGTTGAATAGTCCCCCCCACCCTGCCGCCAATTCATGTCTACCTGGAACCTATGAATGTAACCTTATTTGGAAATAGGGTGTATGGAAATATAATCAAGTTAAGATGAGGTCATACTGGATTAGAGGGGGCCCTAATCTGTTGACTGATGTCCTTATAAGAAGAGGGAAATTTGGATAGTATTCTAAGTATTCTGGCAGTATTCTAAGATGGCCCCTTGATCTCTGTCCTCTCGTGTTACTCTCTGATTATATGATTTTATGTAAGAAAAGGGATTTTACAGATGTAATTAAAGTTACTAATTGGTTGTCCCTAAGAGAGCTGAGGGTAGGACTTTCCTGGTGGTCCAGTGGGTAAGACTCCATGCTCCCAATGCAGGGGCCCTGGGTTTGATCCCTGGTCAGAGAACTAGATCCCACATGCATGCTGCAACTAAGAAGTCCTCATGCTGAAACTATAAGCCCACATGCCGCAACTAAAAAAGATCCCCCATGCCCCAGCGAAGATCCCGCCTGCTGCAACGAAGACCTGGCACAACCAAAATAAATAAATAAAATAAATATTTACAAGAGCGAGGTAGACTTGTTCTAATCACATGAACCCTTTAACTCAAGAGAGTTTTTCTCTGGTTGAAAAAGCAGAAGTCAGGATTCAACATGTAATTGCTGGCTTGAAGACGGAGGGAGCCACAAGCTGAGGAATGTGAGCAAGAGTGACACCTGGTCAACAGCCCCCAGTGAGAGAATGGAGACTTTAGCCCCACAACAGTGAGAGGCCCGCGTACCGCAAAACAAACAAACAAACAAACAAAAAAAAAACGATGGGAACTGAGAGGAAGAGCAGTTTTGGGGAGGAGCTGAGCTCAGTTTTGGACATGTTGAGTATGAGATATATGTGGGATACCAAGGGGAAATGTTAAGTAGGAAGTTGCTAATATTGTTCTACAAGAAAGGAGAAAAATCTGGTCTAGATAGAGGTTTGGACAAGTAGGTGCAATGAAGTTACTGTTGGGAAAGGGATTGAAACTGTCGGCAAGAAAGTGGTTGCAATGATAAAATCTAGGCTATTTATCTGTAAAATGGGGATAACAACTTATCTGTATAAGGTATTCAGGCTGGAGGTTTGGCAAACTCTAATACATAAATGTATGGATGTTATAAGAGCAAAGGATACATTTTAAGCAAAGGATGCCCAGATATCTCACCTAATATATGTGAAGTAAGTGTAACATCTCATTTCCCTAGTTCTTTACAGAACTGCCTACTTTGGTGGTGATGATGTTTCACCTGTCTAGGATGAGATCCTGCCAGGTTGCAGGAAGCCCTGAGCGGGAGCTTACCAAGCCTCTTATATTCCATAATATGTCACACCCAAACTCTAGTATAATTACTTTATAAGGCTGAAAAAAACTTCCTTTGGCAAGTCCCATTACCTGTATCTAAACAACATAGGTTTCAGGTATAATCCCTTACTAAGCCGTAGTGCCATCCTGCTACATTGTCCTAGGTTTTAGAGTGATGGTTGTGCATCTCTTGTGTGCAGTTACACTGTAATGATGAGCAGTGTATATGTATTCAGTTCGAGACCTAGAGAGGGCTCAGAATGGAAGACTTGACTTAAGGCCCTTTACACCTAGTCCACAGAGTAGTCCTGAGAATTAAATGATGTAAGGCACGAAAATGCTTAATACAGTGCTTGGAATAAACTAAGAACTCAATAAATGCTAGTCATTGTTGTTAATTGCTATTACTTACTTGTTATTGTAATTACTACTGTTGTGGCAACTATATTATTGAAGAAGTGGTGAAGACAAGAGGGGCTGCTATTGAGAGGAATCAGAGGGTATCTGGAAGTCATGATGAAGTTGGAGAAATAATACTGTGGCAGTAATTGAATGAGAGAGATGGAAGGAAGTCTGCAGTGAGTGGAGAGTTTGTATTTAAACCTTAAGAGATGGAATAGGAGCATATGTAGCAATCCAGGATGGACATGGGAGTGAGTGATGTGAGATGAGAGATGGGGGAGGGAGATGTGAGGTGAAGGTCATTAGCGCTCAGAAGGTCAAAGAAGTCACAGACTGAGGAATCCAGGGGGTCATCCATGTGATTATGGGACTTCTGGGGTGGATGACAGCATGCCTTGGATTAGAGGAGGCAAGTGTGAGTAAGTGCTAACATCTTTAATAAAAGAAGGAAATACCTGAATTTGGTTGGTAGGATTCCCATGCCTGAAATTGTCTCTGGATCCTGTGGTTTTAGCAGAGGTCTTACATGTACTATTTATACCATTGACAGAGTTCTCTTTATCCCCTGACTTCTATTGAGCCAGTTACCAGAGAGCTGCTGGGATAGCGTATTTAGGCCTGAACTGGCTGTTTGGAATACGTATGATGTACTATTCCCATTCCTCCAGTCCAGGCAAACTGCCCTGGTTCCAGGAAGAAAGACCCCTTAAGAGCTACTTGACCGAACATCACGAAATCTGTTCTCATTCTAATTTAGAATGCAGAGACTTGTGTGGTGACTCATACATTTGAAAAGCTCAAATTAAGTAGTGGTGATCTCAACCATGATTCACTGATGAAAACTGGAAAGTGATTCATCTCCTTTATGTGCTTGTCCTTGGGAGTCAGGAGGCTTAGAGGTCTTTCTTCCAAAGAACACACCACACTCAAGGAAAGACACTGGGCCCTCCTATGGTGGTATTTTAGTAATTACACAGAGTCATTCACTACATTTTCTTACAAGGCCATTTTCTTTAGTTCATTTTATTTCCATACATAATCTGGACACTACTTTTGTGCTGTAACGACTCATTGCTAATAAATTAGGGAAGGCAATGGTGCTTTCAGGCTAAAGGTGGGGGAATGTTTAGGAAACCATTGGTGCAGATTCTAACTTTGTAACCTGTAGAGCTATTGTATCTTCCTCAGTATCTGTTATCAAGGAGTAACTTTTTTCGTAGGAGAATAACAGGCTTAAATGAATAAGATCCTAAGAGGAAATACTAATTAAAAATACTTAAAAGTGGAGATGAATTCTACTGTAGCAAATAAACATAGAGATTAATGACTCTTGTATACCAGTAATAGTACTTTATGGAATTAAAATTGATACCCAAAAGATCTATCTGAAAATGAAAGGCCATAAAATTTGACCACAGTAAGTATTTATTTGGGCACCTACTATGTGCCCAACCACTGTGCTGACTACCCAGGACTAGGTAGGAACTCTTCCTACGAGCTTCCCTAGCAGCTTGTACCAACATTCACTGGTGTTTTTTTTTCGTTTGTTTGTTTGGTTTTTTTTTGCGGTACGCGGGCCTCTCACTGTTGTGGCCTCTCCCGTTGCGGAGCACAGGCTCCGGACGCGCAGGCTCAGCGGCCATGGCTCACGGGCATGGCCCACGGGCCCAGCCACTCCGCGGCATGTGGGATCTTCCCGGACCGGGGCACGAACGGGTATCCCCTGCATCAGCAGGTGGACTCCCAACCACTGCGCCACCAGGGAAGCCCCCCTCACTGTTGCTTTTATAAATGATCAGTTCCAGTGCCGTCTGGTATATCTAACCTCCTCGCAGTCTGTAATGCTTATAGCTAACATTTATACTGAATTTATTTTGTGCCAGGTTCTGGGTGTAAGCACTAAACTTGTATTAACTTATTTAATCTTTACAGCAACCCTAGGAGATAAGTGCTTATTATTATCATTATCCCTATTTTTATATACAAAGAAACTGAAGCACAGAGACATTAATTGCCCAAGAAATTTTTCCCGAACTAGGAATGAAAGGAAACTTTCATAACCTGATAATAGACATCCTCAAAAAAGAAAAAAAATACCACAAATATAATTCTTTTTTAAAAAAATAAATTTATTTATTTATTTATTTACTTATGGCTGTGTTGGGTCTTCGTTGCTATGCGCGGCCTTTCTCTAGTTGCGGCGAGCGGGGGCTACTCTTCGTTGCAGTGCGCGGGCTTCTCATTGCCGTGGCTTCTCTTGTTGCGGAGCAAGGGCTCTAGGCGCGCAGGCTTCAGTAGTTGTGGCTCGCGGGCTCTAGAGCGCAGGCGCAGTAGTTGTGGCACGCGGGCTTAGTTGCTCCGCGGCATGTGGGATCTTCCCGGACCAGGGCTCAAACCCGTGTCCCCTGCATTGGCAGGTGGATTCTTAACCACTGCGCCACCAGGGAAGCCCCACAAATATAATTCTTAATAGTGAAATGCTGAAAACATTCCCATTAAGATGAGGAACAAGACAAGGACGGTCATTATCAACATACTTTATTCAACTTGGGACTGAAGGTATTGGTCTGAAAAGTACAACATTATAGGGACTTCCCTGGTGGTCCATTGGTTACGAATCCGCCTGCTAAGGCAGGGGACACGGGTTTGAGCCCTGGTCTGGGAAGATCCCACATGCCGCGAAGCAACTAAGCCCTTGCGCCACAGATACTGAGCCTGGGTGCCTGGAGCCCGTGCTCCTCAACAAGAGAAGCCACATCAATGAGAAGCCCGCGCACCGCAATGAAGAGTGGCCCCCACTCACCGCAACTAGAGAAAGCCCCTGAACAGCAACAGAGACCCAACACAGTCAAAAATAAATAAATAAAATAATTTTTTAAAAAAGTACAGCATAATAAAGACTGGAAATACAGCAAAAGCTGGAAAAAAAAATTGCCCAAGGTCACAGAGCATAAGATGGAGGAGCCAGGGTTCAAGCTCACGTAGACTTGCTGGAGTCTATATTCCTTATCACTCTCCTGTGTGGCTCTCTGTTAAGTCTCTTTCTTGCCCATCGTTGAATCCCTAGTACTGGGTATCATGTCTGGCCACTCAGCTTTCTTGTTTGCTCCCCTTTGATCTATTCTCTGCACAGCCACCAGAGTAATACTTAAGAACCATTAGATCAAATTACTATCCTTGTCAAAACCCCCAGTGGCTCTCCATCTCACAGAATAAAATCCAAACTCCTATGAGGTGTGATGCAATCTGGCTACTGACTACACAACCTCATCTTTACCATTTCCTGCCTTATTCACTCCCATCCACCTACAACATTCTCCTTGCTGCCCCTACAATACAGCAATTCCTTCCTGCCTTTGAAACTAGAAAATTGCTCTTTTCTCTGCCAGTGAGATTCTTTCCCTGGCATTTCTTTTGCCTCAATTGATATCTCTTCTGAAATACCATCTTCTCGAAGGGGCCTTTTCTGACCGCCCTACCTATTAGAGCCCACCCACTCCCAGTCATTGACTTGCTCTTACCCCACTCTTAATCGTTATCCAGAATGTTACACAACAATGCCACTTTCATGATGGCAGGCAATTTATTGTCTTATTCACTATTGTATCTTGAACGCCAAGAAGAAGTACCTGTTTCCTAGTAGGCATTCAGTACATATTTGGTGAATGAACATCCGTCTAGTAATAGATATAAATTTTTTTGAGTAAATAAATGCATGCATTCTTGTAGATGAAACACATAATTTTAATACAATGTGAAAATGTTTATGAGTGCACATAAGAGGGATTCCTAGTATTTCGGGAGAGAATGGTGCTGAGCTGAGTCTTGACAAAACAGTAGGAATTACATAGGCTTAGAATGGGTGAAAATGGTCTTCCAATCAAAGGAAACAAGATGCACAACGATTTTGAGGTGTGAAACAAATATTATGCACTACATAGGGTAATTACAAGTAGTTAGGGTACTCTAGAGCCATAAAGTATAAAGAAAGAAAAATAATCCTGGAAATACAAGCAGGGGCTTCTTCATCTCTCTTCAACATTGAAATAAAAATGTAAAAAAACACAATCAACCAAACAAAATCATCTTGTATTTATAAATTAATGGAATGTATTAACATGTAATATATTAATGTATAATGTAGTAATATATTTTAAAAAGCTATTATTAGTTCTCATGCATTTTTTTTTAAGCCAGATATTCAGAATTACTGACAGCATCCAGACAAAGAAAGAAAAAGGACATCTGAGACACAAGGGCACTAATTACAAACTGCTAGTACATGAGCAACTCATGAGTTACTCCTGGATGATGAAAACCTTCTGGAGCTGTCACCCTTAGCAAGCCATGACTTACCTATGACACTACCTAGAATGCAGGCAACTTCACTGGTGAGACGTCTCTTGCCCCAATTATTATTTCACTGAGAAGAGAAGCAAGTCTTTATTTTCTTGTTGGTTGTTGATTTCTCTACTAGAGTAAGCTTCTTCAGGGCAGGGACTTCACATTTTTATCACTGCATCCCCAGCACCTAAAACTAAATGAACATTTGTTGAATGAACATATGGATATCCAAGTGGAGGTGCCTAGGAGTCATTTGCATACATGGGTACAGAGATGGTTCATTGGACTAGAGAGTAAATAAAGATTGTTTGTGTTGAAATGGTCCCCAACATTGCCAGTGGCTTTGCGGATTAATTTTATATGTGAACCTTAAAATTACACATAAAGGAGCCAGAAGTTAAATAAAAAGAAGACCTGGACTAAAAGTCAAAGAGCTCAGTGAATGAGGGAGAGTACCTAGGATGTCTGTAGATGACATCAATAATTTGGGATAAAGAGTGGTATAGATGGATATCAAAGTGGTAAGTGATTCAGCCTGAGTATGGAAAAGTAACAATGCACAAAAGGATATGGGAGAACCTGGACTCTGTGGTATTTGGAGTGAGAAAATAAGCAGCCTTAAGAGGACTTAGAGGAAGACAAGTTCCCATGGGGGATTCAGGTTTCTGGTAAGACTAGAAAGGTGAAGGAACATCCTGTAACTAGGTTGGGGATATAAAAAGGATCGCTGCAATGAAATTAAGAGTTTTGTAGAGCACTGAGAAGTAGGACAGCTATGGAAAGAAGAATCAGAGGTGAGGAAGAGTATAGCATAGTATAGAAAGGATAGCACATAAGGGAATAGTGGATTACAGAGCCTTGCTTTTTGACCAATTACCAAAGATGGCAGAGATGAAGGGCACAGTGGCATTGTTCTTGAGTGAGGGACCATTCTTAATCTGCAACCGTCTCCCTAAGTGTTAATTCATTCTACAGGTATTTATTGAGGATTTGCCAGCTGTGTTCTAGTCAATGTTAATACACAGGAGAGTAAAATGTCTCTAGCTCTTTTTCTAGTGGATGCTACAGTGTAGCAGAATAGATGAATTTAAACAGATATTAATGTAATAGCAAATATAATAGATCCAATGAAGGGCATATGTAGAACGCAATGAGAATTTGTGATAAGGGAATCTACCTTAATCTAGAGATTCAGGGAAACTTAATCCTAAAATATGAGTAGTGACACATCAGATTATAAGAGTAGACAAGGGGGGACTTCCTTGATGGCACAGTGGCGCCTGCCAATGCAGGGGACACGGGTTCGAGCCCTGGTCTAGGAAGATCCCACATGCTGCGAAGCAACTAAGCCCGTGCGCCACAACTACTGAGCCTATTCTCTAAAGCCCGTGAGCCACAAGTACTGAAGCCCATGTGCCTAGAGCCATGCTCCGCAACAAGAGAAGCCACTCCAATAAGAAGCCCATGCACCGCAACAAAGAGTAGCCCCCGCTTGCTGCAACTAGAGAAAGCCCACGCGCAGCAATGAAGACCCAACACAGCCATAAATAAATAAATAAATAAAAATTTTAAAAAAAGAATAGACAAGGGAAAAGTCTCTGAGGCAAGGTGGAACTGCCTGGTACAGTAATACATAGTGTTCTGTAAAATTTAGTACTCAGTAAACCTTTAGTACTCTGTTATGTTTTATAACGTGGAAAAGTGTTTCATGTCATATGTGGCACTGGGTAAAGTCCTTAGTACAAGCATTTAAAGTGCTTTCAGGTGCTGCTGTCAGATACACATTCTCAATAGGTTGGCTTTGACATTTTCCTTCAACACCATAGGTATGTCCTTCCTACTGATATAGGAAATTGAAAGAATTGTTTAACCTCTGATTGAATTTAATCAGCAGTCTACTGACTACAAAATGTTGTACAAGATACAAAGATGGTCACGAGCTTAATGAAATTACAATGTTATTGAGAATGCTATATATTAAAATAATGAGAGAAACATGATCATACAATATAACAATATAGTAGAGATTACAAAACAGGGCACAACAAACAAAGGACATAAACAAGAGATACTCTGGAGTCTTTGGATGGAGATAATACTCTCTCCTGGAGTTGTCTGAGAATCCTTCATGATGGAGTTGAAGCTTGAGATAGTCTGTGAAATATCTCAGAAGAAAGGCCATAGCCAGATATTTTGATCTTGAAGTAATCCTCTTAGAGTATTATTTAGGATCATTTTGGTTGCAACTAATGGAAAATATAACCCAAAGTGGCTTTAATGATAAAGGAAATATGTTAGCTAACAAAACTAAAAATTCCACTAGTAATGTAGACATCAAACACAGTTTGATCAAGGACCTGGATATATTTCTTTTCAATTATCTTGGCCCTCATCTTCTTTATCCTCAGACTGTTTTCCTTCATGGTTGCCTGATGGCTGCCCTCAGCAATAAGGGCTACATGCCTCTTTGTTCACACCAGGGACAGAGAGGGAGTCTTTTCCACAAGGGTCCTGAGCTTTGCTCTGATAAGGTCATCTTATGTCCTATCGCGATGGCCATGGAAATACTCTGTACTGGTTGTCTTAGGTTTGGGTCAGATACCCATTCTTGAACCAAGCGGCAAAGGAAGGAGGTCTAAAAACTACGTCTTAAAAATAACTGAAGGGGGCTTCCCTGGTGGTGCAGTGGTTGAGAGTCCACCTGCCGATGCAGGGGACACGGGTTCATGCCCTGGTCCAGGAAGATCCCACATGCCACGGAGTGGCTGGGCCTGTGATCCATGGCCGCTGAGCCTGTGCGTCCAGAGCCTGTGTTCTGCAACAGGAGAGGCCACAACAATGAGAGGCCCGCAAACTGCAAAAAAAACAAAACAAAAAAAACAAAACTGAAGGGAGTGGATAAATTGGGAGATTGGGATTGACATATATACAGTACTATATATAAAATAGGTAACTAATAAGGACCTACTGTATAGCACAGGGAACTCTACTCAATACTCTGTAATGACCTATATGGGAAAAGAATCTAAAAAAGAGTGGATATATGTATATGTATAACTGATTCACTTTGCTATACAGCAGAAACTAAGACAACAGTGTAAATCAACTATACTCTAATAAAAATTAAGAACAAAAAACTGAAGCTGGTTGACCATGTGACAATTGAGTTCACTATGAAATGACCGATAATTCCAAGCAATAGCAATCTACAAACCAGTATTTTTTTTTAAGACACTTTAGTCTTTTTTTTTTTAATTTATTTTTTATATTTTTAAATTTTTGGCTGTGTTGGGTCTTCGTTTCTGTGCGAGGGCTTTCTCCAGTTGCGGCGAGCGGGGGCCACTCTTCATCTGCGCAGGCCTCTCACTCTTGTGGCCTCTCCCATTGCGGAGCACAGGCTCCAGATGCACAGGCTCAGTAGTTGGGGCTCAAGGGCCTAGCCGCTCCACGGCATGTGGGATCTTACCGGACTAGGGCACGAACCCGTGTCCCCTGCAATGGCAGGCGGATTCTTAATCACTGTGCCACCAGGGAAGTCCCAAACCAGTATTTTTGAATACTGGCTACTTGTCCAGGCCTTTGCTGTTTTGTTATTCTCAGATTCATTTCTATTCAATAGATATGTATTGCATGCCTGTCATGGCATTGTGCTAAGTGCTGAGGGATATGATATCAGGAATGAATCAGTTCTTATCCCCATCCACCAAAGTATATTGTATGGGTGGGGGAGGGCAATGAAGTATTACGATAAGAGTAAAGACCATGAGAAGCAGAGTACTATGGGAGAGAGGAGGTGCTAGAGGGAACCATCCTCAGAAAAAGTACTGGGGATAGGGAAGAAAAATTTAAAACATGTATAATAAAATTTCCTGCCTAATATTAGTGTGGATCTTTCCTCCTTAAAACAGAAGCAAAAAGTATACTGACATATTAAGGATTCATGTAACAAAATATATTTTGCCTTGAAATAATTTCTGATTTAGAGTTAGCTTTATTCTTCTAGTTAATACAAGCCAATCAGAAGTATATTTCAATTGAGTGTTGCCAAATTTTGTTCCTTTAGTCAGAGTAGGGGAGGAAAAATAACTTTCCCTCTACCTTTCTGAATTCTTGGCTGAGACTCCTGTAATAAAGCACAAATTAACAAGAGAAAAACAAACAGAAGTTTATTAGCATGTTTACTTCAAGTACCCATGGGAGACACCCAGGAAAAATGAGTAACTCCCTGAGGAGGCTTAGAATTCAGATTTAAGTACCATCTTAATAGGGAAAGGGTCAGGGAGTATATAGGCCTCTTAGGGGAGAGTAAATGATTTTGAGGAAAGATGAATGGACCTTCAGAATAATAGCTAGGAGGTATGATAGATTGTGACAAAGTTTGTCTTGGTGCGATGTTGACTTCTGGTCTCCTCTCCTGTGATCAGAGTCCATTTCCCTGGTTGATGAAAGTTCCTGGGAGGGGCATTAGAACAGGGGAGTCCCTTTAGGAGGATCTGTCTTTAGGAAGATAAGAGGAGTTCAAAGAAAGATTCTCCCTGCATTTGCTGTTTTTCAAGTACCTACAGCTCAAAAGAATGAAAGCCAAAGTGGCATATTCTGTTACTCTTCATTTGTTAATGAAAAATAATCCTTCTCCCCCCTTCTAATATACTATCGTTGGAGAGACTGGTATCACCAAAGAAATGTCTTTGCCTTTGGTGTTACGTGTGTGAACCAACCCCAATTCTCTTGCTCCTGCTGGGCTTGGAAAGATGCCCACAAACAACTAAGCCATTGTGCTTTCAGGTTCTGTGAACACTACATCACTCTGAGGGGAATAATACCCTCAGACCCATGGACAATTCCACCCCAGGGCCAGGACTGGGAAAACAGGGTTACATGCAGCTGAGTCTGTTTATTTCTTTCTGATAATCCTATATCAGCTTGTGCTGTGTTGCAAACAATCCCAAACTTGGTGGCTTAAAACAATAATTATTTATTTGCTTACTCTTCTGTATGTTAGCAATTTGGTCTGAGTGGTCTCACTCACACGTGTGTTGTCAACTAGCAATCATATATAGCCTCACTTACTTGTTTGGCAGTTAACTGTCATCAGGGGTAATGAATATTGCTAGGCTTGTTCACGTGGTGGTGATAGGGTTCCTGAAAGTAGCAAGAGAGAGCAAGCCCCAAAACCCAAGCACCTTTCAGGCCTCTAGTTGCATCGTGTTTACTAAAATCCCATTGGTCACAGGAAGGAACATGACCAAGCCCAGATTTAGAGGGTGGAGAAGTACTCCATCTCAATGGGAAAAACTGCACAGTTGCTTCGCAAAAGGGTGTGCAAATGGGATAGGGAGAATTTCTTGCCAATTTTTACCACACATCTACCACACACCCAACAAATAGTCTCTCTGTTTTTTAAGAGTATAGTGTAAAAGTATGTTTAACTGAAAGCCAGAGAGTGGACGAGAAGGAACTTACTCAGGCTGCCTGAAAAATCACTGTTAGCCCAGACGCTTTTCTGCAACAGGTGTTAATGGCTGAGCCAACTTGATATTATTTTGAGGGAGAAAAGGTGAACGTAGAGGGAGAGAACAGATAACAGCATTTGTGGATGAACACCAACATTTTTCTTGTTTTAAGATCCAATTAATTATACATTATCCTACAGGAACCGGAAAGATATATGGAGTCTGGTGTATGTTAGTAGCAAATGATGCAACAGTGAAAGATGTGTCACTATACCCAATTATGGTGAAGAAACAACTGTGAGCACATGATATGCAATCAAGAACCACCTTGCAATTGTGTACCTCATCGATAGTGGAGGAGCATTCTTGCTACTATGTAAGTGATAATCAGAATGATGAATTATTAGTCATTTGGTTTCTGTATAGATTCATATCAGCTGTTATCACTGGACAGTGTTGATGATCTTTACTTATGGCAGGAGATTCATAATCTTTGATTTCTGGAACATTGATGATATTCTCTCTCGGCTATGCTAATTCCTAGCTATGAAAGTAATTAAGGGGATTAATTTCTTTAACTTTGGGGTCTTTTTTCTTCAATAATATGATTGAGCTAACTAATGATAATGTGGTAATGTTTCACCTATTTGGAATTCTGCAATCAGTTTCAATAAATATTTTCTGAGTACTTGATTTAGGATAGATATTTTGCTGGGGGCTGGGGATATAATGATGAATAAGGTAAGCATGTTTGGAGCTTTTATTTTGGTAGGAAAGATATAGATTAATTAACTAATAGTAAATATGTTAGATATTTCAGTTAAATCAGCTGTGGGATCACGTACTAGGATATCTAACTTAGTCTAGGAATCAGAGATGTCCTTTAGCTAAAATTGAGGGATGGATAGGAGTTAACTGGATGGAGATGAGGACAAGTTGTAGGGGATGGAGATGAACTTTACAGGTAAATGAAAAAGTATGTGGACAGACCAGTAGGTAGAAGAGAGCATATATATTTGACAAACTGAGAGTAGTCCACTGTAGCTGGATCAGAGAGAGCAAGGGAAAATGACGGCTGATGAGGCTGGAGGGTCTGGTGTGGCCAGATTGTTAAAAAATCAGTGAGATTGATAGGAAAGATATTATCTTTTTTTGAAGATTGTCATATATATAGGAAGTGTAGACCTCAAAAAGTACGAAAAATCTCTGGCTGGACTCTATATATCCCCTAGAGCAAGAAAAGTGTTCAAACTCTGTTTTTCATGGATTTGCTTCATTATACAGATAGCTGCCTAGTTTCTCATATTTCCCTAAACAAAACACTTAGGTCGTTTTCAGTGTTTCGGTATTATAAGCAAGGCTCCAATATACATATTTCTTGCAGAAATACGTTGAATATTTTTGTAGAATAATTCCTAGAAGTGGAAGTGCTAGGTTGAGGTGTATGTGCATTTCAAATTATATTAGAAGTAGATGCTTCACAAAAGTGGATATTCAAATGACCATTATGCATATGAAAAGATGCTTAATATTATTATTCATCTGGGAAATGTAAATTAAAGCCACAAGGAGATATAATCAACCCCCCAAGAGAATGCCTAAAATTAAAAAGACTGACAACAACCACTGTTAGGAAGGATATTGTGCAACTGGAACTCTCATACATTGCTCGTGGGAGTGTAGATTAATATAGCACTTTGGAAGACTGCTTGGAAATATCTATTAAAGCTAAAGACATTCTATTGCTCAGTAATCCCAAAATGAATATATATGCCCACCAAAAGACACATGCAAGAATGTTCACAATTATTTGAACCTGTTATTCCTAACAGGTTCAAACTGGAAATAATCTAAATGTTTATCAATAGGAAACTGACAAAGAATTTGAACTACTAATACAATTACCTATGTGGATGAATGTCACAGATATGTTATTGAAAGAAACCAGACACAAAAGAATACTAACTGTATGATTTCCTTTACATGAAATTCAAGAATAGGCAAAACTAATCTGTAATGATAGAAGTTACCATGTCTTTATCTTGGTGGTGGTTACATGATATTTTACATGTGTAAAAAATCTTCAAATTGTATAATTAATATAATGCACTTTACATGCTTTAGCATATATGTCATATCTCCATGAAAAGTAAAATTAATCAAAAAGGAAAGATAATAAACTTTACTAGATAGTGTAAAATTGTCCTGCAAAATATTGTGCAAATATACACTCCTATCTAAAGAAGAGTGCCAATGTCTTCCTATCTTTACCAACACTGGACATACATTATTAATTCTTTTACTTTCTAAACTTTTAAGTAAATAAGTATATTAATTATAACAGTAAAATTATTACTGATATTGAACATTTTCTCCATGTGTTTATTAGACACCTCCATTTTTTGTCCTGTGAAGTATATGTTTATATTTTTGCCCATTTATCTGTTGCCTCATTTTGGTTGTTATTCATTGATTCATAGGAGTTTTTTAATGTATGTATTCGGGATATTAACAGCTGGTTTGTTATATTCCACAAATGTTTTCTACCATATTGTCATTTGTATTTTAACTCATAGTGTTTTTCTCCTATGGAAGTGATTTTTCTTTTTCTTTTTCTTTCTTTCTTTATTTTTTTTAATGCACTCAAATCTTTGTCTGTTTTTTTGGTTGTTGTTTGACTTCTGGAGTTTGTCAAATGTAGGAAAGTCCTCACTCCAATATTATACAAATAAGTTTCCCTTTTCTTTGTGATCTTTAATCCATCTGGAGTTTATTTTTGTGCATTATGGGTGGTAGAAATCCAACATCCTTTTTTCTCAAAAGATAGGAAATTTTCCCATAATTTGAAATACTTTTATCTTATATGAACCTATCTTATATGCATGTGTCAATTTCTGGACCACTTGTTCAGCTCCCCGATTCATTCGTCTATCAATAATTAAATACTACACAGATTTAATTACTATGTATTTGTTGTATGTTCTGATAGGACAAGTTCTTTCCTCCCTCCCCCTCCTCCTCCCTGAACTCCTCCCCTTCTTCCAGCTCTGTCTCCTCTTCCTCTCCTCTCCCCTGCCTTGTCCTCCCTTCCCTCCTCATGCCCTCCCACTCCTTTCCTTCCTTCTTCCTTATCCTGCTCCTCCTTCTTCCTTTTACTCTTCTCTGCAATATTAGGCCATTCTTTGACATTTCTTCTTTCAGATGAACTTTGGAACCAGTTTTTCAAGTCAAGTCTTCCTATCCAGAATGTAGTATACTTCTCTAGTTACTCAGTTCTTATTTTATGTCTTTCATAAAATTCTAGAGTTGACTTTAGAGAGGTGTTGGATTTTTCTTTTTAACTTTATTCTGAGCTATTTTATAACATTTTCTTTAATGGGATAATTTTTATTGCATTTTAAAAATGAATTTTGGTTGTATATAAGAAAAAGGTCTCTTTTTGGATCTGTACCACAAATTTTCTTATTTGTTCTAAAATTTTCAGTTGATTTTTTTGAAGATTCTAGGTAGATCATCATGTTATCAGATAACATGATAAAAATTCCTTTACCTTGTAATATTTGATGCTATTTATTTCCTTTTTCTATTTTGTTGTATTTCCTAACACAGCCAGATAATATTAACCACTAAAGGCAATAGTATTCTTATCTTAGATTTTAATAGACTGCTTCTGTAGTTTGAGTGAAATAAATATATGCGGTTAGTTTGTGACAGATTATTTTAAGTTAAGGATGCTTCCATTTATTCTTAATTTACTAGGTTTCATCACAGTTGTTTAAAAATGCATATCTGTACACTTTTATTCTAAAATTATTTTGGGGGTGATTTTTAAAATTGAACTATAGTTGATGTACAATATTATATAAGTTACAGGTGTACAATATAGTGATTCATAATTTTTGAAGGTTATACTCCATGTATAGTTATTATAAAATATTGGCTATATTCCCCACGTTGTACAATATATCCTTGTAGCTTATTTTATACCTAATACTTTGTACCTCTTACTCCCCTACTCCTATATTTCCCCTCCCACCTTCCCTCTCCTCACTGGTAACCACTAGTTTGTTCTCTATATCTGTGAGTCTCCTTCTTTTTTTGTTATATTCACTAGTTTGTTGTATCTTTTAGTTTCCACATATAAGTGATACCAGACAGTATTTCTTTCTCTGACTTATTTCACTTAGCATAATGCACTCCAAGCCCATCCATGTTGCTGCAAATGGCAAAATTTCATTCTTTTAATGGCTGAGTAGTATTCCATTGTGTGTGTGTGTATGTGATATATATATATATGTATATATATCACATCTTCTTTATCCATTCATCTGTTGATGAACATGCTTCCATATCTTGGAAATAGTAAATAATGCTGCTATGAACATTGGGGTGCATGTATATTTTCAAATTAGTATTTTGGGGGTTTTTTTTGGATATATATCCAGCAGTGGAATTGCTCGGTCATATGGTAGCTCTATTTTTAGTATTTTTGAGAACCTTCATACTGTTTTCCATGGTAGCTGCACCAATTTACATCCCCACCAACAGTGTACGAGGGTTCCCTTTTCTCCACATCCTTGCCAACATGTGTTATTTGTGTTCTTTTTGATGATAGCCATTCTGACAGGTGTGAGGTGACATCTCATTGTGGTGTTGATTTGTATTCCGTGATGATTAGTGATGCTGAGCATCTTTTCATGTGCCTGTTGGCCATCTGCACTTCCTCTTTGGAAAAATTTCTAGGGCTTCCCTGGTGGCACAGTGGTTAAGAATCCGCCTGCCAATGCAGGGTACATGGGTTCGAGCCCTGGTCCGGGAAGATCCCACATGCCGCGGATCAACTAACCCTGTGCGCCACAATTACTGAGCCTGCGCTCTAGAGCCTGCGAGCCACAACTACTGAGCCCATGTGCTACAATAACTGAAGCCCGTGCACCTAGAGCCCGTGCTCTGAAGCAGGAGAAGCCACCGCAATGAGAAGCCTGTGCACGGCAACACTCGTCGCAACTAGAGAAAGCCGGCGTGCAGCTACAAAGACCCTACCCAGCCAAAAATAAATAAATAAATTAATTAAAAAAAATTTCTATTCACTTCTTCTGCCCATTTTTTTTTTTTAGATGTTGGGGGTAGGAGTTTATTAATTAATTAATTTATTTTTGCTGTGTTGGGTCTTCTTTTCTGTGTGAGGGCTTTCTCTAGTTGTGGCAAGCGGGGGCCACTCTTCATCGCAGTGCGTGGGCCTCTCACTGTCGTGGCCTCTCTTGTTGCGGAGCACAGGCTCCAGACGCGCAGGCTCAGTAGTTGTGGCTCAAGGGCCTAGTTGCTCCGTGGCATGTGGGATCCTCCCCGACAAGGGCTCGAACCCGTGTCCCCTGCATTAGCAGGCAGATTCTCAGCCACTGCACCACCAGGGAAGCCCTTCTGCCCATTTTAAAATCAGGTTGTTTGTTTTTTTTGATGTTGAGTTGTATGAGCTATTTATATGTATTGGATATTAATCCCTTATAGGTGATATCATTTGCAAACATTTTCTCCCATTCAGTAGGTTGTCTTTTGGTTTTGTTGATGCTTTCCTTTGCTGTGCAAAAGCTTTTAAGTTTAATTAGGTCCTGTTTGTTTATTTTTGCTTTTATTTCCTTTGCTTTAGGAGACAGATCCAAAATAAAGTATTTTTAAGCAAAGGAAAAAGTGTAAGTACTTAGTCAGTTTTCCATATACTTATGACTGCTCCCATTTTTAAAAACTCTGTCAGTAATATTTTGAAAGTATTTAATATTTTAAAATTTAGAATAAAATTTTATAGCTTAGTTATAGTTTTAGAATGCTGAGTAGAAAACTTAAAGATGTATAACATAAGGTTAATCATTTGTTTCAACTTATAAATTTTTGAATAGAAACTGATTCGTATTTTTAAAGTCTTAACTGAAGGCTTCTGAGGAACTTGTTACTTTACATCTGTTTGGTTCTCATCCCAGGCAGACATTTTTTCCATGGTGGTAGAATGATACATAGAACACAGTGTTAATACCTTCAATGAACATACCACAGGTAACTACACAATTTTTACCTATGTAGGATTTTAAAAAATACATATTTAATAAATTATTTAGATAACATTTTAGGTTCTAGTCATAAAATTGCTACTTACAAATCATTTTAAATATCTGAATTTGTCTTTCCTTTGAAAACTTGTGTGTTTCCATTATAAAATTATCATAGTGACTTTGAAAAAAAATCAAAATTCTAAAAAAGGAAAACAATCACCATATAATACTGATAAAACATTATTATTTTTCTGACACATTCCTTTCTACTATTCTTTCTGTATGCATATGTTTACAGAATTATAATCAGGGTATGCATGTGATCTTTGTTAGTTGTGTGTTTAACTTTACATCAACATCATCTGGATTTTCCTCAGTTGCTATGTTATCTCCATAGCCATCAACAATGGCTTCATAATATTAAATTTTACAGATGTATTATAATTTGCTCAGTCATTTATCTTTTGTTGGAAATTTAGGTTATTCCTAATATTTCACTATAATAAAGTCATTTGATATGTTTTTATTCTCTGTGGTCAAAATTTTAAAAATTTTATTGAAAATCCTGACATATGATATGTTAGTCTCAAGTGTGCTACATAGTGATTTGACATTTGCACACATTATGAAATGCTGACACATTTTTTTAAAGGCTAGATTACTTAGCAGTGAAATTATTGAATAAAAGGGTTATTAATTTCCTTATTTCTTTTGATATATTTTTACAAATTGTTTCCAGAAAGTTTATACCAATTTATACTCTCACCTATTCCACCAGAAATGTATGAGGGGACCAATTTCACTACATTCTTACCAAGGCTGGGTATTATCATGTCCTTAAAAGTTTTGTTTTATTGTTTTATAAGATGAATTGTTCAGACATTGGCATAGAAGATAAATATAACAATATAATCTTAAGGCCTGAAAAATAATAACTTTTGTTTACTTCTCTCATTTAGTTTAGGTAGCAGTGGTGTGTGGTTCTTGTGTAGCAGGAGCTGCCTACATTCCTAGCCTAACCTGAGGAATGTATAATTGTAAACACAACTGAGTCTATGTTCCTAGCTGGGCCAGCTTTAGTCAAAGTTGCTACAAAAGAAGATATCTCTGTTGAAGACCTGGGAGGAGCCATTCTGCATTCTTGGCAGGAAAAGAGATGAACAAATTAGATGTTCTCAAAAGGTACTATTCAAAGCACAGGTAAACAGCAGGCTAGTTTCATGGAGACTGAGTAATTATAATTTGAGCATTATAAAGATGGATCAATTCTTCTGACCAATTCATGCTGAGCATTATGCAGTGACCAACCATAACTCGGGGGCCTACCCTGGTTTAGGAATGTGACCTTGAGTTTCTCAAACAAAATCCAAAAGATTGAAATCATACAAAGAACAGACCAACAATCTAAGTAGTCATCCCAAGATGTTACAAAAATAACAACAAATTAAAAACATAGTAAGCAGGAGAAAGAAAATAAATAATAAAAGCAGAAAACACTGAAATGGAGAAAAAGTATATAATAAAATGGACAGAGTAAAAAATTGTCTCTTTGAAAAGACTAATAAAACTGATAAGTGTCAGATGAAAATTATCAAGACAAAAAGTGAGAAGTTATAAAAAAGTGAGAAGGAATGAAAAAGGGGACATTATAAAGAACCATAGGGCTTCCCTGGTGGTGCAGTGGTTGAGAGTCCGCCTGCCGATGCAGGGGACACGGGTTCGTGCCCCGGTCCGGGAAGATCCCACATGCCGCAGAGTGGCTAGGCCCGTGAGCCATGGCCGCTGAGCCTGCTCGTCCGGAGCCTGTGCACCATAAAAGTGCATTATGAACAAATTTATGTTAGAACATTTGAAAATTGAAATGAAATAGACAAATTTCTAGGAAAATAAAACTTACCAAAAGTGAGAGAAGACATACAAATCAAGGAATTATATAACTGTTAAAAAATTTTAATGTATAATTAAACAGCTTTCCATAGAGAAAACTTCAAGTTAAAATAGCATTACCAATGAGTTTTTCAAAATATATAAAGAAAGAAGTAATGCATCTTACACAAGCTTTTCTAGAAAACAGGGGCAAAAAGAACAATTACCAACTTTTTTTGTGACACCTATATAAGCTTAAACCTGACAAGAACTTCAAAAAAGAAAACTCAGGCCCATCTTTTAAAATCCAAGTAAAAGTCCTAATAAGAAGTGAGACCTTAGGTGAGTCTCATAACCTCTTTGTGCCTCAGCTTTCTCACCTGTGAAATAGGTATTGGGGAAGGACTGCATGACATTATACACTTACTTAGAATAGAGCCTGGCATGATAAGTGCTCAATGTGTTACTGTTAATATTTATATTATTGTATCTGTTCTGTACCTTTAAAAGAATAAGAAAGCCCTGAACAAGAAATCCTTTTTTTTTTCCCTTCACTCATCTTTAAAATCCTATCACATGATACTTTCTTAGTTTAGCATGCTTCTCTTCCTCCTCATCCTAGGATGCTTTTTTCAGGGAAATATGATTTGCTGGCTTCTGGAGATTTACGCCTCACCTGTCCAGGTACATTATACATTTCTCCAGAGTATGGTCAGCATCACATTGGAAATACTGGGGTTGGTAGATGATGAGACAAGTCAGTCTTGGTGTAACCAGAATATGGAAACCAGACATGTATCGGAGGGGCAGGCGGATCCACCTTGGGGGTGTAAAGTGGGTGTTTCCTACACTGGTTAGAACCAGTTGGCCATCCACATGGACAGTTATGAAAGTCAGGGCAAGACTCAGGCAAAGAGAGTGGCTTCAGGACTGTGCTTTGATCCTTGAGAAGAAAGGGTGGAGGTAGAAAGAGGAGATATTGGTGAAAGCAGCTAATTGACTTGTTGAGACCGCGTTTCTTTGCTTACAAAAAAGCCAATTAAAAATTCAGTTCCGGTAAGAAAAAAAAATTCAATTCCTCCGTTATGCTGTCACCTGTAAAACATGAACAATTCCCAGGAATTAAAAATAGAATCTGGGGACTTCCCTGGTGGCGCAGTGGTTAAGAATCCGCCTGCCAACGCAGGGGACACGGGTTCACGCCCTGGTCCGGGAAGATCCCACATGCCGCGGAGCGACTACGTGCGTGAGCCACAACTACTGAGCCTGCGTTCTAGATAGAGCCCGTGCTCCACAACAAGAGAAGCCACTGCAGTGAGAAGCCCACGCACCACAACGAAGAGTAGCTCCCGCTCGCATCAGCTAGAGAAAGCCCGCGCGCAGCAAGACACAACACAGCCAAAAATAAATAAATAAATAAAGTAAAAAAATAGAATTTGGGTAATAAGATAAAGTCTAACCTCTTTTTTTTTTTTTTCTTTTCCTTTGTGCTTCGTCCAGTTTCATTTGCTTATAGGGTGCCATGTGCGGAGGTCTAGCCTCCAGCTCTTCAGACCAGAGTTCCTAGTGCTGAACAGCTGAGCCCATACCTCCGATCAGGGGTCTGTGCCGAGACTCCACGCAGGGTACCTCCACCCAAGCTGGCGGCGGCGAGCCGTGTGCAGAGACGCTGCGCCCCGGCACCTGAGATCTGCAGCGAGTGCCGGAAGCTGCGCAGCAGGGCCAGACCCGTGAGAGCCCCGCCCCCGCCCTGCCGGGAGACCCCTATAAAGCAGCCCCGCCCACGGCCTGTCAGGGAGAGCCTGCGCTCTAGAGCGCAACTCTCACCTCTCCATTCTTTGATCAGAGAAGAAAACTTTCCTTTGCTTCTGAACAAAACTTGGTTTCGTTCTTTTGGCTCAAACAACACGGGGCTGGACTCTTGTTGGGGCCCAACTTGGGAGGGTGGGTAAAAATGCTGGGCATATTTAAAGTGCTCAACAGTCCTATGTGGCCAGTGACTATAGCATCAGACAACATGGTACAGAACATTTCCACCTTCACTGGTCTAGACAGTACTTGGAACATAGTGGTTGCTCGATAATATGAGTTGAGCGAAAGGGTTGAGTAAACAAAGAATATTTATTTGCCTTGCCTACTTCCCAGAGTTTTTTGAGAATCAAAGCTCTTTTCAAATGGTGAGTGATCTGGGCATGCTGAAGAATCTTCATCTCCATGGTGGCTTCCAAACAACGAATACTTCAGTGGAGGACCTTTTGTTCTATGGAGGCAGAATGAATTTTTACTGTTTGTCGTGTTTTAGGAATGGTGTTTCCTCACGGCCACTGTTTGTGCAGTTAAACAAACCTTCCCTTTTGATTACAGGAAACAGGGTGAACTTGACATAACTGTATGGCCCTGTTTGTTGTTCCTTTTTCTCTTCAGCCTTTTGATTCTCACTCCAAAACCCCTTTGGAATCACTCTTACGAACATTTTGTGAAGCGAGTCTGTGTTGGGGAAACAATGTGAAGTTGTGTGTGTGTGTGTGTGTGTGTGTGTGTGTGTGTGTGTGGTGGCTGTGAGCAGAGCTGGCAGTCACCATATTTGTAATCCACTTTCAGTGGTTTCCCAAGCAACCTCTGTGGATGACAAAAAAGCTGCTTTCAATAACAGGAGTAAAAGTGACTTGACTTCTTTTTTGTGATTTGGTTTTGTTTATTATGGTTTTAAAACTTCACTGCTAATTGGTCTATTTAATTACTCTCAAAACAAACAGTTACATTATTTGAATCAGTGCCTTACACTTGAATCCATCTCCTCAGTTTACCAAAGATGTTTATATATGTCATCTCACTTGTCTTAGAATAATCTTGGAGGGCTGTTAGGGCAGGTATAATTCTTGCAACTTTGTGGACAAACTTCAGGGCATTTTACGTGAGTGTTGTGCTTCAGGTTACATAGCTTATGAGAAGCAAAATAGGGCTAGAACCCAGGGCTTCTGATGCTTACTGCTTTACACTCTGCAGCCTAGTTTACTATGAAGGGGGATGAACGCATGGGTAGGTAGTAGTAGATGTAGACACTGACTTGAGCCTATTTCAGTTTCCTCTAATACCCTTTAAACTGGGTTGTGTTTTTGCCATTCTTTTATCTTTCCTTAAATTAGATGCAATGAAGAATGGTAGGAAAGGATGGACTTTGAAGTCAGATAGGTTTGAGTTCTGATGTCTCCTCCACTACTTACTAGTTGAGTACATTTGGGCAAGTTACTTACATTTTCTGAACTTTGGTTTACTCACTAAAAAGCAAATTAGCAAATCAGGAACATTAGCTACCTTACCAGTATACTATGACTTAGCGAGCTTTTTAGAAATACAGCAGTCATTCTCTCCCTTTCAGAATTAAAAAGTGAATGACAGATCTCAGATAAAGTTTAGGCAGTCCACGTGCTCTCAAAAGACCTACTTATTAAATGTGTCCCAAAATGTGCCATGCAAGGCTCCTCAGAGTGCAGAGCTTGTGTTCCTGTCCTTTGAGGCTCTGAGTACACTCTATCGTTAGTGAACAAGTACTGTTTTATTGAGAACTTAAGTACAGCAGTATGTCAAGAATGATATGAAAAATGATAAGATGTAGCCTTTCCCTTCAAGGTACTTACGTTCTAGAGAAGGAAACAAGGTACTTACCGTGTTGTTCCATTTTATGGATGAAAGTTTTAAATAAACTGTCAAAGTTCACAAAGATAATATACGGAAGAATGTGGATTCTGGTCCAGATCCATCTGACTCTAAAACCCTTTTTGCTGCTTGAGAGAACATCTGAGAAAACCTCCCCCAAACCTACCCCTCTACCAACACTCCAACCATGACAACCAACATTTACTTGGTACTCCTCTAGTTTCAGATACTGCTCTTAACACTTTACATGCTTTCTCTTGTTTCATCCTCACAGTAAACATGTGAAATAGGGGCTTTCATTAACCCCTTTCTACCAGTGGGGCACCAGACCTAGCTCAGAAATGGCAGAGCCAGGATTCAAACCCAAGTCTATCACCAAACCTAACTCTTCACCACTCGCTAGAGGAGAACCTGCCCTAGTCTTCCCGCCCATCATCCACATATGGAGAAACAGCTCTCCCAAATTCTAGTGCACTGACACTTTGTGTGATTAATGACTTCTCTCATTCATATTGCAGCATATTATTCCTTCAGATAACCAACAAAAGCTATTTGTAGCTACTATGTAGATTTAAATTATTTAGCTATTCAAAGTATCCAACACAAAGCCAGTATTTTAAAAAAATATACGTGATGAAAATCTTGATCCCCGAGGCAATATTTATTTCCTACACGTGCTTCAGTTATGTGGAAACGTTTTTCTTTATTCTATGGAAATGGGAATTTTCAATGATGATTTATGTCTATAAGACATTCTACTATAAAATTTCATCTATGGTTTTTCTGTTAAAAATCAATCTTCTAGTAATAGCTTCAACCATAATGAAAAAGAGAGTAGGCTGAATTTGGCCTGATACTATACTAATAATTTGATTCATATGGTCATATCAACAATGATTTCTCACATGCTAGCAGGTCAAAACCAAAATCCTTACACAGGGCCCTCTGAATTGGTCCAAACATATCCATTATTTTTCCCTGTCATGAGCCCTGTTTATCCTTCTCAATATCCTCAAAAGGATATTGACCCTGGGTTTCCTTGCTTATAAAAATGCCAATTAAAAATTCAGTTCCTTATACTCACATTTCAATGGCCACAAGTAGCTAGTACAAACTGCATTGAGCAATGAAGATATAGGACATTTCCATCA
Source organism: Physeter macrocephalus (assembly GCF_002837175.3). Classification (NCBI taxonomy): domain Eukaryota; kingdom Metazoa; phylum Chordata; class Mammalia; order Artiodactyla; family Physeteridae; genus Physeter; species Physeter macrocephalus. The sequence goes on along the minus strand of NC_041217.1, from coordinate 125,525,312 downwards.
TTGCAGAAAGTTTTATTGGTCACCGCTGCTCTACAGCAGAATTTCTTAACCTTCATGATTTCAAACAGTATTTCTATAGAACAGTTTTTTAATAACTTAGATTTTGTAACATCACCTTTACTAATTTGAAGTGAAATAGTTAGGTGATATAACCCAATTGCACACGTAATTTTAAAGCTATATAATAACATCACACAATTCATATATATATATGAATGAGAAAATGTGAAAAAACAAATTTTGATAAAATAATATGTATTTCGGTAGGAAATATAGGGGAACAACTCCATTAGAACACATGAGTACCTAGAGGCTTGCACCTTTATGCAGAATCACCACGAATGCAACAGCTGCAAATATAAACTCACACAGCTTTGCTGTATTGGCAACTCAGAGTGGTTTTGCCATCAGTGACATAATCATATGAAATTGTCAACAATCAAAATCTCAAACCAATAGAGGACAATTTTCCCTCTTTACACATGGTCATGTATTCCTGGCAATTTCTGTGTATATTAAAATCAAGGAAAAAAATACTAGATTTAAATGTAGTAAATACTAGATTTAAATGTAAAATTGAGTCATGTTCTAGGCTCTAATAATTATGAACACGTTTTTCACTCTTCTAAATGTCTAGCACGATATTTGAAGTTACAAAGAGTACAGAGTTCTTCTTTGATCAGTAGTCCCCTAGATTACAGGAAAACTGACATCTCTGGATTGGCTTAAAATGTTATGAGTGTGTTCCTTTTTCCATCTTCCTGATGATACAATGTGCCTTATATATTTCCAAAATTCCCCTATGGTTGTTTGACCCCCATGGAGACCTCCTGCTCTAGAGTTTTTTGGGCTCTGATTGCAATGGCTGTTTAGACAATGGTTGCTTGGTTCAAATGAAAGATGTGGCTGTAAAAGTTCCGGAATAGTTCTACCATGAAGCCTGTAGCTATAACCACAATGAGAAAGGGCTAGCATTATAGTGAAAGTTATTTTGCTTCTTAGGATTTTTAAACCCTAACCTTTTATTTTCTTAGATGCTACTGATAGTGGTCTAACACCACATTCTTAGGAACCTAGGATTCCTTCATACAATGAAAATATACTGAAATACAGATTATTAGCAACTCTCATGATAAGAGAATAGCAAATGTAGAGTGAGTCTATGTTGAGAGACTGATGTGGACAACTTTGTAAATGCCTTATACATTTGGTCTTTGGAAATATTCAAATGGATATTTAAGGTCAAGAAACTTACATTTAAAATTTCATGTGAGATTTTCATTCATAGATACAAATAGCAGTTTGGTCTTTATTCATTTGTTCATTCATTCACTCACCCAATGAATATTTAAGTCCTTATTAAGTACCAGGCACAGTGCTAGCTACTGAGACACAAATATAAATAAAACAAGGATTCTACTCTTAAGGAGTTTAGAGTCTAGTGGGTAACAATTAATTATGAAACAATTATGGTAAGTGAATTAGCAGAAAGGTACATGGGGCATATGGGAACAAAGAGAAGAATCATGTAGTAAGAGGACATATGTTCCCGGAAACATACCATGGGGCCTGGCATTTCAGGCCATTTCTCTCTTTCTCCTCCATAAAAAACATCCAGCTTAAATCTCATGTTATCGGATTTTACCATCTATTATTTCTCCTAATGTAATTATTTAAGCATTTTCTAGGTTGTTAACCCTTCATCTGTTGAACATTTAGCTATTGGATCACTCTCTTCCCATTCAATGCCACTTTTGTCATAATTCTTGGGAATTTCAACATTCATTTAGATGATTGTACCTGTGCTCTGGTATCATAGGTTGTTTGACTCTTCTCCTTTACCCTTCCTTGGTCACTCATTCCCATGTCCTATTCTTAATCTTGTTATACCCCTTACTGCAAACTGTCTATAATCTCAATTTCACACACTCTATTTTGCAACCATTGCCTTCTGTTTTCTTTTACTCCCAAAATAGTTTGGCCTGACATGACCACTGACCCTATCCTAATGATCTTTTTTTATCTTCCTGTCTCACTCTGCTTAAATTCCATGTCTATTTATTATAATAAGTTTTTTGCATAAGTACTAAACTTCCTCAGCCTATCCGAAGTATATGTGCTCCAGATTCCATTTTTTTTCTTGCCTGTTCAAGGACATTGCCCCAGAAATTTCCCACTGTTTCTACCAAATCATCATGTTCCCCTCTCTACCAGATCATTCTTAACAGCATATAAATAAGCCATAATTTCTTCAATTAAAAAGAGCTTTTTGGATCCAAATTTCTCCCAGTCACCCCTACTATCATCTCACTGCTCTCCTTCCCTTTATGGAAAAACTTGTTGAAGGTGTTTCCTATGCTTTATATTTCCAATTTTCCCCTACATTCATTTTTGCACCTATACCAGTCAAGTATCTTTTCCCACCACTCTGCAGAAACTACTCTTAACAAAGTCAGCCAATGACTTCCACATTGCTAAGTTAAATGAGGAGATGAGGTCAATTCTCAATCCTTCTCTAACTTGACCTCTTCTAGTATTTAACACAGATGGTCACCCACTTGTTCTTAAAACACTTTGCTTCTATAACACCCACCTTGACTGTTTTTCTTGTATATTTCTGTCTACGCTTTTAAAATTTTCATTGTTAATTCCTTCTTATCTCCCTGACTTCTAAATGTTGGAGCACCCCAGAGCTCAGTCTTTGAAACTCTTTATTTCCCTTTCTCTATCCTTTGCCTTGTTGATCTTACTTAATTTCATGGCTTTAAATACCGTATATGTGGTGATGACTCTCAAATATATGTCTGCAGACCTGACTTCTCCTTAACTCCAGAAACTTATAACCAGCAGCTTACTTGATATGTCATGTGGATTGCTATAGACATCTCAAACTTAACATTTCAAAAACCGTTTCTGATATTTGTCACTAAACCAGCTCCTCACACTGACTTTTTCATTAATGGTAATTCTATCCTTCCAGGTGCTCAGGACAAAAATTTTGGTATCTTTGACTCTTTACTGTTTCCCCTCAACCAAATCTGTCAGCAAATTGTGTTGGCCCTATCCCCACAATATATCCAGAATTCCACTTTTTATCACCTTCATCACTTCCTTAGTCCAAACCTCCATCCTCTCTCACTTGGATTACTGCAGTAGCTTCTTAACAGCCTCCTTATCTCTGGCTTGTTCCACTGCAGTCTAGTCTCTGAATAGCTACCCAAAAGATGATGTTAAATTGTAAACCAGATCACCTTACACCTCTGTTTAACTCTCCAATGGCTTGCAATCTGAAAGTCCACATGATCTCATCAACCTCCCAGTTCCCGAGACCTCTCTGCTTTCATCTTCATACTTCACTAGTTCACTCCGTTGTAGATTCTTTCCTCAGGCATGACTAAAATTTCACCTAATTAAGACTTTGCCTAGCCATCCCATCTAAAGTTTTAATCCCCTCCCAATATTTCATATACCTCCTTCCTACTTTATTTATTCTCCTTAACACTAACCACTGTCAAACATACATATTTTTACTTACTTACATTGTTCATTTCTGCTCTATCACTAGAACATGAGCTCCACGATGTCAGAGATATTTGCCTATTTTGTTTCACCACTGTGCTTGGAATAGCCTGGCATACAGCTGATTATCAGTAAATACTGAAGATATTATTTAATTCTAAATCAATATAGAATAACCCCTATGCTCTCCTAATGTATGCATCCTATACAGAATTATCACAGCTAGAAGGAACCATAAAGATAATATGGTCCAGTCCCTCTCATTTTGAGGACACTGGAGAGCAGAGAGGTGAGGAGACTTTCACAATCCTATGGATAGCAATAGAGCCTTGCCAAAGCTCTTTCATTACATGTCTTATAGTAACTTTTATCTTCAACATTTACGTTGTCAAGGATTACTTATAACTTCATGCAAAACTCTAGCTATTTATACCATAAAGTTAATTTACTAATATTTTTCTTAAATGTTAAGTTTATTAGTTGCAAGTGAACTCCCCTGAAGTCAGAAAAAAATTAATGTCTCTGTTTGACACATCTCTCTTACATGACGCTTAAACACATTTCTAGTTTGAGGCATTATGGTTCTACCATTTAATTTTTAAGGCCACAAAATTTAATATCTTAGTAATTATTTACTATTGGACTGTTTGTGATATTGTGGTTTATATACTTTGAATATACCTGTTATTTAAAGGCTAACATAAAAAATATTCACAAGCACCACTTTCTTAGAACAAAGCAAGATTTTCCTGCTGTTCCTCTTGGTAACAGAGTTATTTTTTATAATCCTAATGTAAGTAGGTTTTGTCTCAGTAAAAACTAGTTTTCTCACAAATAGATTTGTAAATTAGTGTACCCACTGTCTCAGAAATAATGAGTTCTTGTCACCAGGGGGTTGAAAAAGAGATTAGATAATCCCTTCCCTAAAACGTGAAAAAGATTTATACCAGATAAAGTCTGGCCTGGATGACTTCTCAAGTTCTTTCAATTTTAAGATTCTGTTATTCTAAAAGGATGTCAAGTATTATGTATTCTCTATTTTATAAAATATATGATGGGAAGTGGACACAATGACATGTACAATTTTTAAACGACTAAGCTTTCGTCAAAGCGAGCTTTGAAATACGAGTGAATAACAATTATTAATAAATTTTTCTAGGAATATTATTAGAATATATATAAATGTATATATGTATATATTATACAAAAGTTTCTTTTTATTTTTTTATTTTTTATTTTATTTTATTTTATTTTTTTGTGGTATGCGGGCCTCCCTCTGTTGTAGCCTCTCCCGTTGCGGAGCACAGGCTCCGGACGCGCAGGCTCAGCGGCCATGGCTCACGGGCCCAGCCGCTCCGCGGCATGCGGGATCCTCCCAGACCGGGGCGCAAACCCGGTTCCCCTGCATCGGCAGGCGGACGCGCAACCACTGCGCCACCAGGGAAGCCCCAAAAGTTTCTTTTTAAAATTAATTAATTAATTAATTTTTGGCTGTGTTGGGTCTTTGTTGCTGTGCACGGGCTCTCTCTAGTTGCGGTGAGCAGGGGCTACTTTTTGTTGCGGTGCGTGGGCTTCTCATTGTCATGGCTTCTCTTGTTGCAGAATACGGGCTCTAGGCACGCAGGCTTCAGTAGCTGTGGCACGTGGGCTCAGTAGTTGTGACTTATGGGGTCTAGAGCTCAGGCTCAGTAGTTGTGGCGCATGGGCTTAGTTGCTCCACGGCATGTGGGATCTTCCCGGGCCAGCGATCGAGCCCGTGTCCCTTGCATTGGCAGACAGATTCTTAACCACTGTGCCACCAGGGAAGCCCTGATACACCAGTTTCTTATCAGCTATATTTTTTGCAAATGTTTTCTCCCTTTCTGTAGGTTGTCTTTTCACTTTCTTGATGGAGTTCTTTGAAGCACAGATTTTTAACATTTCCATAGGGGACTTCCCTGGCGGTCCAGTGGTTAAGACTCCCCGCTTCGACTGCATGGGGTGCAGGTTTGATCCCTGGTTGGGGAACTAAGATCCTGCATGCCTCCCTGCATGGCCAGAAAAAAAAAAAAATTCTGTAAAGTCTAATTTATCTACCTTTTTCTTTTGTTGTTTATGCTTTTGGTATCACATCTAAGAAACCACTGCCTAAACCAAGGTTATGGAGATTTACCCTTATGATCTTCTAGAAGTTTTGAAGTTTTAGCACTTACATGTAATTCTGTGATCAATTCTGAGGTAATTTTTACATATGATGTGAGGTCTAGCTTCATTCTTTGGCCGGTGTATATCCAGTTTTCCCAGCATCATTTGTTGAAAATACTATTCTCTCCCTATTGAATTATCTTGCTACCCTTGTTGAAAATCATTTGACCAAATGTCAGGGTTAATTTTTGGACTCTTGACCCTGTTAATTTGATCTATGTCTCTATTCTCATGGTGGTACCACACTGTCTTAATCACAACAGCTTTGTAGTGGGTTTTGAACTGGGAATGTATGAATCCTTCAATTTTGTTCTTTCTTTTAAGATCATTTTGGCTATTTTCGGTCTCTTGCATGTCCTTATGAATTTTAGGATCAGCTCGTCAACTTCTGCTTAAAGACAGCTGGAGTTTTGATGTAAATTGCATTGAATCTGTAGGTCATTTTGGGTAGTAATGCCATTTTAACAATATTAAATCTTCCAATGCAAGAAAATGGGATTTTTTCCATTTATTTAAGAATTCTTTAATTTCTTTCAATGGTGTTTTGTAGTTTCAGTGTACAAGCCTTGAAACATTTTATTAAGCTTATTTCTAAATATTTTATTCTTTGATACTATTGTAAATGGAATTGCTATCTTAATTTTATTTTCAGGTTGTTCATTGCTAGTATATAGAAATACAACTAATTTTTGTACATTGATCTTGTATCCTGCAACTTTGCTGAACTTGTTTATTAGTTCTAATAGGTTTTTTAACGTGAATTCCTTAGAATTTTTTACATACAAATCTGTAAATAGTTTTCCTTCTTTTCCAATTGTATACATTTTTTCTTTGCCTAATTGCTGTGGCTAGAACCTCCAGTACAGTGTTGGATAGTAGTGGGGAGAGCAGACATCCTGTTCCTAATCTTGGGGAGAAAATTCAATCTTTCATCATAAAATATAATGTTAACTGTGGGTTTTTCATAGATACTCTTTATCAGGATGAAGAAGTTCCCTTCTATTTGTGATTTTTTCTTCATTTCTTAATATGAACGATTGTTGAATGTTTTCAAAATGCTTTGCCTGCATCTATTGAGATGATCATGTGGCTTTGTCTGCTATTCCATTAATATGGTGCATTATATTAATTTTTGGATATTAAGCTAATTCTTGAATTCCTAGGAGAAATCCCACTTGGTCATGGTGTAGAGTCCTGTTTATGTATTGTTGAATTTGGTTTGTTAATATTTTATTGAGGATTTTTCATGTAAATTCATAAGTGATATTGGTCTGTGGTTTTCTTTTCTTGTGATTTTTTTTGTCTGATATTGTTATCAGGGTAAATTTGGCCTCATAGAATGAGTTGGGAAGTATTTCCTCTATGTCCACTTTTGGAAAAAGTCTGCAAATAATCGGTATTAATTCTTCTTTAAATGTTTGGTACAATTCATGAGTGAAGCAGTGTGGGCCTGGATATTTCTTTGGGGAAGTTTTAAAATTACTAATTCAATCTCTTTACTTCTTACTGGTATATTCAGATTTTCTATTTGTTTTTTTTTTTTTTTGCGGTACGCGGGCCTCTCACTGCTGTGGCCTCTCCCGTTGCGGAGCACAGGCTCTGGACGCGCAGGCTCAGCGGCCATGGCTCACGGGCCCAGCCGCTCCGCGGCATGTGGGATCCTCCCGGACCGGGGCACGAACCCGTGTCCCCTGCATCGGCAGGCGGACTCTCAACCACTGCGCCACCAGGGAAGCCCCTCTATTTGTTTTTGAGTCAATTTTTGTTGCTATTGTCTTTCTAGAAATTTGTCTATTCCATTTAGGTTGCCTAATTTATTGGCATACAGTTGTTCATAGAATTCCCTTATGCGTTATAAATTTACCCTTTTATCATTATAAAATGTCTTTATCTCTAGTAACAATTTTTGTCTTAAAGTCTATTTCTTCTGATATTAGTATAGCCATTTCAGTTCTCTTTTGGTTACTTTTTGCATAAGATATCTTTTTCCATCCTTTTTTTTTAACCTATTTGTGCCTTTTAATCTAAAATGTGTTGCTTGTAGATAACATATAATTAGATCATTAAAAAAAATACATCCTGCCAATCCCTGCCTTATGATTGGCATGCTTAATCCATTTATATTTAATGTAATTGCTGATAAGATATGATTTTTGTCTGACATTTTGCCATTTGCTTTCTGTATCTTTTGTCTTTTTTGTTCCTTCTTCCTCCACTCTTGTGTTATTTTTGTTAAATATTTCTAGTGTATATTTTAATATTTAGTACATTTTTTAGTTACCTTATTAGTGGTTGCCCTGGTGATTACACTTAACATCTTAATTTAAAAGCACTGGATGTTTATCAGCATTCTAGCTTGTTTTTGGAACATACGTCTCATGATATGTGTCAATAAAAATGGTTCTATCCTTGTATAAGATGAGAATTGTTTTATACTGTCTCCCATGAAGGATATCATAAAATACTTTATTTTATTTTTTTAAAAAAATTGATTAATTTTTGTTTGTGTTGGGTCTTCATTGCTGCACGTGGGCTTTCTCTAGTTGTGGCAAGCAGGGGCTACTCTTCGTTGCGGTGCGTGGGCTTCTCATTGCAGTGGCTTCTCTTGTTGTGGAGCATGGGCTCTAGGCTCACAGGCTTCAGTAGCTGTGGCACACGGGCTCAGTAGTTGTGGCTTGCAGATTCTAGAGTGCAGGCTCAGTAGTTGTGGCGCACGGGCATAGTTGCTCCGTGGCATGTGGGATCTTCCAGGACCAGGGCTCAAACCCGTGTCCCCTGCCTTGGCAGGTGCATTCTTAACCACTGCGCCACCAGGGAAGTCCCATGAAATACTTTAAATATTAACAAAAAATCATGTAGCAAAGAAAGCTGTTAAGTCTGTTGAAACCCCATATTAAAAATATTAACTACCATTTGTTGAGTAGCTACTATGTCTTAGGCACTATGTTAGGTACTTAATATCTCCCCCAAATCATTCAAAATCAGGCCTAGTACTATTTCCTATTATGCCACTGAAATAATAACTCATAACCAGTCATAGTTATGAAGAATATTTGAGTCTCTTCTACATTTCACATCAGCTTAGCCTTCACATCTAGGTTTTTAAGTACTTATTCAACTCTCTTTATAATAGCTTTAGCAATAATGTATTGCTTCTTGGATTAGTTGATCATTAATACAAATGCACTCTTCACATAATTTCCTAACACTTAGCAATGTTTCTTCTTTTAGTGTGGTAGATCCTTTGATCCTGAATTCTTAGTCCTATGTCCCAATGCAAGGGTTGCTCTAGTAAATGGGAGATACCCCTTTGCTCACCTTCTGGAATGAGATGAAGATATGTATATGGATGAATCCAAGTTAAAGAAACTTGAGGAACAGCAAGTTTTGAGATTTTTGTTGGTAGCTTCTTAAACTTATTTTATCATTCATCTAGTATAATATTATGAACATATTAGAACAAGAAATGTCCACAAACAGACTAATCATAGAAATATTGGATATGATTGTTTCATCTTTCTTCTTTTTCTTAAATAAGTAAAGCTCTTTGATGTAAATTTAATGTTGGAACTGATATAAAATGACTTGTTTTGAGGATGAATTTATGAAGTTATTTAAGTCACAACCCTGTAGACTAGGTCCTATGAGGTTAGAGATTTACCTACTAAGTTAAAAACCAGAGTCTTGAACAGAGAGATTCTCTAACATTCTAGCTTCACACAGCCTTTAATGTCTGAGTAACTTTTTTATGGCACTCTAAAAGAAATATGTAACACCTCTGCTTATTACATAGTTAAGTCCAAGTTACATAATATATACATTTGTTCTAATAGCCTAGTACCTTTTGGACATGGCAGAACTTCTCAAAGTTTGGAATCAGATTGGACACAGTCATTATTATTTTGTGTTCCACATTAATTTTTGCATGGTACTTATATTTTCATAGTAACCAATGGAAAACTAGTTTTTAAAAATGTCATCAAAAGGAATGTAGTGATCTAATGTTGAAATTGTGAACTACCTCAAGGTAGTAGTTCACAGTGCGCAACAGATACAGATGATGTTTGGAATCAGATTTTCATCCTGTGTGGAAAGTTGGCCAAGTTATTTAACTTTATTGAGCTTCACTTTCCTCATCTGCAAAATAGAATCATCAAATCTATACATAAAGACTAATTAGTGGAATCCCTGGCATAATATATACTTGTTACTTGGTTACTATTATTCAAGAAGCATTTGGCCCACTAATCAATAGTGAGAATTACTGAACAGTCAAAGATTTTATTTGCATCCAGACTTGATGACTAAGTAGTGTGATAGTGGTTGTATTTGAAATAAATTTTAAATTAGTAGAAATATTTTAGAAAGTATCAGAAACCAAAATTTTAGTGGAAGAAATGATAGGTTTAGATTTCAGTTTAAGTTTTGCTACTATTAGAAAAGTAACTGGTTCTCCCTTTCCTCATCTTTAAAATGGTGAATATAGCATCATGGTGGGTACAGTATTAGGAGTAATTTCCACTTTTCTGTAAAAGTAAAAGGCACTCAATGAGTAAGGTTTCCTTTTCTCCTGTCTTTCAGAGATTGTTTTTCCACTGAGACTGAATTGTACCAGATTTGGCATTCCCTAGGGGATCCTTTAGGGGATATTTTCTCTTAATCCTAGTCGGAAGGTAGGCTGGCTTTGCTGTCTGTTGATCTTTTCTGGTTTAGCATGTAGTATAGGAACTCTATCTAGATTATCTGCCATGAGGCAGTTATCAGTTACTAATTACTTTTTGATGTTGTCAAAGATGTTATTATCCTTTCTCCTTGGCTATGACAAATGTAAGGTGCCCCAAATGGAAAAAGGCTGACTTCAAACAACTTATTTTAAAAATAAGTACTTATTAACAGGTTTATTTATCTTAATTCAATTGAATTTTTCCCTTAAAACAGATTTGTTTGTTTATGGATGGGACATGATTCTCTAGATTCCCCTAGATGAATACCTCTGATTCTTAGAAACCAGGTTACTTAATTTTTTCAATCTGAATTTCCAAGTTAATCCTTCTTGCCTGATTTAAATCTCCCTTATTCTAATGTAAGTTTTTAAAGCTCATATTCTATCTTTGCAATTGAAAACAGCTCCTAAGCCTTCTTGGTATAATATTAGCAATGATTATATAGACAATTCCAATTTTGGTGAAATGGTATTGTCAGAATGTTTTAGTCAGATGTGCCTCTCTCCCTTCTGAACACTGTGGTGATCTCCATACAGCACAGGGCTCAAAATGGGATCCTGCAACAGGAGAAGTGGGCACACCAAATTGCCAGACTTGCTTATGGAAAAGGAATGGGAAGAAGGCAGGGACTGATTGATTGGCAAGTGTAGGAAGTGAGAGTTTGGGGAATTCTCTAAAATTTAAAGACTTAAGTAAGTATAAAACTTAGTAATTATTCAGTAATTTATTGTCTTCATTTTTAAAAGAAATGGATAAATAGCCTTCTTTGTGGAACTATGTTCATGTGCCATGTCTAGAGACAAAAACAACAGACTGATGTTTATCTATAGTCACATATTCCATGTTATTTTCTGGCATTTTCCTTTTTATTTTTTGAGATATCTAGCTCTACCTAGGAATTACCCACAAAGAAATGATTACATTAAAAATCCACACAGGGGAAAAATGATGGAAAAGACCAGTAGTTGAGATTAGATGAGCTGTGTTTGATTTTACTTTATAATTTCCACTTTCTTGTAATTTTAGATTTTCTTTGAAAAGTATGTTTTAATGAGTATTTATAATTTTAAAAAACGAGTTTGCATTTTATCTAAATAAAGAAATCAAATGGATGCGTCAAGTACACTAGTCAGTCTGTTCCTTCAAGCTGTTTTTACTTAGTCAAACACAATGCTGATCATCTTAAATACAATGATTGATATGTAATACTTTTGAGCATAAAATAGATGCCAGGATTAAGATACAGAATAAACATTTTTGTCAATCTTCATTTTTTTGCAATATGTAGCTCAGAAGAGAATAATTTTAAAAACAAAAGTACTTAAAATATATTAATATTGGAAAGTTAATGACAATATTTCTCTTTTTTCACTTTCAGGTGATTGCACAGTGCTTAAATATAATTAAGCAGATGAGCCAACAAAGTATAACCCCCCCCACACACATTATTACCCCATACTCTGATTTTAAACAGAAATTATATTTGTAAGTATTTTATGCTCTGTGTTTAAAAAAAATTACAGTCACCACTATATGTAATTGCTTGGATGTTATATAAGCTTTTAATAGATAACTTAATCTCTGAGAAGTTATTTGGTTGAGAGCCCTCAGTGGATTAGAGATAGGTTTCCTCATTGTAAAATCAGAAATAGTAGTAATTGCTTACATTAAACGGAAATGTTAAAGTTTATAAAACTTGAGACTCTTTGAACAATAATATATATATGCATACAATTACAATGATTGTCTTAGATGCTAGTCCCTGGTTTGAGAAAAAGTTTGGTTTGACATTTAATAATTAAGCCTTTTTGCAAGGTACTGCTTTGACTTGGCAAAGCCACATACAAATCAGGTGTAGAGGACTGGCTTTTAAGAGTTAAAAAATAATTGGAGCAGATAGGTACCTAAAATATACTTTTATAATAGGAATAAAAAACAGTTTAATAAATCCACATTCATTTGCTCTTTGATTGTAAATATATAATTTTTAGTTATGATGTGTCTGTCTCACAGAGAAAGTATGATTACCTAAATATGCATTTTTTAAAAGGAATTGCTTACTCAACTCTGTATGTTCTGTAAAACACTGCAAAATTGTGTGCACCTGCAAGTTAAAACTCATATACAGCAGGCTAAAACTGAACAGAATTTGACTGCAGACCTGACTATGTTTTTCTGGGTTTTGTCACCAGAAACATATTAGGCTAGAATGTGCTCAGGATTTTTTGAACAGTCCATGAAAGGTGACAGGGATGTTAATATCCACTTCAGCCCTGGCAACTTCACTCAAGTCCTTGGCATTCAGAATTAGGAGATAAGCAGGCTTTTGACCTGCCCCAGGGCTCACCACCACACTCAGAACTACACCTGTTAATCAGAAGTTAATAAGGCAATGTTGAATTAAAAAAAAAAAAAAGCCCATAGCAATAGATTAAGTGTCACTGAAATAATACAGCAAGCAAGGAAGCATTACATTGACAAATAAAGAAAACCAGATGACTTGATATCTTGTTCTGACTCTTCTACCACCTGGCTGTGTGGCAACCCTGAAAGGGATTTTAAATTTTTCATGTCCCCTGGACTATAAGCTCTAAGAAGGGAGTGACCCTATCTGTCTTGCCCACTGTTGTATCCCAATAGCCTACTACAATGATTAGAACATAGTAAGTATTCATTAAATTCTTATTTAATGAATGTTTCTGTGTTTTTATCTGTATCATATGATTTAACACCTGTTCTACCTACTGCAAAAAAAAAATATTGTGACAATCAAGTGAAAAATGTATATTAAAAGACTGGGAATTCCCTGGTGGTTCAGTTGTTAGGACTCCGCGCTTTCACTGCTGAGGAAGCGGGTTCGATCCCTGGTCGGGTAACTAGGATCCCGCAAGCTGAGCGGTGTGGCCAAAAAAAAAAAAGACTTTGAAAACAGTAAGGTATATTATTTCTATAATTTCCAAGACCTAGCTGGAAGCTTACTTCCTTCAAACAAAATAAGAACAAACTTTTTGCGGTTTTGACTGGAAAGGCCGTATATGTAAAATCACTTAGTGTAAAACGGCTCTACAATTCTTTATTTTATTAATTTCTCTGTGGTTTTCCATATTTTAATCCCAGAGAGGATAACCTACCTCCTTGCCCCGGATAATCAATAGTTAACTAAGACTGACTCTTTGTAACTGAGCTGCTGTTTTATAGGCTGTTGCTCTGGATCCCTTTCTAGCCCCAGCTTACTAAAAGGAAAAACCCAAACTAGAAGCACAAAGCCTCATCCTCATTCTCTTGGATCTGTTAGAATACTCAATTTCCCTCCTTAGAACTCTAGCCCTTTTCAGAAATGTATCTAGGTCAGGAAAGGCAAAAACCTAGACCGCACGCTGCTCCTTCGTCCTCCTCTCCTTCATCTAGAGCAGACATTGATGTTCCATCGTGACATCAGATGGTGCCTTAGCATTTTTCCAACAGTACCAAATGAAACCTGACCATAAGATAAAACTTATTTTCAAATAAGTTTAAATTCTTTAGTGCTGTCCCATTCAATAGTATAAAGGATTATTTCTGAACATTAGGGAATAATAACTCCTCTCCTAATTAACTAACTATATGAACTGCAATGAAAAGAGAGTGTTCAGACACATCTATTACTTTCATTACCGTCATCTTCCTCCAAGGCATCTGGGTGAGAAACAAAGATGGGTTCTGAGGGGTATGAATCAGGCTCTTGCCAGACCCAAGTTTCTTTAGTTTTGACGTTCAGCTTACAGAGCTGCTTGTAAGAAAGAAAAGTCAATCAGTCTATCAGTCAATATGCTCTACCTGACTAGCATGTGACTCAAAGTACTGTTCGAATATTAGGAAGATGGATTAATTACCCTGTCTGGAACAAAGTGATTCAAGCCAAGTCCATATGCGTATGTGTAAGGTTTTCCACTATACTTCTGGTAGTTGATTTGAGGAAATTCAAATGCTGCAAAATAGAGCACATGCTTAGGAGAACTCGTTAATCTCTTTGAATGGAACATTTTGTTCTCTCTCATGTGAGGTTTTTTCCTAAATCATCTCACCTTGGCGAGGCCCTGAAAAGAGAACTTCAGGTTCCAGCCAGATGGTCTCATCGCTGCACAGAATTGCAGTGGCAGTTGTGTTGGGGAGTGTGACTAAATTCTTGCCTGTGTCAGCCTAAGAAAGAGGATAACAGAAACCTCAGTGAGCAGGAAAGAAAAATCAAGCAGCCATAAATATAGTCTTCCCAAGTTTTGTCTCCTGAGTTCTTCATTTCTTAAGTCAACATGTAGGGAGAGGCAGTGCAGAAAATTCTAGAAAGGGGAGCCCAGGAACATGACTGGGAAAGCTGTCTGTGTCCACGTCAGTCACTGGCTGTATGTCACTGGGAAAGTCACATAACTTCATAGGCCCTCAGTCTTCTCATCAGTGAAAGGAGACTGACCTCAAAGAAAATTTACAGCTCTGAGGATGGGCTCTGGAAAAAGTATTTTTCTGCAGAACAACAAAGACTTCAACCTCTAGGTATCCATACAGTGTTTGTTTCCTTTATAGTTAGGCTATATTTTTATTTTATTTGAAAACAAAATCATACTCGTAAGTTGTCAAAAAAGAAAACAAATTGAAAAACTACTGACCAGATGTTTTCTAAGATCTCTTGTCACCCACATTGCTCCCACGTGATTTTTCAGATTATTTTATGAAAGGAATGAATATCATGAGCTCTTTCAAAGAACATATTCATTTAGTAATACCTGCATCAAATACTTAAATACATGTTTTACATTAGACTCTATCCTAGGCATTTGGGATATTTCAGAGAACAGAGTCCCTGTCATCATGAAGTTTACATTCTAATTTGGGAACATAAACAATATAAATGTAATTAATAGATAAAGTGTTTAGTATATCATGAATGTGAGGAGAAAAAATAGAGCAGAGTAAGGGGAATCAGAAGTGTGAAGAGTAGGTGACTTGTAATTTTAGTAGGTGGTCAGGGTGGGCCTCATTGAACAGGTGACATTTGGGATAAAAGTTGTAGGAGATTAAGGAAGCTAGCAATGCATATATCTGGGGAAGAGCATTTGAGCAGAGAGAACAAACTACAAAGGCCTGAGGTAGGAGTACGCCAAAGGTCCTTGAAGAACATTAAAGAGACCAGTGTGGCTGCACTGACTGAGCTCGGGGGAGAACAGGAGAGGAGAGTGGAGGGGTAGAGACTGATAGGTCATTGTGAGGTCTTGATCTTTTTCTGTGAGCGAGAGATGGGAAGTCATTGGAGGGTTCTGAGCAAAGCAGTGGCAGGCTCTGGTTTATTTTTAAAAGGATCACCTTGACTGCTCTATCGAGATCACTTTTGCAGTTCAATATTAAAAATACAAACAACCCAATCCAAAAATGGGCAGAAGACCTAAATAGACATTTCTGCAAAGAAGACATACAGATGGCCAAGAAGCACATGAAAAGCTGCTCAACATCACTAATTATTAGAGAAATGCAAATCAAAACTACAATGAGGTATCACC